>NW_020664420.1:65791909-65801031 GCF_002925995.2 Terrapene triunguis | reverse complement strand
GACTACATTTATTTCAGAAGCATTTTGGCTGTAGAGCAGTGTAATCAATACAAATTAGTTAAGAATTAGTATTTTCCTCTCATACCTATAAATGCAGCACAGTAGGGTTAATGATAGCTGTCTAGATAGTGATATCCTCCTTGCGATGACTTGGCAATACTATAAATAAATAAATTAATGCAGATATCCTATCTCCTAGAACTGGAAGGGACCTTGAAAGGTCATCAAGTCTAGCCCCCTGCCTTCACTAGCAGGACCAAGTACTGTTTTTGTCCCAGATCCCTAAGTGGGCCACTCAAGGATTGAACTCAGAACCCTGGGTTTAGCAGGCCAATGCTCAAACCACTGAGCTATCCCTCCCCTCAACAACTGGAGTTCTTAGTCAGGGTCTCCCAATGTGGAGCCATATAGATATATCTACATTGCAATTAAAACCCCATCGCTGGCCCTTCTCCCACCTTGGCAGGTCCTAGCGCTTGGACTTCAGCCTGAGCCTGAACATCTACACCGCAGTTAAACAGACCCTTAGCCTGAGCCCAGTGAGCCTGAGTCAGCTGGCACAGACCAGCCTCAAATTTTAATTGCAATAGAGACATACTCCAATGTAGGTTCTTTTTTGTGTGAGATGATCATATGTAAAAAAAGGGAATAGACTGAATATGAAAAGTCTAAAGGGGAAGAAATGGCATCCAGCAACAGCCTACAACTGGGGTGAAATCGGCCTCAATTGATGCCAATGGCCAAACTCACATTTTTTTCAGCGAGTTCAAAGATTTCACCTACTATGCTTAAAAGCAAGACAGAACTCCATACTCTATTTACCTGATTGTAAAATACATATTGGGGGAGAAATTGATTTTTCACAAGCATTGAAGCTGATAAAGCCCTGATGTTCACAGAACAGAAAATCACGACAAAAAATGTCAATTTGAAATTCCCACACTGGAGAGGAAGGGATTAAGGATCTGCTCTGGGCCCAGACATCTCTACCCTGCCACACCTGCAATGCATGCACAGGGTGGAGAGAGAGCTTAAAAGGGGAACAGTGTAGCTCATGTGGAGGCAACCAGTGGAGGTGAGCCAGACCTATACTCTGAAACTCTGCAAAAGTAGCCCTGTAGGCGGCACAGCTGCTGGGGCCCCTGACTATTTATGGTCTACCCGACCAACTGAGGGAAAAGGAACTCTGGACATTTGCAAGGTTGGAGACGACTTCTTTGATGTATTTTGTTTACATGTCTTTGCTGTTCCTTCTAGCTTGGGAAGATTGGTAGGAAGTGATCTGGGGAGGCAGCTGTATATCACTCTAGGATGCAAGATTCAGCTGCCTATCTCTGGGCCTTGGTTTGGAAGCCAATGGAGAGGATGGACAACTGCAGGTTATCAACAGAGAGTGGCAAGACAAAAGAGTACCTGTCACACCCTCACCTGACCACAAGGCAGAGCCTGTGGGGAGCAGACCCCTTCACACAATTATTCAGTCCTTTCTAAATGTCTGGTGTGAAATTAACTGAAAGCATTGTACTATAAGGTGGGTGCACAACTGGCTGAAAAACCAAAGAGTAGTTATCAATGGTTCACTATCAAACCGTGAGGATGTATCTAGTGGGGTTCCACAGAGGTATGTTCAGGGTCTAGCCAATATTTTCATTAATGACTTCAGTAAGAGAGTGGGGAGTATGCTTATAAATTTGCAGATGACACCATGCTGGGAGTGGTTGCAAACACTTTGGGGGATAGGCTTAGAATTCAAAGTGACATTGATAAATTGGAGCATTAGTCTGAAATCAACAAGATGAAATTCAATAAAGGCAAATGTGAGGTACTATACCCAAAGGAAAAAAAATACAAAATGGGGAATAACTATCTATGTAGTAGTACTAATGGAAAGGATCTGGGAGTTATGGTGGATAAAAATTGAATATGAGCCAGTAATGTGATGCAGTTGCAGAAAAGGCTAATATTCTGGAGTATATTAACAGGAGTATCATATGTAAAATATGGGAGGTAATTCTTCCATTGTATTTGGCACTGGTGAGGCCTTAGCTGGTATATTGTGTCCAGTTTTGAGCCCCAGACTTTAAGAAAGATGTGGACAACTGGAGAGAGTGTCCAGAGGAGAGCAACAAAAATGACAAAAAGTTTAGAAAACCTGACCTGTGAGGAAAGGTTAAAACTGGGTATGTTTAGTCTTGTAAAAAGAAGACTGAGGGACGGGGGGAATCTTCAAATATGTTAAGGGCTGTTATAAAGAGGATGGTTCTCCCTGTCTATTGAGGGTAGGACAAGTAGTAGCGGGTTTGATCTACAGCAAGGGAGATTTAGGTTAGATATTGTGGAAAAAACTTTCTAGCTATAAAAATAGTTAAGCTCTGGAATAGGCTTCCAAGGAAGTTTGTGGCTTCCCTGTCACTGGAGGTTTTTACTAACACGTTTGACAGACACCTGTCAGGCATGGTCTAGGCCAGGTATACTTGTTTCTGCCTCAGCATGAGGGTATGGACTAGTTGACCTCTCAAGGTCCCTTTCAGCCCTACTTTTCTATGATTCTATAATTCTGTGAATTGTGTTATGATCTGAGATGCCAGGAGAACTTCTCCACTTTGGCAGTAAACGCAGCCAAAATGGATAAAAAGAGGAAAAATCTGTATATGACAAAATCCCAGAGAGAAAATGGAATCCAAGATTGATGAAGCAAACTTTAAAATGTTTACAAACATGTAAATGAGAGATGAGTAACTCATTTTTTCCCTGATGAACAATTTTAGCTTTGGCATTTGCAACCTTAAACTACAATACATCAATTAATCACTTGTTTTATTTGGCTGGCATAATGTGGTGGTTTGCTGAAAGTTCCTATCATTCACTGTATTGTCCTTCCCCCCCCACGATAAAAGCCAGTTATTTAAACTCTACTGATCCCAATAAAATAGAAAAAAATCAGCAAATAAAACTGGAAGACATTTTACTTGGAATATTTATAATAAGCTGTATTTGGTTCCAATGAAACAGAGGCACTCAGCTTCCAAGAATCACCGGGAGGGAAGGATGAATTTTTCTATAGTGTTTTTCTGTGAACCATGTCTGTTAAAAGGCATGGGAGTGGAAATGCACAGTGGGGAATGCAAGATGAAGAGCAAAAATGTCTACTCTAGAAAAAGCATATGCAGTACATTAATCAAAGCTTATTGTGATTATCACAGTAACCTCTTTCTAAGAAAGTAAAAAAGATGAGTACAGTAGTTTGATTTTTAAACAAAAATACTTGGAAAGGGCAAATGTCAGGTGGTAGAGGGAAGATGAATTTTTTTGAAATATTTGAATAAAAAAAATAGGTTTTTTCTTTCTTTCAAAATATAAGTTTTTTAAATGTCTTTGTTCCTATGCACATTTAATTCATCTGTAGCATTGATTGTTTAAAGTATGTTGAGTGATTTCTCTCATTAATGTTTTCTGTCTACATTTTAAAGTTTTCCTTTGAACCGCAGACAAAATGAAATGGGCTTGTGTAAATACTTAAGGTATCTCATATTGCAGAAAATATCCTTGTAACTATTATTATTGTTTAAGTAAACTTGTAAGAGTTTTCACTTTTTTTAGTGTGAGATGTTCATCAACTTCACAGCAAAATCTTAGTATGTCAGCTGAAATATGCAGTCCAGGTAATACTTCATAGACCAGCGCTTGATCTGACATGATAACTGGGCCTATACCATCTTGTGAGGCATGTCAGAACAAAATTTAAATCAAGCAACAATCCATTCTTGTATATAAGAGTGATATGTCAAGTAAAAAATAGAGAAGTACATTTGATGGCAGACTTAAGATCAGACCCATAAAGTCATTTTGAAGATATTCAGTTGCAGTTCTAATGCAAAGTGTTAGTGGATGCTTATCAGCTCTGTATTTGCACATTACTTAATGGTACTTTTGGAATTACCCCCTAGGCTGTGTAGTTGCTGACAAAAGTAAAACTAAAACATAAAATAAACATAAAAGGAAATTAAATCCTTCTTTTGTAAACCTTCAAAACGGGTCACAACTCGGCACTATTGTGGGAAATTTCCCAAGAAGCAAATGTCCTTCCCGTTGGCATGAAGAGTTTTGACTACTAGAAGCTAGTAGGATTTAACACAAAAACAAACAAACAACCTAAAAACTCACATAGCCAGTAAATATTGTCCTCAGTAAAGATATTGGGATAAACATATGTATATATTTTTAATGTTGCTTGAGGTATTGTGTTGTAAGATTAACGAGAGTGTCATGGTGTCTAGAACCTTTGTGGATGAGTCAAATTATTATTCTCTAAATAAATTTACAAACATGAAAACCAATAGAAGACAGTTGTGGCAGTATAACTGCCCCAGTAGAACTGTATAGAGCATTATGGAACACTTGGGAGCAAAGGAAAGTCTGCTGTTAACACATAATTAGGTTTGGCAGAGTTCAATTTTTTGTAGTAATTTTGATGGTTAATATAGATGTTTAACTTTTTTTCTGATTTTTATCAATTTTAATATTTTTTCCATAGTGGGGCTGCAGGGCGTTCCTTGCCTGGCAAAGGACTGGTGACACTGGATCCCTGCAGGTGCAAAGTGCAGGGAAGGCTGCAGTCCTGGTGGGGCAGTTCAGAGACCCCCAGCCAGGACTGCAAGAATGAGGATGAGCCCTTTGCAACGGGGGAGGCCCCCCCCACTGCTGAACAGCTCCTGCCTAGGGACAGCACCCATACTTCCCAGCTGATGAATGAGGGAGTGGGACTGTAGACGGCTCTCTACAGCCATGGGACTGGGATAGTGAATACCGGTAGGTGCAAGGGAGGCTGCACTCTTTATCAATGGATATTTTTCCTATCTATTTCTATATGCCAGGGAAATCAACCTTTACTGAGTCCTGTCAAGCTTACAGATAACTGAGTAAAACATTCAAGTTGAAGGCGGCTCACTCCAGTGACCATGTGTTTAGCCTTTAGAGCAGAAAGCCACACTGAAATGAATAGGGCTTTCTGTTTAAAAATCAATGGCGTGACAGGCTTTCCTATTTAATAGGAAGAAGAGAAAATGTAATGCACTATTCTTAGGTAAAAAAAACCTATTCCCCCACCGCACCAAAACCCCATCAGTTCCATACTTTTCCTTCCCCTCCCCCACCCAAAACGCATTAAAAAAATTCATTAAATCCCTACTCAATCCCTTAACAAAAAACGTCCCCCATCTTCTGGCTCAATACCTCCCAACCCACCATTCTCCCCCCTCTCCAGTACTTCATTAGGCATCTCTAGTTGGCTCCCCTTGCCTATAGCTGTTCTTCATAGTAACATCAGTAGTGGCATCCTGCAGCCTGTGCTGGCAGCAGTGGCATCAGGCAAGTCATCCCTGTGGTGTCTAGTTGTGGGGTTGTTTGTCAGACAGGTAGTGGGTTCCAGCTGGTGATTGCCTGGGTGGTTGGTTGGGAAATGACAATCCCCTTTAACTCTTGAAGTAGATATATCTTCCCTGACTATTGGAGGTCTCTCACAGCTGGTGTGGAAGATAGAAGACTGGAACCTGACAGAGTGTAGGAACAGGGCTCCAGGCTCTCTCCTAGGACAAGTTAGCTCTTCTGGCACTAGGCTGGGGTTGGGTAGGCAGGTGCTGTAAGGGAGAAAGGCAAGTGAACATTTCTACAGTACTTCCACCCAGTGTAGCAGTAGCCTGTCCCTATCTCCTCTCCTCCTCTTACAGTGCTGGAAGAGTTGGCAGGGGAGGGGGCGGTTGCAGGGGAGTATATGATGTATCACCCACAGGCACCTAAATACACAATGTAATCAGTTTCTGTCCACAATTATTGCAGCACAACACATGGGCTTGACTAGGGATTGTGGGTTAGTATGCTAACTCTGAGATACATTCCAAACACAACCCAATTGTTTTACATGAAAAGGATGTATCTTCGGGTCCTTCCCAGTCACTGCTGCAGAAGTGGAGCCCAGCTGCATATTCCTTTCAGTCTAAAGATTCTATTTGCATTGTTTTGCGTTGTCCAGATTATCGTCACAAAGACAAAGGCCTTTTCAAAAGAAAAAATAATGAAAAACAGTGGAGATTATTCTTCAGATGTTCCAAAGGCTGCTCTGTTAATGAGCGGTCTGCATGACTCCTCTCCAGTATTCAACAGATTTCAAGCCATTTGATTTAATAAAATTCACTACTTCTATTTAAGTTTAAGGAACGCCTGGAACTACCTCAAAATCATGGTAGTTTCTAGAGCTGATCGTAATTAAAACCTTGGAGGAAGAAAACATCTTACCTTGCTGGCAGGGTGTCCACTCATCACTAGGGATGCCTCCTCATGGCCACTCTGGGGATGAGCTCTTTCCAGGTCCAGCATCCCCTTCCACTGCTCACTGTGTACCCTGCTGTCTCTCTCTTGCTCTCTGCAACTTGGGGTGCTCTGTCTTCGTGGCTTGGCCCTCCAGACAGTTCACTATAGTCCTCCCATTCCAGGGTATCACAGTCTTTCCTCACAAATGGTCCCAGGCAGTCTTCTCATTCATTGCACCAATGGTGTCACTTCCCCAGCGGCTAGTAGGGGAATCCAGAACTGCCCTTTCTCCAGGTTCCAGCTCAGGGGCCCTCTAATCAGCGGCCAAGGTTTATACCATCTTAAACCTTGCTTCCTTTTCCCTGAGCCTTTCCTATACCTTCAGGCTCCCCCACAATCTGGGTTTGACAGTCCAAACTTCCTCCTCCTAGGGAATAATTGCAGACTAAATTCCTTAGCCCCCGACACACGTCCCTCTCCCCAGGAATCAACTATAAATAAATAAAAATAAAAAAAAATCTGGCCAGCTAGTTCCTTGGGGGAAATTATGTGGGCCCAGATCTTCAAGGGTACTTAGGAGATTGATTCCCACTATTTTAGGTAACTCTCCTCTCCTCTACCCCCGCATATTATCTGGACATTTTCAGCTGTTCATTACAATATATGTTCTAGAATAAATTAATTGCTGCAAATGTCATTCCACACAGACATACCTACTATTAAGTAAAATTAAGCCGATACAAAATACTAAGTAGCATGTGTACAAGCTTTGAAAGTGGTCTTTTGTTCACAGAAATGCAGATATTCAAAGAACTGTTTAACCATTGTATTCACTGTAAATGTGTGCCCCCCTGAAAATATCTCTGTGAAAGTAGGATCTCAGTGGAAAGGTTCAGAGTGCATTAAAGAAGACATAATTTTAATAATAACAATAACCTCAGAAGGTGTGACTAGAAAGTTTATGATGCTCTTGGCAATAGCTAGGAGCAAAAAATGATGTTATAAAGAGTTTAACCATAGTAGGTTTAGCCTAATCTAAGATGAAAATGTGTAGAATTAAACAATTCTATCTTTTCCAAACTTTTTTTATTATTACTAAAGTTTTAGAGCATTTTGCAGGATTTATATTCTCTGCCACTTTCTGTTCCATGATGGGTTGAATGGATCAGCAGTCAGGCTTTGTTGTACATTAGCACACCATATATTTCTAGACCAATCAGGGCTATTTTGTAATATTAATAAATCTTGACTCATAAACTAGAAAGCAAATACTGAAAGAGCAAGTACAATAAAAAACAAATGACAATGGAAACTTCCTTTGATAATGCTACCTGCCTGCATAAAAATACCATGATTTATCTTACTATTAGAACTCTTGACTGTAATTGTGCATGTGGCAAGCCACTAAGAAGATATATTTTAAATAGAATCTCCATACATTAACTTGGAATAAATATGGATGGTGCCTTAAAAAGAAAAGTGTCATGCCAAATGCTCACTTTAGACATAAGGACTTGGGTGTGATTATTCTTTACTGAAGTAAGGAAAAATTTGAGTCATACTTTCTAGAACCTTTAAATACCTTAATTATTGCTTTCTTGAAGTCTATTTGAAATTTCCTTTGCACCTGTGTGTCATAACAGGGTTTTTCAAAAGAATTCACAGGTTACACCAACATTTTTTTATGGTAGACTGTGATTTCAGAGATGGCATCGTAAGTATTTTGTCACCAAGAGGACTCTAAAGAGACTTCTTGGCATGAGAAAGATGTAAAAATAGAGCAGTTTAAAAACAAATTCATGAAAGAATAATGGTGCACTTTGAGGAAAGTTAAAGGCTAGCATTTTACAGTTAATATCTTAAAATAATTGTTATAGCTTTGAAGAAGGTATCCGTACTAGTGGATTTCCAACATCTCAAAGTACTTGGGAGCCACATTTTCCTGAGTGACTTACAAGATTCTTTTCAGAGGGATGTCAGACTATTATTATTAACTACTTTTATTACAGTAATGTGTAAGAGCCCCAGTCATAGACCAGGACTCTATTGTATTAGGTGCAATACAAAACACAGAACAAAAAGAGTCCCGATTTCAAGGAGTTTACAATCTAAGAAAAAGACAAGAGACAACAGATGGATACAGACAGACGGACAGGCGGTTTGAGGAAACAGTGAGACAGTAGCAAACAGCATGATTGGCAAAGACCTCAGCAGCCTGACTGTTGTCAATTTATTTGTAGGCTTCAAGAAAAAGGAGACCTTTAAGGAGAGTTTTGAGGGACAATAATGCATTAGTTTTGCAGATGTTTACAGCGAGCTCCTCCCAAGGGGGAGGGGCAGCATGGAAGAAAGGTGTTTGTTTGAAAAATTAATAAGTGGATGATGGAGGCTGGCATCAGAGATCAGAGGCAGGAGTTGACATCTTAATAGTGAATTAGAGATGATAGGTAGGATGAGGATAGGCCGTGAAGGGCTTTGAAAGTGAAGGCAAGTAGCTGGAGGAGAGTTTTGTCATCCTCTACATAGGCCAGATGCTATAGAGGGATGAGACACATACTTTGCCAGTGGGTTTCACAGCTATTTGCTGACAGCAGGGGAATATTAAGAATATTGAGTTCCATTCCAGGTTACATATAATTTATTTTAACGTTAAGCTACTGCTCACCAGTGTTATCCCTCCTTTACCATACTGTGTATTTCAGTGTTTGAAGATAAGTGACAAATGGCAGGGATATTCTGGCCCCAGTCCAGGGGCAGGCTATTGCTAAAGGAATTGTGTGGTTGGGGTTGTACTGGGGTCAAAAAAACTGGATTGG
>NW_020664420.1:65775609-65788909 GCF_002925995.2 Terrapene triunguis | reverse complement strand
GGATACTTCATATTTTGAATACGTGTGAAAAAGGATTTGACGGTGTCTCCTGGCTGCCATGGGACAACGAGTAAGCCGGTTTCTCCTACTAGCACACTGCTTTTCAGCTGGCATTAATCTACCTCGGTAACCCCTTGCCTCTTCTCCATCTCATCATCACACATGGACTCTGTCAACACCTACACCTACATCAGGCACAAATGAATGATTATCAGAAATACACTACACTTCCAATTCTAGAACATCAGCACGATCTTCCGTGTGGACAACCTACTCCGCAGACACCCATTCTGGTTATCTTCTCTGCCCCATTGCACTGGATATTCAAGCAGCACCCTAAGGTCTGCAAACAGAAATGGCTGGTTTAGGAGGTGTTTACAGATGATGTATGTAGTCTGCAGCTTCCCATATCCAACAGCTGTATCCCATCTCATGGAATCATTTATTTCTTTTCTTTGCTGCTGGTCATGTACTGCTTCAGTGTATGTAGAATTGCCATTATCAAACAGAAAAAAACTCTTTGATGGGTAATATTTCTCAGGGCATTGTGTTCCAAATATAAAAGTGTAAAAATAAATGATACTTTAATTATAATGTCAAATAGATTAGCTTCAATCACATAACACATACACTATAGATCTGGATGAACTGGACAGGCAAAATGGAACAACTTCTCAGATCTCAGAGCATGGTTGCCCTTGGGATATGTTATACTACAGTGTGATGAAGAAATATAAAATAATACCAAACAGAGGAAAATGCAACCATTCCCTTTCTGTATAAATCACGAGATAAAATAAGGCAAAATAACCTTGAGGAGTGCAGGCATCTCTGATCTTTCTCAGAGCTTTTGCTGCCTGTGAATTTCCCTTGTAAAATTGTAAAACCATTAATTTTGATTATTAATAACAAATCAGTTCCCAGGTACACTAATAAATGCTAAACAATTCCCAGCGTATTTATTGTTGTACTGAAAGGGTAGAAAAAGAAAAGACACGATGTTTACAGACAGTAGTCTAACTACAAAACAGAGTCAAAATGGTGTCTGCTAAGTCTCCTGGATACATGGGGCTGACTCTGCCATTTGGAGGACCAGAAACAGTACCCATATGACTTAATTTGTTTGGCCAGTCCCAATCAGATTAGCCCAGAACTCAAAAATACACTGCACTAAGCTGCCTTGAACTTCTTCTGTGTATCCAGACAGTGGAAAAACCCTCAACTAGTGAAAAAAATGGTCTTGCATTGAGAATTTCATCACAATTTCACTGAAAAGGGGTAATATCTTCATTTTTGCAGCAAATATTTTGCACAGTTCTAAGTAGTTAGGTTTAAAATGGGGTCTACTGCACAAGCTCAGCAACTTTATTTCATCAGGAAATTCAATACACATCCTTGTTGTTCATTTACAATGGTCTGGGGTCTGCACTGGCACAATAGCGAGTAGTAAGTTGCTGTGCTCCAATGCAAATGTGTGGGCATAAGCTTCAGTAAGATTGAATACTAGCCATAGTTCTGTTGACTGCATGGAAGTAAATCTTAAAATCCTTGTGTACCTGTTCCCCTACTCTCAAGAGCATGGGGCTAGTTACAGAAATGAAGTTGTAGAATCAAATAAACATATTTGATGAGATATTGGCTTAACAGTAATATTAAACATACAAATAACCGACTTGGATAACTGCTTTCTCCTTTGTCCGTGGTCCATCTTCTCACCATGAGTAACTTTTGTGGCTGTGCAGCAGCATTTTCCTAGATGAAGGATCAAGTTCTAACGCGCTTCCCTGGCTCAGACATAAAATACTCCATTCCTATTCTGTTCAGGATCAAGCACAATAGAGTAAGATATATTTTTTCTAGTACACAAACTCCCATCAATGCAGTATGATGTCAATAATTCACAGATTAATGGTTACCAAGAGTACACAGAAATATTAGTTATGCTCTCTGACCCTTGATTCATAGATATGTATTATAGTGTCCATTAAGAACATTCGATGAATTATAATAATGATTATTGTTAAACCCTATGAATAAAAATAGTTGACTTTTTTTAATTAATGTAACTTAATTTACAAAAAGAAAGCAAGGAAATTCACAGTGCAAGTTCCAACTAAAAGCTTGACTTATCTCATTGTGTCTTCACAGATACTCTATTAATATGTGTGATTTTTGCATTCCATGATGTGTTCCTGACAAAAATCAGAAACCATTGCTTATATAGGAAACAATGGCAACTGGTGACTGATTTGTGGTTATGCAGTATAGGGTCCCAATCTAGCAAATCTCTTAAACTCATGGTTAACATTAAGCACATGCTTAAGTGCTTTGCTGGATCAGGGCCTAAGATAGGAGTAGTTACATATCATGATTCAGGACATAAGCTGATTTCCATAAGGGCCATGAAGGAAATTTATCCTTCATGTAGAGAACTTGTAACCTGGGGTTTTGCTGAACCCAAAGCTCTTGGTAACTTTACTCTTTGCGAGGCGGTGGCAGGAAATAAATCAATGGGGACACGGCTGTCCAGCTGATAGGTAGTTGATGCAAGGCAAACAAAAGTGCTTTCACTCAAAGATTCTACTTTTAGTCTCCAGCACTTACACACATCTGCAACAGGTTAGTAGAGCACCCAAAATTACCCCCAGATTCATATTTGCTCCGGGTCTTGAGGAGGTCTCGAGTGGTTAACCGTAGATGTCCAGTGGCCAGCCTTCTGGCTGCAGGGGGACTTGAGCGGTGTCCAAGTGTCCATCGAGCTCAGATTTCTTCCTCTTTTTATACCCAATTTGTTAGTATTACATAGCTTGTTCATCAAAAAACAAATAAACAAAGAAAAACAAAAAAACAACAACAGCAACAGCTGAGCAGAACCTAAGTTAAGTGTAGAGTTTTCCATCCTGTAGTTTTCCAGCCCGCAGTGTGGAATTTTCCATCAGTTAACCAGCTATATCTCACATAGCAATAGTTAACTATTGCCAGACTTTTCATCTTGTACAACTGCATGCTTCAACAAAAAGCTCAAGTCAGGAGGGCATAGGGTCATGTTTATTCCTTGTGGTGTCACAGTTCTCCCCTCCCCTCCTGGCCTTTTAGTTGTGCTAATGTTTCAGAAAGGCCCTTCTAGCTGCTTTTAGCAATAAGCATAACAATTGATATTCCAGCTGCAAGCAATGGTCTAGATATGTTACTGGAATAACAAAATTTCCTCCTTACAAACAGAATTATGATAAGTGCATTTACAGGGATTATCACCTTCCCCCTCAACATCAGGCATTGGCTTCTGTTGGAGACAAGATACCACACCTAATTGGACAGATAGTTTGAAATAGTAGGGAAATCCTATATTAGTAATAAAATAGAACGTGTCACCATGTTGTATGGTAATCAACCATTTATTGAATAACCCAATCAAGAGTTATTAGACTTTGGCTATACATAATCACAATGGGGCTGAGTTAAAAATAAGATACATTTGAGATAGAAAAGAGCTAATAGGTTATCTAGGTAAGTGGTTCTCAAACTGCTGTCCACGAATCACCGGTGGCCCACAGAAATTTAGTCCAGCTTACTGACAGTGTAGAATTGCTCCTTGCAGTATTTATTTATATTTACATACACACGTTAAAAGAAAGCTTCAAGCCATATACTCTAGGTCAGTGGTGAGCAACCTGCGGCCCATGGGCCGCATATGGCCCGTCAGGGTAATCCGCTGGCAGGCTGCAAGACAGTTTGTTTACATTGACCATCCGTGGGCATGGCCGCCCTCAGCTCCCATTGGCTGGGAACAGCGAACCACAGCCACTGGGAGCTGAGAGCGGCCATACCTGCGGACGCTCAGGTAAACAAAGCGTCTCGTGGCGCGCCAGGGGCTTACCCTGAACAAGCCACAAACCAAGTTTGGGAACCCCTGCCCTAAATAATTCTTCTTCGTATCCTTGCAGTGGGCTTTCATTCCCCCTTTTTTCACCCTAACATATTTAATTGTTTTAATATTTCCTAATAAGTCAATTGTTCTGGTCACTGAGTTGCTGATATTGCTTTTTTTCTGAATTCCCTCCAGTTTATTAACCACTTTCTGGTATTGAGGTTTATAGAACTGAATGCACAATTCTAGGACACAAATTTCTTAAAGGGAAACCATTGAAAATGTGAGGAATTGTCCTTAGATTGTGTCTAATCAAAATATAATAGAAAATGATTGGATCATAGAAAACCACCCCTCTGTTATTTTACCAAAATGAAGTACTTAGTAAAATATTCTATTATTGGTCAACAGGTAGGGAACATTTTCATAAATAAACTTAGGAAAAACAGTATTTTTATATCATTTAAGTTGACATACTGCTAGAAAGAGTTATTGCTTGTTAGTACATTGTGTCTGAAAAGTCAATTTCCCTTTTATAGACAAATGGTAAGTAAATCACTTTATGCCACTCTACTGAGAGCAAGGAAACATTTAAAATAATGCTATCAATACAACACAATAATTTTCACTTCCATCAATTCAGATGCCACATTGGTTACTACGTTATTGTTTTGTAATCTCTAAAATGAAATGATTGACACATGAATTATCTTTACTTTGACCCAAGAAAAAAATCGAAAATGATAGGCTGATCTAACAGATTTATCTTCAGAATAGCAGAATGCATCTAAAAATAATCTTTAATCATGCCTTTTTATGTGCTTTTCAATGTGCTAGGAACATTGTGACTTATTACTGTACTATGAATTATGCTTAAATGTAACATTAATGAACCATGCAGATTTGCCATCAAAACTGACAGAAATGTACGTGCCCAGTGTCTATGAAATAGATTTTAATATATCAAGCTAATTTGATATAGTTTTTGCCATTGAAAAGGCAACATTTTAAACAGTTTTTTATACAGTGCCTCAGCTCTTGCAATGCCTCAGCTCTTGCAATATTTTTCTGATTTTTGTAAGTAACTGTGGTACATTAGGTCCCAGTTCTGCGACAGGATCTGTGGGGCAGATCCACGTGTTCCTATTATATTATTGGGACCTTCATTCCCACAGCATGTCTGCTGTTGGTGACTGTTGAAAATTTACTGACAGCCACATCATATCTGACTGTACAGTTTTCCAGTAATGATAGTCTGCACACAAAACTGCTTATAAAATTGTTAAAGTCCCATTCTTTCGGGTTGTTCCTCTTAAAACATTTTTTTTGGAGGTATGTATCATGTCACAGGGATTCAGAGGACAAGGGTGCTGCAAAAGGACAAATTAGGAGGACGATCTGCTGTTGACTTTGGTTAACAATTTAACACTTTAGCTCCATCTGCTTCAAACTAATGCAGTTTTCTGAGTGAAGAAGCAAACTATAAGGCCCCACAGGTCTAGAACCCAGCCCTGCCAGGCAGCTAACATCTCCATGGTGCCACCGAGTGGCAGGTATAATCCACTTGCACTCCACTGCCCATGACCCTCTGTGGACAGAACACGGGAAGTCCCACCTCAAAGGGCCTGACAGGCAGCAGCCTCATGGCTCCTGATTGGCTCTCCACCCTATATAAACCTAAGGGGCATTTCAGGAAGTGTCCAGGCAACAATGTTGATCTCCTGTGGCTGCCATGACCATTCCTGCTCCTGAACTCCTGGCTTTGACCTCAGCTTGATTTGAACAACCTGACTCGGATTTAACTGTTGCTATTGACCCTGGCCTGGAACCGGACTACACATTACTCCCAGCTTCAGGTTTGCCCCCTGCTCTGATTCTTGGTCCTGACTGCCCTTGTTGGGATGCGAACAAAAACTTAAACAACAACTCATAAATAAATAAATATATTTTCTAAGCACATTGAGATAAAGTATTCTCTGGATGAAGTACAACCTGCTTCTGATTATACAGCATGTAAGGATTTAAGGGATCAGATCACCACAAATTTGCGTTTTCAAGTTACACTCTTAAATCAGCTTTTAAATAGATTTATGTTGCCTGTGGATATGAAGCAGCATAGTAAAACTAAACCTTTCTGATTTCCAAATCAGCATTTAAAGTACTATAATTCACATTTAATGAAGAAAAACGGCAAAATAAGCATCCACAAGCATTTAACTAGAGACTTTATGCACATAAAGTTTTTATCCTCTGCTAAAAGCTCCTTCACCTTATCTTTTTATTATATGCTGAGGCAAAATGTTGGAGTTGGATATTGTTAGCATGCTATTAAATTATAGAAAGAATGAATATTAGGAATACATTTTAGTCTATTTAACTAAGGCATGGCTGGAGATTTTCCGGAGTTGTACAAATCATTTTCCTTTTAAAGGAAGAAAGTACTTTACTGCAAGTAGAGCAAGAAACAATAATGAGGCCATATGTCCCTGACATGGGATTATAAAGAATAGATCTTGCCAGACAAACCTGATTTTTTTGATAGAATTAGTAGTTGAAAGGAAAGAAGAAGATATACAATAGTTGGATTTTAGTAGGCATTTGATAGTGTGCAATCCTTCTCTCAAAGCTGATTTAGATCAACTTGGATATGAACATCATAATATACATTGCAGCCTTACTAAAAAGACTATAAATAAAAGTTAATGATAAATGAAGTATTGTGGAGGGGTGTCTGATGGAGAATGACTGGGATATGAATTAGTTCAGTCTTATTTAAAAATGTTCCATAGTGATCTAAAAGAAAGGTGAAGACAACATACTGAAAATTAGAGATGATAATAAATGGGGAGGAATTGTGAGTACCAGCAAAGACAGAGAGAGAATATAAAGGAACCTTGAGAGATTAGAAATGTGGACAGCAAAGTTTCACTTTGGAGAAGTGGAAGTTAATACATATGGAAGAAAACAATGGGCATGTAGAGAGAGAATTGCAATATTTGATTGAACACATTGAATTGGAGGAAGAAACCTAGAGGTCAACAATGCTGACAGGTTGCACTAGGGGTGATAGACTGGATATTAGACATGGGTTTGCAATTCAATCAATTGTAAAAAGAGAAATTCAGAGCGGCATCTTATCATAGAATATGTTAGGGCTCAGCATAGTCCCTCTCAACATGGCTGTACATCTGGTTACCAGAAAGCTATTGATTAATTAGATCTTAAAATAAGCAACTAAAAAGAAAAAGAAATGACTGAAATATCGACTGGTTAATAAAAATGATTAGATGACTACTGGGTCTGATTTATGAGGAAAGACTGAAAGAGTTCAATATGTGTAGTTTAGGTAAGGGATTACTATGAGGGTGGGGGAACATAATAGTTTACAACTATTGGCAGGATATAAATGCTAGAGCAGGAGAAGAATTATTTAGGTTTAGTAAAAAGGGCATAAGTAGGAGTAAAAATTGAAATCAAGAAAGAGAAAAATTAGGCTGAAAAGCATGAAACACTTCTGGCACGGGGATGCGTTAGATTGTTATATTGTATGAAAAGGAGCAGGGGAAGTCTTGTTGCTTTGAAACAGTTACAACTAGATTTGGAAGAATACTGCTAATTGTATAATAGGGGATAATTCTGCGTTGGCCACGATCTGATATTCTGAGTGTAAATTTGTGTATTTTTGTGAAAACTCACTTTGTTTTGTGACCTGTATAATTGGACTCAGTGAGTCTTTTTGCACCAGAGGTCATCCTACCCACAGTGGCAGGTGGAGACTTAAAAGTGAAGATTCAGATGAGCTAGACTTATTTGGACATCTTGAGTAGTAATATGCATCCTTAGGATTCTATCACAATAAAAGTGGGTAAAAAATACAACAAAAACAAATAATGCTAGTAGGCTATGGAACTTTTCACCTATAGATCTAAAGTACCACTAGAAATGTGCAGTGAATGGAAATTCTATTTCATGATGGATTTCAGCATCTGATTAGGAATGAGACTGGTAATTTAAAAATTCTCTACAAAAATATTCAGGGAAAAATCATTTCATGCTTATCAAATCATTTTTTTGGATTTTGTCTTTTAAAATTTTAGATTACAATATGTAATAAATGTTTCAAAATGAAAAAATAATTTTGAAATGAAAATTGTAAACCTTTTTCTTTTGAAAATGTCAAAATGGAATGTACTGACATTGTTGGCACTTTTTTCCATTTTTCTCGAAAACAAAACTTCAGTGAAATCAACACAGTTTGCACAGTGTATTGACTTCAGCAGAACTGCATTCTCAAAAGGAAAACCATTCTGTCAACGTTTTTCTGAAGAGCTCTAGACAAGAGTTTGAACTCATCCCAGCGCTGCAGTAACTGAAATTCATTGTCTGGTGGCTTTTTGTCATCCTGTATGAAATGAGGTAGTTCCTAATGTACAAGGACAAACAAAACCACAATTAAAAATGGGAGTACTGTTACTTCTGTTGGCCTTTAAGCAGAAAGGCTAAATACTGAATAGACTTGGAGACTGAAATACCCTTTCATCCCTAGATGGGGTCTCTGCTGAATTTGGTTTGAGGTGTTTTGGTGGGACAGAATTAGGAAGTTTCACTGCTGCAATCCATATGGCATCTGTTGTGTAGATCATACCATAACAAAACTTTACTTTTCAATTACCAAATTCATTTGCAATCTGGGAATGGGTGTAAGGTTAAAAAAAAATCCATGATTTGCACCTGTGATCCTGGACCCATAGTGTACGGTATACACTATGGGTGCACATAAAATACCATAGGATGAAGTGAATACCAGGGGGAAAATACACCCCCTGATTTCAGATCTTTTCCTTTCATAGGATTCTTGTTTCTTTACTTTGGGAGCTCCACCTATTAACCCAAGGACTTTAAGGCCATTAGCAAGAGGAATAGTACCTACTCTTCGGGCAAAAATTAATTCTAATCAAGTGGTAATCACTTTTTATTCCAAGCACTGAATACTGGAATGTTGAAATCACTGATGTTTATCATTCAAGATAATGGATAAAATGGACATCTTTACAGAAATGTGGACTAATTTTTTAACATAGTATAATTAAATGTATGTAATTATGAACCAGAATGCCAAAGTTATAGACAATTATAGATATAACATAGATTTCATGTAACATGCTATACATTTTTCTGTTATTACTTTTCTTTACCAGAAGTGTCTGATCTTGAGCAAGCAGTATATTGATTTACAAGAATCTTACTCTGAACAAAATACATGTAAATTTCAAATTATTTCCTGCCAAAAACTCAGATAGCCTAAGGAGACTAATGCATGAAGGTGATTGTGGGGAATCCAACAAGAGATGTCAGAACATCTGTTTTACCAAATGAATTAGCCTTGTCAGTATCCCTTTAATAAAGAGTTATTGATGTTAGAGTCAAAGATTGTCTATTACCCTCCCCCCCACTCATGCACCCACTCACTTTTTTAAAGATGTAGCAATAACAGCAACAATCAGGTAATGGTTGTTGATGTTAACATCTAAACACTTTGGGCCAATTTTTAGAAGAATATTTCAGATCCATGAGCAAACAGGTGCCTGTCACTGTATGTCTATCTATATGTGCACAATTAGTGAAACTGCATGTGCAAATCGGATGACTGTGTGTGAAATCATATGAAATCACTCAGACTGAACACACCATTTTGGTAATAACACTCAAATATTGGCACACATTTACAGGCAGACCTTTAGTTTTCTTTTGTATATTTAGTCCTGCATGTGGCTATTGCAGTAATCAAGTTTCTCACAAAATTCCCTGTTTGTTTCTAATTCAGGAACAACCGGATTCATTATTTCTAATCCGAAAATGCAAGTTCTAGAATTCAATATGTTGTCTAAGGTTATTCAAATAAAATGCAGTCAGCATCAAGAATGAGGGGAATTTTATGACTTTTGTGCACATTAAAGGCTTTTGCAGCAATTCTTGTTAATGACCTCTGGCAGAACTGGTAAGAGGCTGATTGCTCACTACAGTATTTCAGATCCTCTATCTACTAAGAGGTAAAACAGCCCTGCTAAGAATAAGGGGGAATTAGTTATTCCTTTTCCTTTCTGATCCTTGCAAGGGCTGCTAAACTATGTATTAAAGGATGCTGTTTCATAACTAAAGAGGAGTTGGAGTCATATTCATTACCTTTCCATTTTTCCTAATTTTCCTTATGAAAATGCCTCTGTAAATGTACTGCACTCTATGTCTAACTCTGCTGCTGCTTAAATTTTACAATTATAAAACTTTTACAATACCATCTTAAAGGCACTAGTCCCTTCCTTGTTGTGTTTTTCTTTAATATGGGCATTTTTACTGCCACCTTTTCCAACCAAAGTTTATCTGCTCTGTAAGCCTTCAAACCAAAATATATTTCTTTTACAAGATTTTCTCCAGCAAATCAATTGATACTAATTCTTAGCACTTGTCTTCTTTTACAAATATTAACTAATAAAATCAAGATTCATGATGGCATGTTGAATATTATGTTCTCAGATGCAGGGGCATACAGATTTGTGACAGAATCTTATCTTTCCTGCCATGGGTTGATGTTGCTGTGACACAGATCACTGTGATATGGCAGAGAAAAAAATTACCTAAACTTCACACTAAAGAATCCTACAAAAAGCTAGGGAATACTTTAATGCTTTCTGCAGAGATTGGGGAGCTTTCCCCCCTCCCCCCTATATGTTAGGGAGTAGTGAAGCAAGAAGAGATGGCAATATGTTAGATAAGCTCACTAAATACTACCAGTTATACCAAGGCGTTGAAGCCATAACGATGGACCACGAAAATAAAGAAAACCCAAACAGTCCCCCATATATTGAATATTTTGCACTCTCTGGGTATGTCTGCATTACAATTAAAAACCCATGGCTGGCCCATGCCAGGTGACTTGGGCTCCCGGGTTTGGGCTAAGGGGCTGTTTAATTGCAGTGAAGATGCTCAGACTCTAGGATCCTAGAGCTTGGGCTGCAGCCCTAGCCAGATTGTTGCATTGCAATTAAACAGCCCCTAAGCCCAAGTCTGCTGGCATGGGACAGCCATAGGGTCTAATTGCAGTGTAGACATACCATCTCAGCTCAGTTTTGTCTTGAATTTATAGACCCACACAAAACTATGTTAAAGAAACATCATTAAGGCTTCGAATTCAAGCACTCATTAGTTAGCAAATATTGTTGTGTGTATGCATGATACAATCTTAAATTACATGATCACATACTATTTTTCCCAGCACCACTGCATCATTTAGTACATCAGGATGGAGGTTGTTCACCAAATGGGCAGCTAGTCAATGGTTTGTTGTCTTGTTGTTCTATATGTTTATTGCCGGCTAAGCCAATAATAGTATACAGGAAAAATGTTCTATATGATGCCAGTCTCCGGGAAGCTGTCTCATGCAGTGATTTATATTCACCTTACACAGAAGGTGTGCTCCCAAAGTTACTCATTTCAGTTGGTATTATTTATATGATGATTTTACAAGTTACACATCTCTTTTGACGTCACTAAAATCCAACTCATCAGTTTGTCCCAGTTCCCTACTTGTTCTGTTCCTTCCTTATCTCTGCTTTGGATACTAGCATTCCCAGTACTAGTCCATGCAGGTACTTCTCTGGCTTGTACTAAGACATAGAATGAATGTATCTTGATTTTTGATAAGTTTCCTATCTGCTTATCCCAAATGCTTACTTCAGCAAATGCAAGGCATTATGGGATACTTAGCATAAATGAACAGGATTTTTTGTCAAAGCCTTGTGTAATGGTATAGGCCAGTTTAGGTTAGATCAATGTTACAATATTTGTGCTTAATTGTTGGTGCTTAATGCATGTTAAGATATATATGGTGCATATATATATATTTCTGCCAGCTAGCATATATTAGTCAACAATAAGGAACACACCATCAGTGACCACCTATGAAAGTGCGGTTTAAGTGACTTGCCCAGCATTACTCAATAGCTGTATGGCAGGGTCAGAGATGGATGCCAAATCTGCAGGGAGGAATATGACTCATTTAATCATGACACCATCCCTTTTCATCCTTCCATCCCCTGTCTCATTCACTACACACCTTCCACCTTCTCCAATAAATAAAGCACACATCGGACAGACAACAATCTCTTTCACTACTGAACCACGATTCATTCCCAAAGCAGGGCCATGCTGTACTCTGAATGAGGGGTCCCGTGGAAAAACTGGTATGTGATCATGTAATTAAAGATTATCTCACGCATATGCACAAAGGGACAGAATTAAGCTCCATGGGCTGGTGAAGAGCAGAAGAGGAGCCATAGTCCTGACATCTTCCTGACCCTTCTGGGATGGTTTGCATCCTAGGGGTTGTTACCTACTCAGTGCCCATCCATGATCTCATCCTTAAGCATCCATCATGCAAAAGCAAACCACAGTCTTGCCCTCTCTATTCAGGGGTGGTGTGTGTGTAACTGAAAATTAGGGTGTACGGTATTAAAAATAAGAGGACAGGAGACATACCAAAAAGGAATGCACCTTTGTCCTCCATTCAATTGATAGAATAGCAAAGCATGCAGACTACTACACAGGACACAAGGATACAATGTCTGATATGTTGGGTACAATCTCAGATAACTGGTGCCTGAGCAGTCGCGTGCTAACGTTAAGCAGACACTGTCACATACTGTATTGGACAAGTGTGATGAATAATAGCAATGAGTAATACCTCGCACTCATATAACACCTGTCATCTGAGAATTTCAAAATTTCAGATTGCGTTACAAACATTTAGTTATTTAAGCCTCACTACACCCTGGGAGGTAGATAAGTAGTATTTTACCTTGTGACAGATAGTTAGCTATGGAACAGGACTTGTAAGATAGCGTTACATTTCTATACATTCTCCAGGGTGCAAATCTTGGCCTTGACTCTGCAGGTGTGGAGAATCCCTTGGCAATGTAGTTCTCATGCACAAGGGGAGAAGCAACGTTTCAGAAGGAATATGCCCTCGAATGGTGCAGAGTCCAGCTCTATGGGGGTGCTGAGGGCACATGAAGGGTGCGACCACTAGGTGGCCTTGGGAAGGGATTCTGCTCTCCCTTTCCCTTGCAGATCTCCCCACTATCCAGCCAAGATTCTTGGAGTGCGTGCCGGGGTTTTCCCCAGTATTGATAAACTGTATTGGGCCCACTAACTCCCAAAGAGGGAAAGTGGGCCAGAACAACTGACAAGGTTTGGAAGCGGTAGCAGTTCCAGTCTTAGCAGGTGTCAGAGATGGGAGGTGGATTCATCCTGGCCTAATGTGAGCCTGCTGATCTTAGATTCCCTGATGACTGATGAAGCACTCTTACAAATCGTAAGCTTGCTAGGTGTCTGGTTTTCAACAGGAACACCCGGTTGAAAAGAGACCCTCCCCAGCCC
>NW_020664420.1:65555517-65765609 GCF_002925995.2 Terrapene triunguis | reverse complement strand
TCATATTTGAATTCAGCACATCAAAATACATAATAAATAGCACATTTTATCTCTGAAGCAGACGACTTCTCAAAAATTGTAGACCAGTGTATCCTATCCACAAAGAACATGGAAATACAACCATACTCACCTTAATGGAGCTATCTAGGCATTTGGTACTGTTGATTGTAAAATACTCATGTCCTCACTCCAAGAGGCTGCAAAAAGGAATGGAAATTACTTGAAATGGTTCAAGTGCCTACACACAACTGATCACAGAAAGTTATGGGCAACTCTTCTTCCACCTCCAAATCCCCACAATGCTCAGTCATCTCCCCCGTATTATTCAGCATCTATTATTATTTCCATTGGGAGACTGTGAGACAACCTAGGCTGAAATGCCAGCAGTACACTGAAGTCTTCCAGCTGTACTTCTCCTTTTGACAGAGGAAAATGGCATTGTCTCTCACTCTTCTCATTGCCTAGACAAAATCAGTATCTGGATAAGAAGTAGCTAGCTAACAGTAAGACAGAGGTGATTCTGGTAGGGAAAAGGAAACTCTTTGAATAAATTAACTTTCTGTATAACATTCTCCCTCTACGGAGGGCATCTGCCCTCAGGTTTTAAATTCATTCTGTAGTATTGGGGTCCTTCTGAGCAATTGGACAGAAGAATGTCATCCTATTGGACAAGGGCCTGGCCACAATGATCCAAGCATTCGAGGCCTCTAGCTTTATTATTGCAACACATTATGTCTAGGAATAAAGTCACATCCTGAAAAGACTCCAGCTGGTACTAAATGAAACAGCCAACCCATCTACTTAGCTACCCAAGTTGCCATGATGAATACATCAACCTGGTACTCTGTTCTCTGCTCTCACAACCAATTAAATTAATATTCTTAATTAAGGCCTCTGTCATCATTTTTAAAACTTCCCATGGGATTTGCTTCTAGCTAAATGAGAGTTTGTCTTCCCTCCCTGGTCATGACCTCTCATGACAGCTACATTCCACTGGTTCAATGATATGATTGATTAACTGGGTAGCTCGTAAGCACAGGAGACAGACTTTGATAGACGCTGATCCTAGACAGTGGAACATATTCCTGAAAAAAGTAAGAATGACCAGATAACTAAATGAAAAATTCATTTCTGAAAGTTATTTCATTTAGTTCTCCTTTGACAAGTTTTCCAACCCCCACACATACACACACCCACACATGCAGAAGCACACACTCCACTCACTCATATATGCATGCACACATACACCTTTCTCCCCGTCCCCCATACATACAGACATCCCAGCCAGGGGTGAAAGTAAAATTGAAAACTTACCGGTACGGGGGAGGGCTCCGTCCCCCCGGAAGGGGCATGGCTTCGGGAGGAAGGGGCGGGGCTGGGGGTCAGCATCCCCCAGCCAGCCCTTCCAGGCTGCCTCGCCTGCGTTGCCCGGGGCTCCAGCGGTGATTTAAAGGGCCCAGGGCTCCGGCCGCTGCTGCTGCTACCACAGCAGCGGCCGGAGCCCCAGGCCCTTTTAAATCGCTGGTCCTGGGGCAGCTGCTCCTTTTGCGCCCCCCCCCCACATTGGCAACCTGGGGGGGCAAAAGGGCAGTGACGATAAAGCACTGCCACGGCAGCAACATAGCAGGGTACTTAAAGCACTGCCGTGGCAGCACTTTAAAGTAAGGTGGTAGGGGCCGGTACCGGCGGCCACTTTTTACTGGTACACCGTACTGGCCCGTACTGCCTTACTTTCACCCCTGATCCCAGCTATAAATGAATCAACCTACTTCAACAGGCTGAGAAGGAAGAAAAAGGTTGCTAGACTGTTACTCTTATTCCGAATTTGAAATATTTGAGAGATTGTTAGAGTGATAATGATAGTATACATAAGTAGATACTTACTTAACAACTTGTATATCATATTCACATCCATATCTTGTTTGTGCATGGAAAATCTTGGGCTACATGTTGTACATTTATGAAAAAACTAACAAATGGCAAATTATACATGCAAAATTAAGTGATATTGTAATGTGAATGTCATATCATATTTCTCTATTGTTCACTTAGTTAAAGTGTGATCATATGGAAGTCTGTTTCTAGGAGAAACAATGTCTTATTAATAGGTTATATAAAACTCATAGGACACTGCACTGATTGCTCTTTTGTCAGTAAAAAAAATAAGTTAGGTCAGGGGAAAAAACAAAAATTTCAATTACATTTACAGCAGCAGCTGAAGGGGAACAAAATCAATGAAAGGAGCATACTTATTAGAGACCTGCAGTTGCCATAAAACTGAAACTAAATCACACTGACAGTGTCTGAACTTCAGATAAATTGCTTTGAATTCAGAATGGGAGCCTGGAGAAATAATGGAAATGATATTGCAGTTGCTGAAGAAAGGGATAGAACTTTTTATATCCATTGCTTCTTTGGATCTTGTAGCTATTGTAGAGATCAAACACTGATTTATCTGCATTATTTTTTGTATAGGGACTCCTATTGTTTCTCTAGCAGATAAACACTATTGTCAATCACCCTGGCATCTAATAGTAAGAGAATTATGCTGTTTTGAGGGAGGAGAGGTTCCTTGTGGGTAGACAAACCAAGGTTACCTGCCACATTTCCTGAAGAGAGGGAGGAGGCAGAGAAATAGGTACGCTGAGATGGCCAGTTAAACATACTCTTGCCTACAATAATTCGTCTAGCCCAACAGTTCATTTTTTGTGATGTTCTGATGGTAGGCCCTGTAGAATGAAATCTTGTGTAGTTTCTCATTAGTGTTCTTCACCCAGTACAACTGAGCTCTCTGGACTCACTGAATTTGTGTTATGGTTTGACTCATGCTCCAAACTTTTATGAAATTGTAGCTTTTGCCTTTGTTAATTAATGGTCTAAATTCCATGCTGTGCCTCTTGAGAAATGCCTCCCAAAAACCGTATCCCAGAGGCCCTTATGACATCTGTGTGCTTTTCTGGATTCTGGGCTCCTGTAGGGCTGAAATGGCTCCCAGGGTAAGTTAGAGTAGCCTCCCCTAAGCAGCCTATGGGCTGTATAGCAGCCCAGAATTCACTTTCTCATCCTACTCAGAGCTGTCGGCATACTCCCTCCTGCCCCCATACTGAGGCTTGTAACGGGGATGGAGTGAGGAGGCAGCACAGAACCACTTATATCAGTCCTACACTGCTCCTGCACTGGGACAAACTCTCCACTGGTTCCTTGTAGCTCCTGTATGGTCTGTAGGGGCCACCACAGTGGCATATAGGGGCCAGAGTATCAACATTAATGCACCAATATTGTGGTGTTTCTCCAACAAATTACAGTCACACTAGGTAATTTCAAATATGTCATAATTTTTATAAGTGTAATTCTTTTCAGTTCTATTCCACTTTTTATCAGAAGCTCTTACAGACCTTTACAGATACTAAGACTCACAGTATGTCTGTGTGGTAGATACTAGTAAGAATTATCCCCATTTTACAGATGTGGAAACTAATGTGTAGAGAGGTTAATGCACAGAGAAGTTATCCAATAAAACATGGGGAGTCAGTGGCTGATCTAATGCAGGAGATAAGGAATCTTGACTCCCAGTCTCCTCCTCCTACCAATATACAATGAAATAGATGCTACAGGAAAAGTATCTCCAGGGGGGAAAAAATTGGTTGCAAATTGCAGCATAACTTTCTGAAGAGGCTTTCAACCCATGAACATTTGGGACTATAAAGTCTCTTCATGAATTAGATGCATACATGTGATTTTTTTTTAGTAGCTTTTATTTTAAAACAAAAGATGTAAATATTCTAGCCTTGATTCTAGCTAGTGCTGCAGTCCCATTTTGTGTGTGTGTGTGGGTACTGTGAGTAGAGGAGAAAAGAAACAGGAAGCCTGTCCCCCTACTTCATGCCTCATTCCCTCTGTTGTGCATTGCATATGTGTGTTCAGAGATATGTGGGGAGGTGGATGCCAATCCCTTTCCCAATACTGTTTGTACCCATGGAAAGAAGTCCTCACATTCTTCCACGCCTCCATTTCAGCCTTAGCCTTACTGAATCAATGGCAGACCATCCACTGAGGTTTAGCCCTTTTTCATATTGCTGTCTATAGCACATCTGCATTGTGAAACTGATTCCACATAAACTGTCCTATGGTATTGATGATTTTGCAGGAGAAATGTAACAGGGCAACAACCTTCATCTCTGTTAATTCCCACATTTCATGCAAGTTTTTGCCATAGCCGAAAGGGAGTTCAGCTTTTCAACACGCAGAAACTGACTCTTTTGCCACCTGGTTCTAGTCAAATTAATAGATAATGTATGTAAAAGTATTGATGTAAAAAATTGGTTAGGGAGATATTACAGGGATAGTACACTATCTCACAGGACCAGTTTATGCATATGCATTTATAGATTATTTTTATACATTTTCCTTTTGTAGAATGGTTGATAATTTTTTTCATCTATTCTGTTTGTGCACTGGTTAGCACTGGGTAAGTCCCACACTGTGAATTTAGATACCTGTGATTTTGAATTAGATTTGTACATGTTCATGGGAGGTAATTTCTTCATATAAATGATGCAATCGTTTCTCAGAGAGCAGAACTATGTATGGTTGGTGTATAGTGACTTGGCTACTATGAGCTTGTTAGAAAACTGTGTGTGTGAGTTTGCATATGAATGTATGTGTATGCACATACATTTATCAATTTTCTGTAAAAATTGCAGATTGCAAGTTTTCGTTACACTACAGAAAAAAAAATGCTTTTTTCACTAAATGGTTAACCATTATTGAAATATTCAAAAGTCTTTCATTTGGAATGATTTTAGATTCACTGTCTTATATCACTTTGATTCTTTGAGTTTTTTGCCAGATCTTGAGCTGTGTTCTGATATGTTTCCGATCCTGTATACCAAACATGACATTCCAACTAGTCCAACTCTAAATTCTGGAATAAAGTCTCCTTCAGTACAGACAAGCTTTAAATTTTTGTTTTATGTCTTGTTTATATGGTTTAAAATTCCTCTGTACATTTACAAATGAGTTTCAATGGTAACATATTTCATCAAATTTTCTAAGCAGAAATATATTTGTTCCCTTTAAAAGAAAACAGTTCAAATCTTGAAAAGAATTATTATTCAGATGCATATTCTATTAGCCAATACAAAACATTTGCTTGATTTTTACAAATTACTTTGATGGGTGATAGGATAGATGTTTGCCTTGAAAGTGTTCAAACCTCCCCACAATTGCCAAGATCAGTGTTCAGACTGGGGGTGGAGGGAATGTTATCCCCATAGGATTGTATCTTTTTTTTCCCCTCCACTTTTCCCAGCCCCCCTCTTTTCAATATTGTTTCCATTTTTCATCTGGCAGCCACAGACAATCCCATTTGTTGGTATTCCCATTTATGCCCCCACACTCTGGCTGTGCACTAAAGAGCACAACCAGTGAAGCTATCCAAGAGTAGTTTTTACTAGGCACTGATCCTAGACTGAGAGCCATTCATTCTTGTTAACCCCATATGGACTGAAGGAACTGCTTGAGTTTGTTTCCCATCTGGAAGGTATTGCTGAGTTGGAGTCTCAAAGTTAAGCATATTAGGATCCATTGAAAAAAAAGTATTCAGGTCTCTAACCATCTGAAAATTTACTTGGTCTTCTGGGGCTCATAAGCTCCAGCATGGATTCACCCCCACCCCCATCATTCCCAAGGGCCTGGTCTATTTATGTAGCAATTTCGTGATTCTATTCTTGAAAAGAAGAGGGATGTGTGGCTCACTGAGTCTAAAATGGGCATTATGGGCAGGCACTGTTGGATTATAGATCAACCCCAATAACTACATGGACAGGGTGGCTGGTGGAATCTCTGCAGTGCCCCAGTAGTGGAGGCAACTGGAGGCTGAAATAAGCCCTAAGGCACTGTTGGGCCTATTAGATAAAATGGTTTGGGCACGTAGGGAAATCTAGTAAATCAAAATGTCTTCAGTACAGGAGGAATCTACAGGATACTCTTTGCTCCACCTAGTCATATACTATTAATTCCATTTTACCATCATTTTAATAATTTATTCAATGAATAACAGTAAAATTTATCAGCTACATTATTAATGTATTTCATAAACCTTTTTTAAAGTATTCAACTAGTTCTACTTTTCTAGAGTAAAATTTTTGCACAGTTAATCTGTCATTGTGGTGTTTTTAATTCAAACATTAATATGGAGTGCTGGAGTGGGGCAATCTTCCAGATTTCCAGGAGCCCCTTTATTAATTCTGCCACCGAACTGAATTAAGGAGGATTGAAATGATTTCCTGGCCTCTGACAGTTCACCCTTCTCCAGACACTGCTATATTATTCCTCCCAGAGAGAATTCATCCCCTAGGGGTCATAAACACTTCTGAAGATCAAGTTTTTTTTGCCTGTGAAATGGAACATATTGCACCAGATGGCTGGTATTTCTAAAAAATGTCCCAAAGGAGGGATCCCTCTTACAGCTCTATAAGATCTTCATACCCAGCCCCCACTATGAACTGTGCAGTTTGAATGCTGCTATGCTATTAAAATACTCAGTATAATTTTAATGAACAAAGTGTGAACATTTCCAGCAAAGGGCAGCTAAGTGTAAGCTTGTTGCCTCCTTCAATGGTCATCAGAAGGAGTCTCAGTTTCATTGGGAAAACAAATGAACAGAATCTCTCTCATTGCTCATCCGACAAGAAAAATGCACCCTTGGTGTTTGAGATTTATCACTGGCTAAGAGGATTTTTTTTTTATGGGAGCCTCTTGTTAAAGTATTGGCAGCACATCACTGGTATGCTGGATACTCCACTAAAACACTGAAATACCTTCCAAGAAAGGAGAGGAATGGTTTGTCACTATGAAAGTATAAGATTGAGGATTTAACAAGGTGTATGTCTGAGTGACCTTTAGGGCTCAATCAGCTTCATCAGAAACCACTTGAGAGGATAGAGCTGAGGCATAATGTTCTTGTAGGGAGGACCCGAGATGAATGTCTAATAGCTGTATACTACAGAACCTGCATAACATTTACACAGGATTTATTCACAAACAGATAAGTACTTTATTGCTCTCACTGTACATTTTTCTCCAAAGAATGCAACTAAAGGAGGGAATTATCCACACGTTTTAATACTTGACTTGGAGTAGAAGTGGTTGAACCAAATGAACACTTTCGTGCTCCTTTCAAGTAGGGTCAGATGGAAAACACTTTTGATAATCCTATACTCCTTTTCCCAGAGCTCCAGGAGTCAGAGATCTAACCATGCTGTAAGGCAGGTAGGGAGACCAGGTTCTCCTGCTGCTAGTTTCTCATCTGCTCCACCCCAGTACAATGAAAACCTGAAAAGGTGAAAGGAACTGGTGTTGGTGGACTGGCCCCTCTGCCCCCGGATTTAACTTTCTGGATAGTTGCTGAAAGCGTAAAAAGAGAGGATTTATTTCTACAAGGTTCTTGAAATCCAAATGAGCATTGGGCTGTTAAGTCATCTTGTATTTGCAAGTGAGATTCTGCTGCTCAGAGGCAACACATATGAATACTGATTTGGTAAAACAGCTCCTTGAGAAAAGCAGATGGTCAGTAAGTATATGGAAGAAAAAAAGATTGGCAGATAAAATATATACATATAAAAACACATCTAACAATCACTTACATCATATTAAAATCTTACTGATAAATGTATACATCACTATCCAGTGTTCTCTTTCTCTCTCTCTGTCTCTCTCTCTCTCTCTGTATATTGCACATATAAAAATAAGATTAAAAGAACATTTATGTTGCAAAGTAAAGAGTTCTGAAGTTAAAAAAATGCCAGACTTAAGGTTGCCTGTGCAACTTTATTTCAGATCCCTTATGCATATGCTTATGATACGGTCTTTATTTACATGATCACATTTTATTTTATCCATGGGACCCCGACTCATTCAGTGCACAGGTGCTGACCTAATGAGCAGCTATTCAATATTTTGTATAATCTTTATTGTTCAATATGTGCCTTAATTACTATGCATTATTCAACCCTGCTCTGAAGACGTAACTATTGATTTCCTTATGGGCTTGTCTATGGCATTCATAACTATACTATCCAAGTACTTCACAAACTTGAATTAATTTTCACAATATTTCTGTGTGGTGAGGGCTGGTATCATCCCCATTTTACAGAAGGCAAAGAGAGGTACAGTATTAAGGTAACAAATATCTATTGCTTTTGGAGGCCCAATTTAGGACAACTAGGACCAGATTTTTTAGAGTACTTATCATTATATACCACTCAAAGCATTGTTCCTATTGACTTCAAGCAGAGGGATATAAAATAGTCCCAGTAAGTTTATCTTTAAAACTTAAATATACAGAATAGTTTTTTGTAATATGTGTGGCACATATGTATATCTGGGTTCAATTCCCATATCTGTCACACGCCCACTGGCAGTCTCTTGATGTCTCTAGCCTCAGTTTCCCACCTGTAAATTGGAAATGATAAGACTTCTCTTTGTCTTGTCTTTTAAGATTACAGGTTCTTCAGGGCAGAAAACATTTTATTATGTTTGTACAGTGCCTAGCACAAGGTGTGTGTGGGGTGGGGGTCAGTATTCGTTGTGGGCTCTAGGAACTACTGTGATGCACACAGGAAGATTTAATATTGATACATATGTGCAGGAGTATGGCCAGATTCTCAGCTGCTGTCAACTGGTGTTGCTTTGTAGAAGTAAATGGAGCTATGCTGATAAGTCTGCTAAGGGTCTGGCCTACAAATGTTACTTGACATGATTATGAATTTTTCACCCTAAGTTTAGCAAGACACTATACATGCAAAGTTTGGAGGGCTTTATTTGGCCATTGTTATCGAGTGGCTGATGAGTAGGAGAAGTCTTAACATATATACTTTTCACTCGCCATAATTCGCACATCACTGGAGGGGTTTTGCTCACAATAAATAAAATAAATAAAATGTACTTATAGGCAGAGACAAAGCATGGAAAATTTCAGCCTGAAAGATTAATTTTTCAGAAAGTTATTAGCATATGAAAAGTCTCAAGATAACTTAAATATAGTAGTTGCCAACAGGCAACTACTGTAATAAAAGAGAGCTATCGTGAAGAGTACATTTCCACTTAGTCTGAATAGGAAAGGCCTGTAGTCAACATTCTTCTTTTTTATGACTTAACATTTTTCTTTTATTTATTTCAAAAGCCAATTTTACATTTCATTAGGTACAACAATATACCATCAGTCTCATGTACAGTTTACAAGCACAAGCAATAATATATAGCACAAAAAGGTAACACACACAGTAGAGAAGGTAACAAAAGAGCAAACCACCTTACATCAAGTAATCTGTGCCCACCATAGGGATACCATGCCTGTACCCATCAAGATAAAGCAGAAAATATGTTTATAAATAAAATCATTTCTCAAATGAATCCCAGAGAGAACTAACCATGCGAAGATTCATTGTCTGTTTTATGACAATGATCCAAACTTTGTCACTTGACATTTGGGCTTGCTGTTTTGTCTATGAAAAGGGAATCATCAAGATATGTCTATCCCACTGAGTAACCATGTGATTTTATTTTCCCCTCATCCTCCCCAACCCCATCTGACTATCTTGTTCTTCTTCTTCCCCTTATCCCATCATCTGGGAGAGGATCATTGTGCAAACATCCACCATCTTCATCTGTCCAAGATCGCTTTAAAGTCCCCCTGCTTACCATCTTCTTTGATGCAATCCATTCATCACTTCCTTGGCTTTCCTCAGGTTCTCCTTCCTACCAACCTCTCCTGCCATGCTGTCTTCACCAGGTCCTCTTCATTCATCATGTGTATGTGTCTGAACCAGTAAAGTCATGCTTCCTAGATTTTGTCAGCCACATCCAGCCTTTGACTTCTCTCTCATCTGTCTGTCTGTCATTTATCCCATCATGTATAACTAAGGGCTTTTCTACACTACTGCTTAAGTAGATGTAACTGACGACACTCGGGTGTGAAAAAAATCACACCCCTGAGCAACGTAAGTTACATCGACTTAAAGTGCTGTCTACACTGCGCTGCGTCGGCAGGAGACACTCTCCCGCCAACATAGCTTCCACTCCCGTTGAGGTGGAGGAATTACGTTGATGGGAAAGCGTTCTCCTGTTGACATAGCGTGTCTTCACCAGATGGGCTACATCAGCGCGGATGCATTGGCGGTAGGGAAGACAAACCCTAAGATAATACACATTTCAGGGCAAAGTCTGTATATTTTCTTATTTTTATGAGGCATCTAGTACATTTTGGAATTTAATAAGTCCCATTGGACTGTGTGAGCACATATCTATTTACCATTTTACTACTATTGGAAAGTATTCTATAGTACAGAAGTTGTTCCATTGATGGCAGACACGTACATTGTAGACTGTGATAACAACACATTTTATTTGTTCTGCTTCTCACTGCCAAAATATTCCAGGCACCTCATGCAAAATATAACCCATTTTAACCATGGCTAATACTCAATACTGGCAATCTTTCCTATCACTAAAAGGATATAGTGCCAAAAATGTTAGAGAATAAACAGATTTTAAGCTCTGTTTAAGAGAAGGAAAGCCCTTGATACTGAGACTCTTTGGAAGATTGGGCATTCCAGAGACCAGATCAAACCATCAGTTATCAGTTTTCCCCAACTTCGAAGTAGTTCTAGTGGACTTGGCTAAATGTATCGCTCAGAATCCTAATGGGCTGCTGAAGAGGATAATCATTTTCCTGTCTGTTGGGAAATAACGGAGATGTTTTCTCATTTAAACATGTATGTAAGCTTAAAAAAAAAGTAGCAAGGACACTAACACTGCCATAGCACAAAAAAGATTGCTAATAATTGAATCCATGGCATTGGGATAACTGAACATCCTCTCTGTGACAGTTTGGAGACTAGAAACACTCATCTTTTTAGTTTTCTCACAAAATGACTTATAACAGAGAGGCACCCCTATGGAATTATACTAAAATAAATGGATCTGAATTTATGGGGATGTATCTCATCATCCAGATGTAATGTTCCAATTACTTGTTTAGTCACAGTGATCAAATTCCAGAAAATATTGGACTGATTTAACAGTTTTCTATACTAATTTTCAGCACACAGCCTATCCCTGATTTTCCCACTTCTTTCTAAATTGTTACATGGGAAGTGGTGTTCTTGATGCACATTCTATTCCTTTTACATGCGAAAAAGTCAACCTCACTCAAGAACCACCAGTATTAATTTTGTGCATTTTGGCCATAAATGCTTTTCTGAATCAGGTCAGAACACTTGGTGACTCTTGAGTCAGGCTGACTTTCAGATTTGAAAACAATCTTTTTAGTCACACTGAATAGTACTTTACTCCATAAGTAATCCTATTCACATCAATGGAGTTACTCTTCATGTTTGGGTACGATTCAGGGTAAATAAGCCTATCACAAACTGACCTTTAAGCATGTGATTAACTCAAAAATGGTTTGGAAGGGGACCCATTCCGTAACTTCTTTAATATTAAATCTGTGATGATGATCATTTTTCTTTTCAGAATAGGGACTTTGGACAAGTTTTTCAATGGTATTTTGGTGCCTAAAGATGCAGATAGCGCCAAGTGGAATTTTCTTAAATGCCTAAGCAGGTTAGACGTGTAACCTACTTAGACACGGAAATCATACTACGTTCTATCTGCACCGTTAGGTTTGTAATACCTTTGAAAATCTGGCTCTTTCCTTCCTTGTTAGGGAAGATATTTGTTCTTTACTAATTGAAACAGATACTATTCTCTTCTGGTCACGAAGAGGCCATTACTGCAGCAAGAAGATATGCTGGATGACCTGTTATGTTTTTGCTCATAATATCTAATGTGCTCTATTTTATGTCTAGTTGTAACAAAGTGTATTGGCATGGAGTAAAGAAACATAAATAAATAACAGCAAAAAGAAAAGGAATTCCACATTCCACTAAAGAAAAAAGAAAAATAACAGCAAGTTTATTTTAACACGGATCTAATTAGTTAATTTCAAAATTAAATGAAGAGAATGATAGCTGCAAGGATAGAAAGCATAGTAAAGAATCAAAATGTCAGGCAACTTGATTAGCAATAGAATTTCTAGACATAATGGACTAGAATCTTGGACCTCCCATCAGGTTGCTTTGCATAGCTGAGGCAGGAAAAAGGCGGCTGGAAAACTGCATTAAGGAGGCAGCTGGTACCAGCTACTCTACATTCCTATGTTAAAGGAGGTGAGAATGGCATGTCAGGGGAAGGTCAGAGCAGAATGTGGTGCTCTTCTTGATTCTTGGCTGATGAAGTAGGACTGCTATAGACCAGAGCTGCTCTAAATTATGTTGGGGGCCATTTTGGCCCCAGCTGGCCCAGCAACAAGGGAGAGAAAAGGTGGCTTAAAGCTACTTTCCTTCCAGCAGCACTGAGTGTAAACTTGGTTCTGCTGAGGATTAAGGCTTATCTTAAATAAAATGAAGCAAAATACTTTCCAAAGCCATAGGCACTAGAGTGCATCCATAGCTCAGAAAACAGTCAGCCTTTGACTCCCTGCTGTAGTCTTGTTTTAAATATGTCAGAAATGGGCAGTGAAATAAGACCTGGCAGCTTCACTGTTATAATAAGACAAACCCATAATGAACCAAAGCACACAACACTGCTTTTGCCATCTGCAGAGCTTCCAAAACTCTTGTAATTTTATAGCAATGGGCTGCCAAAGCCTTTGAAAGCCAAAACTTAAATAGAAAACATGCACACACAAAAAAGAAGCTAAAAAGAGAGAATATTGCAAATAATAATTAGAAAACTGACAACAAAAGAATGAAATGATACACAAATTCAACAGTGACAAATAAAAGCAAGATTGCCCAACAATGTTACGAGGTAAGAATAGTGGCAGAGGGAGATAAATGGGACTTACAGAAAAGAGACAAGACTCTATATAATACAAACTGGTGTTAAACAGAAAGTCTTCCAAAGCAGAATTATGCTAGCCTGCTATAAAACTTTAAAACCTTTCCTACTATGTGTTGCTTCTTCCTCTTTCCCAATACTTTGTCAAGAGAGATGAATCATGGTGTACTTATTCCACCTAAAATAAGCCTTGAATTTTAAAGCTGCAGTACTCTTGTACTTTTTTTTTCTTGTCAGATGGGAAGATATTTTCCTACAGAGATTAATGTGCAAACCAAACTCAAGAATTAATAGCTGAATATGTCATCTTGAGAAAAATGTAAATAACCAGCAAGGTAAATGTATCTATGTAACCTCACGGGCTAATGATTTTAGTCCTGCTTTTAATTTTAAATAAGCAGCAAGCAGATGAGTAATACTAAAATACATGACTAGCTCAATGACCATGCTACATTAAGGTATGAATTTATCTCTAATACAAGCACAGAATAATTGGAGGTGAAAGGTAAACTGATGTTATAAAGTGGTGCGTCCTGTCTGATTGAGAACAAATGCTGTGGAGAGAGAGAAGTGCTGGGAGGGATTACAGTGTCAACATGTGAAGAGCAAATGGAATCAAGGTGTTATCTTAAACTTGTGATGAAAACAGAAAATAAAAGTTAGCAATAATATGTTGATCATGAAACCAACTTCATATAAAAGAAAAGATACCAGGCCTAATTCTCAGGTCACTGCTCTGGCAGTGTAAAGGGACCTTACAGAGGGTGTAATTGTAATTTACTCATACCCTTGTAAGGCCCTTTTATAATACTAGAGTGGAATAAAGGGGCCTTAGTGTAAATGCAAATCAAAGTATTTTAGAGGCAGAGACCATGTCTTCAAACATGTTTTTACAGTGTCTAGCACCATGGAGCCCTTATCCTGATTATTATAATATTGTACAATTACTTAATGTGAATAATTAATTAAACCCTTCTAATGCCCACAGAAACACACAATAAAACTAAGGGAAGCACTCCACTGGGATTCATGTTTGGTCCACCATGGTGTGTCTTATGGATCAAGAGGGAGAGCTGGGAGGGGAGTAATTATTACCTCTAGAGGTTACAGAGCCTGTGGAACTTACATTTCGCTATCAGCCAACTGCTCTAAACTGGGATTCTGGCACAGTTAAAGAGAATTGGGCAGTGCTTAGTGAAGTGAAGCATTTGTAAATTCTTGCCTGACTTAGCTGCACTTATGAGGGGAAGATAGTTCTCTGTAGACTGAGAGCTTTGTAGAGGTCCAAGGAATGGATATTAATATGCTGATCCTGATACTTGTACCACTTTGGATACAGGCTACATATGAAATCCTGCTAGCTGTGGAGATCCCCAGACTACTTGTTTGCTGACAAGGCTCTGAAGTGTTTAAAAAGACTGGAATGCCGCCATTTTTCTCAAGCTCTGAAGAGTCCAGGTGGCACACATTACTCATTACGGCCACATTATAAATACCGAAAGATCATCTCCAAAAAAAGATCATGGGCAAATTTGATGTGTGTGCACTAATGTACAGACATGTAGATGTTATGTTGGGATATTATATTTGAATATAATAGCAAAGTGGGGGAAATAAGTATAAGGAACATCAGTAGATTTACTACCGAACAGCTTTTGTTTAAAAGTTAATGATAGTTTTCCAAATACTTGTTACAATGTTTTATACAATTTATAATGTTTTTGTGTGCACGAAATGTTATTTTACTAAGAAAGTGTATGCTACTTGGTCTGTGTTTCTCTCTTTCTCACTTTCTCTCTCTCTCTCTGAAGTTGACTGGGAGATATTAACTTCTACTTATCAGGATTTTACATACAATAGCCCCGAGGTTTCACTCTATTTAATGCTTTCTGGAAAGGCTTGAAAAGACAGAATTCTGGCCTGGCTGCAGCAGAGAGAAGCTGAGGTGCAGGAGGAAGGGGAGTGTAATGGAGTTGTACATAATATTGCCTCCGCAAGAGGATGGTAGAAAAGACTGAGATTGTGGTTAGCACTTGAGAAAAGGACATATAGGTAGGAGAGTCCTTTTCCCTTCATCCCATTCCCAGCACACCCACTCAAGCTCTAACCACAGTGTAGCTGGAACAAGGAGAGCTGGAAGGGCAAGAAAATCTCTCTCTCCTTCATCCTATAAATTGTATGTAATTCATGACACAGCTGTAATGTCATAGATGTAGTCACCAAGGGCTAGATTCACAAAGGTTACATAGTTTCAATACCTAACTTTTAGGAACTCTGCTGCCCAGTGGAATTCACAGCCCCTAGATTTTCCAGGGATTGAGGTGGGGCTGTAGTTCCCTGGATTCTCCTTCTTCCCTTTTTTAAAGATGGGCACTATATTTGCCAGGTACTATGGGTACTGTAGAAGCCAGTCAGCAAGCTGAGTGGGGAGCCACCTAAACTAGCCAGGAGTGAAGTGCACAGGAGGAAAGATGTGGCTTTAGGGCTCAGATCCAGAAAGGTACTTAAGTGTTTGGCTGAAAGGTTGGAGAGATGTGCTTCTCTTCATTTAGGATTCTCATCTGTGGCCTCCAGCTCTCCTAATTTGGTGCCTAAGCCAGATTAGCCCTTTCTCATGGAAAAAACAGAGAGCACACATAGAGGAAATCTTTTCACATGATGCCAAAGTACTCACGCTGCCCTATGCCCTAAGAGGCATTGTACCACCTACAGATCCTGCCGCCTACCAAGGGATGTGGTTTAAAGCCATAGTTTAGCTCCAAGTATTTAGAAACTCTCTCATTATTAGCTTTCTTTATACAGTTCTTTGCATTGTTACCTCAGTTAAAAAATTTGTTCAGATAATCTTAACCAAGTCACGACAAATATGTGTGCTCTTTGTTCATTCCTGCAAATGTTTATACATTTTATATATAAAAAAATTAAACAGAATTTTTTGAAGAGAAACCCCCATTTAATTCTACAGGCAAAATTCCTTTTGTGAGGGCACATTGTTCTGGTAATGTCATTTCCTCCTCTGGACTTTGTTTCTGCAACAATCCCACACAGTTTGGAATTTGATATTGTATTATCTATGCAACAGTTATACACTTTCATGAAGGAAACACCCACTTAGAATAGTTTCATAGTGAAATCCTGAAGCCAGCCAGCTTATACAATCAGCTTCACTGAAAACCTTTGGTACAAAGGCTATTATATGAAATACATCAATAAAATATTAATGACCTATGCTTCCATTCTGAAGCAGCAGGTGCATGCACTTTCAAACAGCTCACTTGCCATCTCTCATAGGGACTGAAGCAGCACGAGTGCTTCTGCACACTATAATTATGTAAACAATGTTTTTTACAGTTAAATTACAACACAGACGACAGTGGGATCCCCCGAATATTAACAATAGCATTTCTTCCTGATCTAAAACTAAGTAGCACTCACTTACACTACAAACTAACCAAAGTGTCAATATAGGACCTTAGCTTAATGCAGGAAAAATGAATATACAGTACAACGGGTTTAGGGATTTCAGATTAGTTATATTCTTGTTCATTATAAATGGCATTATGGTAAAACTTGACTTACAGGATGATAACCATTATTGTTCTGACAGTTGATTAAGTATTGTGTATCTGGTTATGAGTAGCAAAAACTGGAATTAAAGACAGTTTGATATTTGGACAATAAAATGCAATACCGTATCTTTTAAGAAGAAACTCTTTATGCAGGATCATTATTTTCATACAAGTAGAGTATTTGCAACAGTAATGATGTTGCTGGATTATCAGTTAAGGCTGTGCCTAGCAGTGCTTTCGCGCTATGGCAAATACTTTGTATATATAGAGGCAGTAGGTCTGTCCCTCTGGTTCAGCCAAATTGCAGAGAACAAGTCAGGAGGTGGTGGGCAAAAGGGACTTTAAGATCACCTTTTCTAGTGGTATGCTGTACATGGTCGTCTCCAGTGGTGTTCTAGAGCAGCATTGAGACTGCTGTAGTTTACAGTGGACTGCAACAGCCACAAGGCCTGACAACGAGCTGGAGATTGGTGTGCAATAGGGGAATCCTGGTGAATCTCCTTTCTTCTAGTCATGCACTCTACAACTTGCTGTGCTAGGAACAGGGAAGATGAGTGATCTAAGAGCCCATTTGTGAGCATTACACCAGGGGGAGAACCACCCGTATCCTAAGTAATTCTCTCCAGGACTGTTGAATTGGTTTTCTGGTCAGATTATGCTGATGCAGCACAAAATGGCCTCCTGGGAGGATCTAACCCAGGATATCGCTTTCTGAGACAGAAAATATAAATTGAACTGAGTGGGACATCCCAGGAAAAAGGTTGGACCCCAGGAAAGCGGGTTCCACCTTAATCAAGCTAAATGTGGAGCTGAGGAATGAAATCTTGAAGTCCTGAACTGCAATAGCTGGTGCGGATCATCTGCATGGCTGCTACTGCAGGATGGGAGTAGCAGACACAAATTGCTGATACCCCATATGTGGACTGGAGGGTCACTGTAGTGAGCAGCATGGAAACTGCCTCCCCCATTACAGCCCCTCCCTCTTCTGATCCCCACATAGAATTAACATTAACCATTCCTGAACAGGTTCTCAGCCCCATGCAATGTACTTGCAGTACTTGGATTGTGTCTCAGCTCTTGAACATGCACACTAGCGGCTGGGATGTCATACCTACTTAGCTGCCTATGGCATTACATGGTGATTTAAGAAAGATCAGGATGTTTTAAATAAATCTTGTCCCTGACTAATCCAAAGAGTTTACAATTTCTAAGGTTTTTCTAAGCAGTTTTTACAAGACTTCTTATTCTCACTCAGATTCAGGGGGAAAAAATGTCTGCATTTATTTTACTGCTACGTCAATTAAAGAGTAAGGAAAAGAGTCAAACAATGTAAGGTGAAATAATCCATGTAATGACAACACACAGGGTCTGATTCTCATTTACTTTAAGGCCCCTTTCCACCATACTAGCAGTATAAATGGATCTTAACATGAATGTAAATTAGTTGCATCCACTTTAGAGCTCCTTTACACTGCCAGAGCATAAATGAGAATCATGCTGTCCATACAACATTTACTCTAAATATGTATATTGTAGTTTATGATTTGATTTCATTTTGGCAATCAACTAACAATGTTCTCTAAAAACAAGGGGCTGAAATGATCCCTGGTGTAACTCCACTGACTTTGTAGAGTCAAACTATGGAACAACTCGGCCTGAGGAATCTTACCCAGGAAACCAAAATTACTACTTTTGGTGTGGGTGGCATATTTCAAGAGCAACTTCATGTAAGGTGGGTGGGCTGGAGAAACTGACCCATCCCATAACAACCACCCAGATGCCTTTGGCAGCTAATGTAGGACACATTACTACAATATGTTTCACATTTTCGTCAGTTTTGACAAGCTGGCAATTATATAATTGGTTTCAGAGTAGGAGGCATCAGGCTTTCCAATCTTATGAGGGTTTGAATGTAACTCCAGAATGAGATCTGGAGAATTGCTGTCCTTCACCTTCTCATGCAAACTCCTTAGATATGGTCAAGGAATTAAAATGAGTGGTTTAAAGGCTCTCAGTGTAGGGAATAAGCAGAATTCATACTTTTGAATTTCATACTTCTAATTAAATGTTATCTATAACACACACACAAGCATACAGTGGCTTCTCTTAAAAGTTTGCGTTTACTATTGTAACCATTAGAACATTTACAGGGGGGCCAGACTTTTGGCTGTCTAATGTGTGCATGGATGGGAGTAAGGATGTGCCTTGTACACCCTTTTACTTTTTAGCACTGGCTACTCATATCAAGGGTAGCAGCTCAAGAGGGAGGGCAGCCTCCCTTCACATGTAGGCAGGGGAAGGGAGTGGGTGGAGAGCTCATTCTGCATTGGCACACCAGAGGAAGTAATCTCTACTCCCATTGGATTGGCTCACATTGCTTGCCCTTCCCACAGCAAGGAGGGGGAACCAGATGGTGACTCTGGAGCAATGCAACTAACTGCTGTCCCTTGCTCTGAGCTTGTGGCAAAGCCATAATTTAGCCTCTATAATTTGAATAATTCTGCATTCTAAGTATAAGGAATACATAGAATGCCATAAAAACTGTAAATAATGGCAAAAACAATAAATGGAAGCTTTAAAACTGCCCATTGCAGTACCTACTTAATCCCTGGGGAAATTCTACTGAAGTCAATGGAGTTACACTAGGGAAGAATTTGGCCCATGATTTTAAAAATAGACTAGATGGCACAAATTAATTGTACACCAAAGGCTTTTAAGCCAGGTTAGATAAGTTACATAGTCAAAGCTAATCTTATTACAGTACAATGGCATCACAAGAAGTACATCATATCAAATTTAATTTCGTTCCTCTGTGTCTGATTTAGGTGTCCATTATCTCCAATTTCTGTCTTAGAGAAATACAATGGAAGCTAAAAACATGCCCAATTGCATCTGCTGCTTCAGTTTACTCTTGATTTTGTAGGGGATTTTGATAACTAAAAGTGAACAAGTATAATCAATAAGCAGCTTTCATGATGTCACTTTCATACAAAACTCCTCCCTCCATTAGAATAAAAAAAGAAAATGTACAAAGACTGAAATGAATGAACAGTTGAAAAATGCCAGTGGTTTGGAAAAAATCAGCTAATATAAGCTCTCTTATAGCCAATCTCCTTATAAACTTGGAAACAGAAGGAAAATGTTTAAGAAAGATAAATATAGAGGATACCGGAATTTATCTATTTGAAATAAGATGACCTTTTCCCTGATGAAGGAGGAAACCATGAGTGGATAATGTGGGAGTGCGTGAGAACACTATCAATTCCAAATTCTTAGGGTAGTTATTATAGTAGTAAGGTACATATTTAATGTCCATATCTTTTATAGTGGCTCTTGGTTTTAAACATACTTACTGTTGTAGCTGCTTTGATCACTTCTCTCTGCCATGGTTGCACTGTTCTGAATTGGTTCTTTAAAGGTCATCCTTCTTTCCACTGAATGGGAGAAGAAACACAAAGAAAGGAAGCAGAACAGAAAGATCTGAGATGTGGGAAAATGGAATGATTACAGTGGGAAGGAGAATTTTTAAAAAATACGTTGTTATATTTTAACAGCTAACTGACATACTTGCATTGAGAATACTAAGATATTGAAGGCTAAGTGCTATCATGGGCATTCATACTAAGGGTGAAATCCTAACTCCACTGCAGTTAATGGGAGTTTTGCCATTAATTTCAAGCGGTTCAAGATTTCACTGTAGGTTTCTAACATACATGGGAGTTTCCAATGTGGCTGGAGGAAGGATGATCCAGTGGATAGGGTGCTAGTTTAGAGCTCAGGAGACCAAGATTCATTTCCCTGCTTTGCTTTCTGTGGCTTTCTGTGTCGACTTGGGCAAGTTACTTAGTTTCTCTGGGCCAGATTTACAAAGAGGCTTAGGCATGTAACTTAGACTTATGCACCTAAATCCAAAATTTAGATACCAGTAGTATTCACAAAATTCCTTGCTCAGCTGCCACCTATCCCTGGAGGCACCTTAAGTCTCTCAGCGGCTAAGTTTCTGCTGTGAAAGTGCCCTAGGTGCCTATGTTTTGGCATCTGGGCATGCGCATAGCTGCATCAGTCCTGACCCCACTCAGCAGTCACTGCCTTTCTCATACCTAAGTTCCCGTGGGATTTTCAAACTAGGCGTTGTCCTGCCTATCTTACTTGTGGGACCCAAGCTGGTACGTATGTGCTACTTTATCCCAGTAATTAGGGCATGGACCCAGGATATGTGAGATCTTGGGTTAATTCCTCCATCTGTCTGATGGGGAGAAGGATTTTGAACAGATGCCTCCTACCTCTCAAGTGAGTGCCTATTAGACTACAGAGTCATTCTCACTGGGCCAATGCATATTTAAGTATTTTGTACGAAGTGGCTTCATCAGGAGAAATTGAGAGAGATCCATACCAGAATGTTCTGTAAGAGAGGCTGCCTGCCTTCTTCTTGTCCTTTTGCCACTGGGCCCTTTTGTGCTCCTTTTGGCAGCCACCTTTCTTTCAAGAAGTGGCTTAGGTATCTGACCCCGGGAGAGGGGTTCACCGTTGTGGATTCCAAATAAAGACAGGCATCTCTCTCCAGCTTGAACTTCGGAGCTGAATTTCCTGAGAGGGGCAGGGCTTAGAACACTACATAAATCCAAGCCTGAATGAACAAAATATTTTTATTTCAAAATACAATGGCAGCCTACTATTTACTGACCACTGCTGTCAGGCACCTCCAGACCAATGACTGCTTGCTGAAATCAGCCCTCACATCAGTATCAGCCTACTACTGTCTGCTCACTGCTTCATATAATGAGTTCCACAGAAAGGGCAACCCTGGAGCAGAACAGAATTAGGAGAATATGATGACGTGAGCTTCTGTGACAGACTGCCATCAACCTGTCAATAATTCATGTGTAGCACAGAGTACTAGTCTGGGTAGGGAGCAGTTGTAAGAATGATATGAGCCTTGTCTCTCTGAGCTCAAATGGAAGGCAGAAATTAAATTGGAGTATGGATAACACTTCCAGCCAGGATAATCGACATAAGAAAACCTGAAAAAAAGAGATCTGTGTCACTCAAAAATGTGTCTCTTTTACCAATAGAAGTGGTCCAATAAAAGATATTACTTCACCCACCTTGTCTCTTTAAGAAAACATGGTTGGTTGGTTAAAGCCACCTTTGTCCCCACTCTTCCTACTTCACTGGGAAAAGCACAGCTTGAGTGAACTGGAGATCTGGCCCTAATATAAATATATGTTTAGATTTCTCTTGTGTGTACAGCGCCTAGCACATTGGGGGCCCAATCTGTTAGTGGGGCCAGTGCTAGGGTCTATCAGGTCTTCTGTCCCCTGCTGGAATCATCAGTGCCCTAAAAACCTTTGCCTAGGGAAACACCGCCCCCCGCCCCCTGTCCCCCATCAGGCCTGGGTACCAACAAGACTAAAAGGGCCAGGAAGACATGCTAACCGATTAAGATAAGTTAAGATGACTTGACTGCTTCCTCTTGTGAGAGTTCTGGGTGGACCTCCTCAGTACTGTCCTGGAACTCTGACCAGTCAGAGCCTTTGTTTAAGCTCTGGGATCAGGTGGTCACCTTTTTTGTTTGGTTACAAGTTTAAAGGCAAGTTTAAAGTTTGTTTAATTATTAAAGGACTGAGGCAGAGCTCATTGTATGAGTCATCTTGCTCTGAGTGGGCTGCCACAGGGCCTGTAGGTGCCACTGCAAAACAAAAATATTATTTTTTAATATACAATACATAGAACAATATATTATATTTTGTGATTAGAACTATTAAAGATTTTCATAACAAATAGTCATTCCCTCAGTAAAATGATAAAAATAACCTGCATATGTGCAACTTCATTGACTTTTCTGTACATCTTCTAAATAAATTTAAATGAAATGGGGGGAAAGAGAGCAGCAGCGACATGTAATTTCTTCTAAGCATCCTGAATAGGGAGTTAAATATTGGACCATAGATAGTCTCATAGCGTCTCAAATTGTTTTGGGAAATAGAAGATAAAATGATCAGTTTAAATTAAAAAAAGACATTGGGATAACAGGGAAGAAAAGGAAAGGTTGCACTTCTGTGAAAAAATGATGTGTGATGAAAAATGGAAGAGTGGGTTAGTTACTAGCTGGAGAATTAATCAAATAAAAAAAGCTGCAGGAAGAAAAACTACAGTTGTGAAAATACAGACAGCGGGATGCCTGCTGATACCTGAAGTTCTGCAATATTAAATTGTATCTCAGAGATATTCATCATACTTCTGCCACTGGAAAAAGATGGACACAGCTTATTAAGAAATGCTGTTTAGAACATAGCTCTCCTATTACATGTGAATCATCCTCCATCCCGTATATGTATACATTAAATAAATCTGAGGTAACTCTTGAAGAAATAGGACTTTCCCAAAGAACAGATTTACCCTGTCCCCACATACATCTTTAGGGGAATTCACATCTGGTCTCTTGTACTGTAGCTTAGGCTAGTCCTATTACTACAGCATGACATTGTTTTTCTATAGACTATCATAATGTGTGTGTTTCTTGTAAAGGTTGTACTGTTGAGACATTGTTGTTGAAAGTTTCTAGAATTATAAATAATTAAGTGGGGGGGGGGAAGCCATATCCAATGTATTATAACCAAATGGAAAGGTTGTTCCCAGTAAAAAGTAGGTTAGTAGAGGACCTGGGGAGGAAAGTATGTAAATATTTTTAAAGAAACTTAAGAGATGCAATAATTGACATTTTCTCAGTCTCCAGATTTTGCCATAAGAAAGCCTTCAGTAGGATCCTACTGAGAAATAGATGCTGCATCTCAACTGTACTTTCCTGAGTGTTTAAAAAGAAAGAAAAAAATGAAAAGCTGAAGGCAAGGACATGCTGCAAAACCTTGATTTCAGCAACATAGTCCTTCTAAAGTGTTAGTTCATTATTTTAAGAAAAGATTAAGCAGTTTACTTTCATGAATTTCATGTTACAAGCTATACAGTAGCCAGCTGATCAAGTCTCATTGTGATATAAAGTCATAATGCAGTATTAGAGTATTGTAAGTAGTCATGGGTGAACCTCAAAATGTTTTTTTCTGATTTGGATGAACATTCAAGGTTATACTTACTTGAACTAATTAGGTAAGAAATCTCAAAAATAAAACCACCCCAAAACCCCCCACAAAACCCCAAACTTTCCCATGTGACTTCTGGTATTTTCTAGTTCTTGATGGACTGGAAATGCTGCAATCATAGACATTTTTGTGATATTTCATTAATTTCACTTCCAACCCCAAACCAGGAAGTGTAGAGGCACATGAAAATGAAACAAAGGAAAAATTCAATGTGACATTTTGGTGCCTCAAAAGAGATTCTAATTTTGGGTGAAGGTACAGGTCAGTCCTTATTTTATCTCAAATGTTCTGTCCTTTCCTATATGGAAGGTTTATGTCAGCATTAGTTTGCTTAATGTGTTTAAGTGATGCATGGCCATGTGGTAGTCACCTGCTTTTAGAGAGAGATGCAGAGCACAAAACATGTGGTGATGGTCTAAGGGATTTAGCTGCTGCAAAAATGTGGATTCTGGGGCCTTCAGGTCTTTCCCACATGAGTAATTCTGATTCAGTAGTGAACCTCAAAATGATTTTTTTTTCATTTGGATGAACATTCAAGGTTATACTTATTTGAACTAATTAGGTAGGAAATCTCACCAAAGTAAAATGAAATAAAATAAAATAAAAAAGCCACCAAAGCTTTTCCATGTGACTTCTGGTATTTCCTAGTTCTTGCTGGACTGAAAATGCTGCAATCATAGACATTTTTGTGATATTTCATTAATTTCACAATTAATTTCATTAAGGTGAATGGTACTATGCATGCAGCAAAAGAGTACTGATGTGAGTTAGAGCTGCAAAATCAGAGCCTTCATCTGTATCCAGTATAAACTGCTGCAGTGCTAGGAAGACCTGACAGACTGACAGTACGTGATTTTAGTTCAAGAAGTACTTACTGCTCAGAACACAAAGAGCCTCAAGTGTTAGGTTTTTCTCTGGGTCACTAAAAATAACTTAAGTCTATTGATCACCAGTTGGTAACCAGAAAATGCTACTACAGTATAAAATGTTTCCATCCCCAGCAACTGTTCAATCATCAGCAAGTTGGATCTTTTCCACAATGCATCTAGATGATTTTTTCCAGTGTTTCAAGGAACTGGTTTACATTTCATCAAATTCTTAATGAGTTATATTTAAATTAAATGGAGTTCATGTTAGCAAAAAATGCAGTTGTTTATCAGAACATAGGAAGGAAGGAAGTGTCGTACAGCATCAGAAAGTATACTATTTAGTCCTGTCGTTAAGAGGGAGCAGTCTCATAGGCTTCAGAGGAATGTGAAAGATGCCTGGAAGTAGGCCGCTCTACAGAGAATGGCAGATTCATGGAATTGCCAAACGAGACATTGAGGGAGCAAAAACAGAAGCTGGAGGAGATCCTGGAGAGTATCACAAAAGCCCAAGGAGGATAAGATGTTGAGGAGGGTATGACTGACAGTGACAAAAATGGTGTATAGAGCTGGTTGGGAAAATGCTGATCCGTCAAACCTGTAATGTTTTATGAAAACATATTGGGCTCGACAAACTTGTGACAAACTGCAGGCAGGGTTCCAACAGTACCTCAAGCTGGGGCTCTGAGGGCTTTGAGGCTCTCTGCCATGGAGCCAGAAGCCTCAAAGTACTGAAATGGCTTCCAGGTTCTGCAGCTCTGGGCAGCTGTACCTTGTGGGCTGCCTCTAGTCAGGGTCCCAAGGGTTTTTAGACTCTTTGGCCAGCTGGCTCGCTGGGCTGCCTGACTCTGGAAGCCTGGTGAGCCAGCTGTCATGAAGCCTCAGATCCTGGAAGCCCTGGCAATTGCTAACTGAAATTGACGTGATTCTTATCATGCCAGTTTCAGTTAGCAACTGCTGAGGTCCCAGGGAGCATATTTCCTTTTAATAATGCCATGTGTTGATGATTCCATTTTTTTTAAAATTTCTCATTCGCAGGGAATTCTGAAATATTGAAATTTCCTATGGACTCAAAATATTGAGTTTTGCCCAGGTGTAGTGGAATAGTCAAAGAAAATGAAGATGAAGTACAGACCCTGAGATTTGGCCAGGAAGAGTTTAGCAGAAACCTTGGTGAGATCAGTTTGAGTGCAGTGCGAAGGGTGGAGTGCAGGTTGGGACAGAATCCAAGGTAACGCTGAAGGAGACAAACCCTAATTTCCCATAGTGTTAAGTTGGATGCAATACATCACTGTGCTTTGGCTCCTTTCTTACTTTCTTGTGGTGCAAAACAGCTGTAAAGATGGGCACTGAGAATTCCCTCAGCATGGGGGAATCTGCGGCTGATGTAGAGCTGGCATGGCCTCTTTGCACCTCTTGTTGGCCTCCAAATAAGTAGAAGGAAAGGGATGGGGTAAGCCTGAAATGTGTTTCAGCAATGCCCAGATGGAATTACAGTGCCTAGGTGACTGTTACAAACTGAGATATTGTAGCGTGGCCATGGGCTATTGTAATCTTCTACACCAAGGCCTGACCTATGGGTCAGAGGAGTGCAGAATTGGTGTATGGGATCAGAGATTTCAATGATAAATAGGTTCCCAACTTGCTTAGGTGATTTTGAAAATCCTACTAGGTATCTATCTACCTCTTTATGTGCCTAAATACATTTTAAAATCTGGCCAAAGTCTTAGGGGTCATTCAGGATCAAAGGTGCTAAAGGTAAACGATAAATGTAAGATAGAAGTAGTGGTAGAGATGGGTCCAAGCCAAAACCCCAAATCCAAATATCTTCAAACTTTGGAGTGTCTGAAATCCAGATCTTGACTTTATGTGGACCCACATCTATTGAATAGTCTGAATAATGTTTCAATATAGGAAACAGAAATAAAGTGAAACTCTCTTAAAATGTTATAATGTGAATATTATATTTAAACACATTCTTCTTTTCTTATAGCAAGCAAACAATTGTATCAGTGTGGAATTCCTGAGATATTTTTTGTTCTTTGCAAAAAACATTTTTCTTTCAGTGGAGCTTTGTATTGCTAATTTGATTAAATGGAAACCAGCTGAGCAAGCCACCTTCCTCTGAATGTATTGCCTTTCATTAGACCCCTGATCTATTTTAATTGATTAAGCTTCTGTTGCTTTCACTGTAATGTTTGCAAATAATGTTCAGTGTGCTCTGAAGTCTATAGAGTGATGTAAGGTGCAAAGAACCAATCTGCATTAACTTTAGATTTATCATGATTGGCTTGACAGCTGAAATAATACTTTAAAATATTAAATATCATTCTTCCCGTATTGCATTTAACTATAGCATTTAGCATACTTATGAACTAAATATATTTTCACCCTGTAGCACAAGTTATCCAGCCTTGTCATCATGTTTTTTTGTTTGTTTGTTTTTACATTATAACAGTGAATTTAGTAATAGTAACAGGTGGACTGACACCCTTGGATAGTGAAATCTTTCCTTTATCCACACAAGAGGTAAGCTTCTGGTACTGAAAGCTCCCCAGCCTTGTTCTGGAGAGACAAGGGAGAGAGTGTAGTTTGTTCTTGATGTATATTTAGTTAACTGACACTAGTACCTGTTGTGGTATTGCTTAAAGTTATCTATTAATATTTATCATACTAACACACACACACACACACACAAACAAATTCAATGTTAAAACGCTGAGTTAAATGTACAAAAGCGAAAACAAAAATCTGAGCAGGATAAAAATCTTATCTTACCTCCCCCCAATAGTCAAAGTACTTGTTGGATGAGTTTCAAATGTTGTGGTATGTTTCACATGTCTGCAATGGGATGTAATTGTCTTCCCAAATTCTCAGACAAAACGTGGCACTATAAAATTTTTGAACGTAAAACAGAGAGAAAGTGAAAACCTCCTTAGATGATACAGATCTTAAAATAAAATAAAGAAACAGTTGAGCAAGCTGTATGTAAGGAACTGGCTTTGTGTCAGTAATAATATTGCTCTCTAATGGTTGGCCCCTAGGAAAAATATGAACATAGGAATTTATGAATTACCATACTGCATCAGGCCAAATCTAGCTAGTTTCATATTCTGTTACTGACAACGGCCATTACCAGATGCTTCAGAGGGCAGTGCAAGAAGGGGACCATTTCCTTCAACACCCCTCCCCCCCATCGATAGGAGGTTGGATTAGTGGACAATAACAGAAATTCTATTAAAGCTAATATTACAAAAATGATATAATACATAGGTTGGGGAAAGAGAGTCTGTACATCTGGGTATAGTGCTTAGATTATCCACAAATACCATCAGCTGTTATGGGAGCTCGCCTTTAGATCGAGTTGTAGAGGCCTGCATTCTTTCAACTGAAGAATCCGGATCTTGTCCTAGCTCTGTGTGTGTGAGGTAATACATAATAATAACTGCGTCTATTGTAAGCAGCACATAAATTATTTACCTTATTGTTACAAAATGGCTTGGTATCTGAGTGCTTAACTATCAAATTACGTCTTTCTTTTCAAGGTCTAAATTTTATAGTTCTTGCTGGCATGAAAAAAGTTAAGAGGCGGGATCTGTACAATGTTACCTGTTTATGTGCAGTGCCCATACAAATTTACCACAACACTACAAAACAGGAGGGTTTTGTGAGCCTTGTGAGATCAGATGGAGGATAGTCAGGGCAGACATTGGTGAAGGTAATGGAGGTCTGCATGTGGGATGGCATTTGCACCGAGTGGGGCTTTGATGGGTTTGATTAAGATTTGGACAGTAGATGAACTTTCGGTGTTACCCAAATTGAAGTGCAACACTTTTTGGAGCTTTGCCCATTGCAGTTATTCAAATTACAATTTACTCCAGGCTGAACTTAATACCCAGTATTAAGCACTTAATACTGCATCACTGATATCAATGAAAGCCTTGGCATTGACTTCAGCAGGAACAGGATTGGTGCCTTAATATTTGAGGGCTGAAGACTATTTGACAAGTTGGACAAAATAGCTTGGTGAATGCTTCTGACCCTGATTCATGTACAAGGGGGTTGTGTATTGGAAAAGAATCTCTTTGTGTGTGCTGCATTGAGATCCAGATCTCAGCTACTAGGAACATTTGTTTTAAAATGCCTTGTCAGTGAAATATAGTTCAATTGCCAGAGCAGCAGCACATCAGCATCACCAGGACACCTTCCCTTCCCACATAAATGGCTTTGTACAATGTGAAGGGTTCAACTTTGCTGCAATGGTGGGAACTGAAGGAAAATGAAATATTATAACATATGATTCCTGAGGAACACTAATCATAGTGGGAGGTAACACTTGAAATTGCCCTCTGAATTTCTTTGGAGCAATATTAAGCCATTGCATAATGATGACTGCTTGGGTAAGGTGTCCCACACGCTGACTCCAGAAGGAGCAGAGTAAATTGCAGTATGCGCATAGCATGCTGCTCAAACACCTTTATAAGTGAACTTAAAAGTTTGCATTTTCTAACTTTATTAAAAAAATAAATAAAATTGACAACATGCTGCTGCAGTGATGACAAAAAACAAATGGCCAAATAACAAAACACAACACTTAACTGTTTTGAAATGCTTAATGTACTGCACTGTGCAGTGTAGAATACCTTATAAAGCTTTAAGTGAACTGTGAAAAGTTTACACAGTTATTTCCCACATGTTCTCTAACTCAAATTCTGACCCAGGGTTAACCATAACTGTGTTATAGAAGCGCCCCTGTCGTGTATTTTTGTATAACAGGTGTCATAACTATAAAGGGAAGGGTAACAGCTCTCTGTGTACAGAGACTCCAAATCCTTTTACCTGTAAAGGGTTAAGAGGCTCGGGTAACCTGGCTGACACCTGACCTGAAGGACCAATAAGGGGGCAAGATACTTTCAAATCTTGGGGGGGGAAAGGCTTTTGTGTGTGCTCTTTGTTTTAAGGGGTTGTTCGCTCTTGGGACTGAGAGGGACCAGACATCAATCCAGGTTCTCCCCATCTTTCTAAACAAGTCTCTCCTATTTCAAACTTGTAAGTAAAAATACAGGCAAGGCGTCTTAGATTTACTTTGTTTTCTCAACTTGTAAATGTACCTTTTACTAGAGTGTTTATCTTTGTTTTGCTGTACTTTGAACCTAAGACAGAGGGGGGTCCTCTGAGCTCTTTAAGTTTGATTACCCTGTAAAGCTATTGTCCATACTGATTTTACAGAGATGATTTTTACCTTTTTCTTTAATTAAAAGCCTTCTTTTTTAAGAACCAGATTGATTTCTCCTTGTTTTAAGATCCAAGGGGGTTTGGATCTGTATTCACCAGGAGTTGGTGAAAGGAGGGTGGGAGGAAGGAGGGGGGATGGTTAATTTCTCCTTGTTTTAAGATCCAAGGGGGTTTGGATCTGTGTTCACCAGGGAATTGGTGAAAGGTTTCTCGAGGCTTCCCAGGGAGGGAATTCTTGTGATGGTGGCAGGGGACCAAAGCTAAGCTGGTAGATAAGCTTAGAAGTTTTCATGCAGGCCCCTACATTTGTACCCTAAAGTTCAAAGTGGGGATACAGCCTTGACAACAGGCTTTCTCAATTTAGGCTTGGAACAAGAAATTTAGTTTGTGTTTGTTCACATATAACAAAAAGAGTTCAAGACATTTCACCAAAACAAGCCCTACTCCAAAATTAAACCATAAAAATGTACTATGTTAAAGTAACATTCAGAATGTTAATTAAACCACCACAAAAATCAGTGATATTCATATATATATACAGCTGCATCTCCAAGGTGACAATCCTGATTTGACATCTCAAAGCCAGATGCTTGTGATAGTTGATAGAGCAGCATCAGAAAAAGGTCTTCAGGAGAGAGAAACAATCTCATTCACACACTTCACCTCCATACTGTTGTAGGAACAGAAGCACTCCTGATGCCAGAGCCACTCATATTTAAAATGGGGTACAAAGCCCCATAACCCCAAGTATGCGATTGTGAACTCTTAGCAAATATGTTATAACAGGGTTATTTTATTACAGATGTTTAAAGGTCACACAGAACCTTGGTATGGGGTATCGTTGTCCAAATTCCCAATATTATGGATAAAGACGTGGAAGGTCCTCCTTGCTCCTGCTAGCCCTCCAGAAAACCCTACTGTATTGTTGGCAGTGCTCTGTACCAAGGGGAAGGGTGTAAGAGCACCTGCAGAAGTTGAGACCCAGCAGCAGGGGGGATAGCAAGCCATTAGCAACGTCCATGCAGAGATTGTAGGGCCTATTTGCAAAATGGGAGATTTAGGTTCACTGAATCCAAAACATGAAGCAAACTCAAGTGCTAAAATTGCTGCCAAATTTGCAAACCCCACAAACTGACTCTTGAAAAGTTTGGTTTGCAAGTACCACATTAAACAACACTTTATGTAAGTGACCACAGCTTATTACAAGATCTCAAAACAATGCATTTTCCTTCAGGTATGTTTTTCCCTTCCTTTTCTCCAAACCCATGGTTATCCTTTCTTACAGAAATATTGTCTATTTTGCTCTCTCTGTCTCTGTCTCTCTCTCCTGTTCAGAGTCCCTCCCTGTTTTCCTCCTTGCCTTTGCTCCATGTGAAACCATAGGCACAAGAATCATGGAGACATTAGTAGGTCTGTATTTTGGCTCATTTCACAAACTGATTAAAGTTATACAGCTTTGTTACATGCCAAATCTACTAAACTTTTATTTCTTCCTATGTTCATTCCAGTCACTGTTCAGCCATACTCCGTTTCTGGGTCAACATCATTCATCTTCGGTTGAGGTTTGTTCAACAACATGTTCAGCCTGCTACTAGGATGACTTTCTTTAGTGTCAGTAAAGCTAGTGTCAGGTAGGAGTACTGGTGCCACCCAAAATGTGAAAGGAGTGCATTAATGAAACAGAATGTTTTTTCACAGAGTTGGATCTGGGAGTAGATTTCAAACTAGGGAGCTCCTTCTAGTTTGTTTGAAATTCTGTCGTTACATTCTCCATGTCAGTGGAAAGAAGTAAAACATGTAAACCTGCCATTGCATATTATTTACTGACACATTCCAGAAAACAGAGTGAATTTCAGAATAGAGTTCTTGTGTGTTTTCAGAAAGGGAGGTAGGTAAGACTGAGACAGCTCTATTAAGAGTAACTGATGATATATTGATTAATGTGACTTCAGTTTACTGTCCTCTCTTCATTCCTTCATCATCTACCATCTGACTTTGGCACCCTTGGACACTGAGTATTGGGTTCCTTCTTAGAGCTAAATTTCTCTGTATAGTAGTGATTGCAGTTGTATTGATAGCTGCTAAGCTATCAATTACCAAGGCTTTTTCTCATTGTCCTCCGCTGTAATTCCTAGAGTCCCTGGGGTTTAGTAGTAGAGCTTATCAACTACATTTTAATTAAAAAAATATCTTTAACTTGGTACTTACCTTTAACTGGAGTACTCTGAATGTGTTGCCGCCATAGATCCATACAGCATGGCATGTAAATCTCAGAACCATTGAATCCACTTAGCACTAGCTGGAGTTACTTGCTGCCACTTACAAACATCTCAGCACCAAAAGCAAGGTTTTAAAGAGGCATATGGACCCTCTTTCAGTATGGAAAACACAGTGCCACCACAGAAGCAGCAATGGAGAAGTATGCTTGTGGATCTGAGAGAGAAATAGTTTCAGAGACCTGTTAAGCAAGCTTTTTATCTCCCTCAGGAAATCAGATCTATAGATTCCAGCAGTAGTCCATCATAGGAAGGGGGTTTAGGAGTTTTAAGACAACTCTTGGAAAATGGGCTTCTGATATTTAGCCTTAGCTTTTGAGGGTAATACTGGATAAAAGTTAATTTTGAATTCTATCTAGCCACGCTGTCAATATCAGAGATTTGATGCAGGCAGACTGAAGAATCCCTGCCTGTAAGGGCACCCTCAGAAATTTTTCACAAGGTACGCATAACTGAAATACTCTCTTTAACATAGCATGGAGTCTATAATACACTTTTTTTTTATCTTACTCTAGGCAAAATCCCCTTATGTACAACCCCCTGGAGCAAAGATGGATATCACATCTACAGGAAAGATGAACCTTAAGGGAAGGCAAGAACAAGCCCAACTTCATAAGCATGTACTCTATGGTGGCTGGTACCACACAAGGATATGTAACTAGTAGAACTGGTTAAAAAAAATGGAAAAAAATTGGAAAGTTTTGAAATTTCAAAAGTTGTTTCCATTACATGGGCTTCAAATTGGAACTATTTTTTTATATTTTCAAAATGTATCTAATTTTTATTGAAAATTGCAAAGATTTCAATTTTGACCAAAAACTGAAACATTTTGAAAACATTAAAAGCTTTTTGTGCAAGATATCAGGTTTAAAAATAGGCCTTGCTCTGCAATCAATCAATCAATCAATCAATCAATAAAAAGTTTCCAACTCACCATTTCGACCATCTCTTGTAACCAGAGCATAGCTGAAAGTCTTTCACTGTATAGTGAGCTTCCCTTCTGGAATGGACACTAAAGGCAATTTCTATGTTTTTGAATCATATTGTAACTTTTAAGAACCAGATTCTTATTTCTGTCAGCCATAATGTGCTGAAGACAAGTAAAAACAAATAGTTTTTTTAATAGTAAAACAGTTTAAAGGAAAAATACTACCTAATGAATGCAGATGAGGAACATATTCCTAAATTTTGGTATCTCATCCTCCTGCCATGTGTTTTAGAGAGAGTTCAATGAGCTTTGAGATCAGGTAACAAAATACTTAAAAAGCAACCAAATAAGAAACAGGGAATAGGGTCTGCAGACCTGTTTAGAGCATCAGTCTCTTTGCTGAGAGGCACACACAAGATAGGATACAACCATTTTTGTACCTAACTATTTTCAGTGCTTTCAAAGGTTGTGTGGACTCCTATGATGTGAGCCACTGTGTTACTACTCTCCCTTATCAGAGGGGTAGCCGTGTTAGTCTGAATCTGTAAAAAGCAACAGAGGGTCCTGTGGCACCTTTAAGACTAACAGAAGTATTGGGAGCATAAGCTTTCGTGGGTAAGAACCTCACTTCTTGAGGTTCTTACCCACGAAAGCTTATGCTCCCAATACTTCTGTTAATCTTAAAAGTGCCACAGGACCCTCTGTTGCTTTTTACTCTCCCTTAGCAGGTCTGAGCTTTGCTGCTGCTAAGTTTATTAGCCAAAATGGAGATTTAAGTTATACTAAGCAAGAATAAAACAAACAGGTATGGTAACAAAGAAAACAGAACAAAACACTCTTTCTAGTGACTAAAACTTAATTTTAGCGAGTTACAGTCATCGCCTAAGCAGTTTTCTTACTTATATCAAGTTACCGGCATCTCTTGCCTGTCCCACTTATATTACCCAGAGTCTATTGTCTCTGTGTCAAGAGCCAGGAAGTCTTCCTGAGGTGCATATTCTGTCCTCTGGCCTGATTGTTAAACAGTTTTCTTCCCCACTTGTCTAGCATGATGGCTTTGTTTACCTTACACGTAAGTGTACTTCTATTGTCCTCTGCCTGTAACCAAGCTGGTAAGACAGGTAAATACACATTCCTTTGTCTAAGGCAGGTTGGGTTCATGCTCTGCCTCTCAAACACATTTTAAAGATGTATTTCCAGCACACATCGTTAACTCATTGCATACAGTCTGTACATACATCAAGGAATGATTTTTGGGACCAGTGTGTCACTAGTTTACATATAATACCTTACATGACACCATGGAATATATGTTGTGACAGTGTGTTGGACTAATAAGTGTATCAGGCCTGAGGGGACCCTCTGCTATTTGGCACTGAGTGGCTCCTGGGGTCATAACTCCAAAGATGATCAGAGCAGTCAACTCAGGGCCTGACTCAAAGCCTATTGAATTCTGCTAGCCAATCAATTTACAATTGCTTTAAATGGCTCCTGTAACTGAAGTCTATTTAAGTCAATGGAGATTTTCCAACTGATTTCACTGGGCTGTGGATCAGGCCCTTAGTGAGGAGTGCTTGAGAGTTTTCTATGTGGTCTTCCACCATACATGATACAGAAGGAGTTCTTTTATACTTAACACTATACTGACACTCCAAATATATTTAATTTTATTATAATCACATTGTTGATAACACACAACTCCTTTTATCTTTCAGCATATTTATCTTCACCAGGACTCCTGGCAGTGGATGTGGTTTGCAATGTATAGTTATAGCTTTTCCACAGTTTTAATAAAATTGGTTTCCTAGTGTTTCTTGGTTGGGAAATGAAATGCAGTGTTGTTTTTATTGCGGCTAGGAAGCTCTCCTTCTGTGCTGACTGCTGATTTTTTAAAGCCTACTTTCCTAACCCCACATCTGATGCAGGAACTATTAATCTCTATAAGACTTGAGGAAGGTGGGGCAAGTTTTCAATTTTCTACTCACTGCCAAGGAGAGGAGAAAAATGGTGAAAAGAAAATTGTTGCACTGAATCAAGAGTTGAGTTCCATCCAGTCTGAAAATCCTCCAAGCAATATTATGTCTGTCAGCATGCACTGTGTGTGTGTGTGCATGCGCACACAACTTAATGCAATTTATAAATACCTTTTCTAGCATAGAGGCTGATCACAGTTCCACTTTCAAAGTGTTATTTTCACCACTTTAGGAATTAATTCACTACTTCCTGTCCTTGAAAGTTTTGAATTAAAAAATCTTCAAAGCAAACTTGATCTCTAAAATATTCGGAGTGTACATTATTTTAGGCAATGATCAAGTCATGTGGGGACTGTTTGTATTTAATCCTTTACTTTGAATTCTATGGTAACTGGGTCTCTGAAATGAGCTCTTGCCAGTTTTTAAAAGAGAAGCCCAACACAAGGCAGCGAGTAGCAGCAGTACCCATTAAATGTGATTGAAATATGCCTCTTAAGGGATTTTAAATGAATGAAAAGCAGGTGCTTTGATTTTACTGTAGATTGGTGAGCTGATTAGCTTGGAAATTAAAGCAAGATAGGAACTAGAAATTCTGAAAACCCAAATAATCTAAATTAGAAGAAGGAAAATATCAAAACTGTACAAAGTAATTTTATGATGAAAAAGGAGTTATTTCAGTTAATGTGAATACAAACAGTAACAAATCATCTGCAGTGGTGAATGTATTGATTCTATTATAACTTAATACAGTGTTTATGAATCTTATCTTCTCCGGCCATTATTATTGTGGAGGGTAATGGACAATAAGAACAGTGTTATCAGTACACGTTCCCCTTGAGAACAATTAGGTCCTCTCTATTATGTGTCTGGCCACTACTCTTTTGTGGATCAGATGTCCCCTGTCTGCTTTTAAACCAATTAATCTACATATCAACAGGGACTGATGGTTTATTTAAGAACTTAGGTTGTCAATTTCCCCTCTTTAATTTTCACTTAAGAATACATTTTTGTCAAATTTCCAGATATATACATACATAGTCATTCAATAATACATCATATAAAGTGAATTCTATGTTCAGAATCAATCTTGGCAATCCCTCTTTTGACTGTAACATCCAAAAGATCACTACAGGTAGATCCATTCAACATGGAACTTCCCAAATAAGGCATATGCATAGTAGTGAAGTTTCCATTTTAGAAAAACCATGAATTCTCCTAGCTAGTCAATCAATTTACAATGGCTTTAACTGGCTCCTGTAATTCAAGCTGCACAATTATTTACTACTTTTGAAAATATCACAGTAAACCAAAGAAATCATATCCAGTCTGATCTTTACAACCAAATGCCCCAATGATCAATATAAGCCAGTGGCAACTACATCAGTATAAATGGATTAAGTGGGAACTGGGTTTTGTAAAGTACAATTAGATCCCTATACCAGAATAATAATTACAAATTGTATTAATTAAATAATCAGTGAGTTTAATGTATGAGCACTATAACAATATAAAGCCCAATTAGCATCAAAGTCTTTAAAATTATTACATGCCTTTTATGGCATACAGTGTGTTTATGAAGTCCTTTCCAAATTTCAGGATACAGAAACTTACTTTGAACTACCTGCATAGTAGAATAGCTTGTATGATGACAAGAGGAGGAGTTTTAATATATAAGCTACCCATTATCCCATCATTTAAATAAACTATATTTCATATAATACGGAACATATGCAGTTAATTCTGGAACATGCTAATTATCCCAAAGGGCAGTGAGAGTTAAAGGAGTTTACTGATTACAAGTCCCTTTTGCATTTTCCGCAGCTTGGACCATGAAACTAAACTGATGAGTGTCATGTCTGTTAATATATTTGCTTTCTGTGTTTGAGTTCACAATACCATTGCCTATTTAAATTAAAAATCCCAATCTTCTTTCAGCTAGATTGTGACATGGACTATATACTTTCAGGAAATAAGAACCCCTTGACATTCCTGACTGTTCTACTTGGACCCAGAGAAGAGGTGTGCAGGTATATTCCTGAAGAACAAGTTTTTGGGGAGTGGATGAAGAGTCCTAGGGAATGAGCAAGTCTAAGGGCTTGTCTACATTACTCGCTGGATTGACAGGCAGCGATCGATCGATTTATCACATCTAGTTTAGATGCAATAAATTGACCGCTGAGCACTCTCCCGTCGACTCCGGTACTCCACCAGGGCGAGAGGCGCAGGCGGAGACGACGGGAGAGTGTCAGCCGTTGACTTACCACAGTGAAGACACCATGGTAAGTAGATCTAAGTACGTAGACTTTAGCCACGTTATTCACATAGCTGAAGTTGTGTAACTTAGATCGATCCCGCCCCCAAGTGTAAGACAGGCCTAAGGTTCCACCCACTGACTGGCATGGGATATTATAATTTGCTGCTGGCCTAGGCCAGGGACAAATTATTCTTCAATGGAACCAGGGGGAAGCAGGGAGGGAATTATACCTCAGATGAGTGTCTCTGGATCACAGAGCTTCCCGGGGCTACTATAGGAACAATTTAGCCTTTGAATTTCAAAACAATAATGAAAAACTTTCTATATATATTATGTTTTGTAAGCTCTCCAACCTCTTTTGTAATGACTTGTAGCAGGGCGGTCACCCCGCTCTGGTTAGGAAGGGGTTAAGAGCAGTCAGGGGAGGCTGGTTGGGTAAACAGCCACAGGTGTGGCCACACCCAATTAGGGTCCAGCTGACCCTGATAAAAAAGGCAGGCTGAGTGAATGAGAGAAGACTCTTGCTCAAGATGAGGAACAGAGAGGACCAGGCTGCCTGGGAGACCAAACAGAGTACCTGAGGCAGAACAGGGCTGGGGAAAGGCAGGCAGAGCTGAGGAGCTCTGGCCTGGTGAGTCCCCAGGCTGAGGCCTTGCTAAAGGCCAGGGGAGGTACTAGGGCTGGAGGGAGGCAACTGGGGCTGGAAAGGCAGCAGATCCAAACCCCCTTGCTGATGATGAGTGGCCACTTCAGACCGCAGTTTGCCCCTGAGGGAAGGGGCTAAATGAGGACTGGCAGAGGGTCACTGAGGCGAGGTGGGCTTAGAGGAGGGGAGACCCAGAGTGTGGGGGCACTGCTGTGGGGCAGTACCCCAAGGTCAGGGGCACTGGGGTCCAGGAGGGACTCGGGGCCTGAAGTGCTATAAGTGGTGGAGATCAGGAGAAAGCAGGCACTGGTAAGAAGACACTGGCCAGCAGGAGGTGCTCCGAGGCTGGAACCGAGCTAATTCCCAGATGACCAGCAGGAGGCGCCACGGCAGTGAGTACCAGCCATGGTACATGACTATAAAATATATCTTCATGATGTAACATCCTCTTTATGAAATCTTACATTTTGTGCCTATATTAAGTTGATACTGCTTTTAATCTGCTGTTCTACCAAAAAAACCTGTAGTTACAATCCCTTATTTTCTTCTGCCACTTATAGTGCTAATTCAGCCAAGAATTTAAGCACATGCTTAATTTTAAGGAACTGTGATTAAAGTTCATTATGTGTGTGACATTGCACTCCATATGATTTTATGAAAATCTGCTAATGAGTGTGACTATAATGCAACTGGAATATGCTTCATGCAAAAGGTCTCTTGTAAGGTATCATTATAAAGCTTATAATCTATCGAGTGTGGTCATCCAATTTGTATAAATGTATCCTTCTTGTATCTGAAACTAGAAATATGAAATATAACTCTGAGGTCCTATTGTAATTATGCAAAGTGTGGGCCATTAATGGTGGTTTTCGAATCTTGATGTCTCCCATCAACTAAGACAATTAGTTGTAAATGGCTCTGTTTACTTGAAAGCCTTCCTGTGAGTCAGGCCAGGAAGAATGAAGGCTTGGGGTCTCCCAGGACATGTGAATATGTCACCTGTACTGGAATCCATCTTAAACCTGGTTCTTTTCCTTTTAGAAGGAGGGGTGGGGACCCAGAGAGACAAAAGAGTCCCGCCTTGTGCCAAAGCTATATTAGGAGGGTGGAACAGAACAAAGGGGCTGCAGTCATGAGAAATCCCCTAGCTTAGGGTTACCATATTTCAACAATCAAAAAAGAGGACACCCTAGCCCCGCCCCCACCCTGCCCTCATCCACTCCCTCCCACTTCCCACCCCCTGACTGCCCCCCTCAGAATCCCCAACCCCCCCAGCTCCTTGTACCCTGATTGCCCCCTCCTGGGACCCCTGCCCCTAACTGTCCCCTAGGACCCCAGCCCCTACCTAAGCCACCCTGCTCCTTGTCCCCTGACTACACCCTCCTGAGACTTCCCCACCCTAACTGCCCCCCTAGGACCTTACCCCCTACCTGTCCCCTGACTGCCCCGACCCTTATTCACACCCCCACCCCCAGACAGACCCCTGGGACTCCCACGCCCATCCAACCACTCCCTGTGCCCTGACTGCCCCCCCCAGAACCTCCAACCCTTCTACCCCCCCCGCTCCCTGTCCCCTGACTGCTCCGGCCACACTCCACACCCCTGCCCCTGACAAGCCCCCCCAGAACCTCCAACCCAACCAACCCCCCCTACTCCCTGTCCCTTGACTGCCCCCTCCAGATCCCCCCTGCCCCTTCTGCAACCCCCTGGCTCCCTTACCGTGCCACTCCGCAGCACACTCCAGGGGGCATCTGGCTACAGCCACAACTGGCTCAGAGGGCCTGGGGGTGGGGAGACTTCAGAAGACATTAATGGGGGGGACCCCCCAAGGCCTCTAACCATCATCTGTCTGGGGCTTTGTTTTTTTAAATCTTCCCCAAAATCTATCCCCCAGTGCCCAGCACCAGGCTGGGCACGGCTACTGCTGCTAGGCGTCCTTTCCATTGGTCAAGTACCCCGCAGTCACCCTCCCCCTGCCCCCGCTCCGTTCCAGCGAGGGCACGACCAGCGCCCCGCGAGGAAACGGACACCTGGGCTCCAAACAGGAGCTAAACTCTGTTTTCCCTGCTGCGGGGTGGTTCTCTCCCCCCTGCAAAAGCAGGTTTGAACAGCCGTGCCCAGGCTCTCCCCAGGGAGCGGCACGCTGGGCAGCAGGGGAGGGGGAGGGGGAGGGAGGAGCTCTAGAGCTGCCAGAGGCCGCCTGGCCAGTGATTTGAAGCTGCAGGGGAGAGAAGGGGGAAAGGGGAGGAGAGGCTCTGGCTGCTAGAAACCCATGCTAGTGGCTCAATCCAGCCGGCCACCCTATCACCCGCGCCGTGCTCTGCGGGAGGGGAGGGGGGGCGAGAGAATGCCAGACATTTAAAGATATTTACAAATTCCCCCCCCCCGGACGCTATTTTTAACCTAAAAAGCCGTACATGTCCAGGAGAATCCGGACGAATGGTAACCCTACCCTAGCTACCACCTGAGCTGGAACAAGGACTGTATCAGGGGAAAGGATTGGGCCCAGACTAGAAAGGAGTCTTGTCTGTGAAAGAAGCTTATTGGAACATCTCTGAGTGTGAGATTTCATCTGTAATCAGGTTCTTAATGTATTAGGCTTAGACTTGCAAGTTTTGTTTTATTTTGCTTGGTAATCTACTTTGTTCTGTCTGCTATTACTTGGAACCACTTAAATCCTACTTTTTGTATTTAATAAAAGCACTTTTGCTTATGAATTAACCCAGAGTAAGTAATTAATACCTGGGGGAGCAAACAGCTGTGCATATCTCTCTATTAGTATTATAGAGGGTGGACAATTTATGAGTTTACCCTGTATAAACAGAGTAAAATGGATTTATTTGGGGTTTGGATCCCATTGGGACCTGGGTGTCTGGGTGCTAGGGAAAGGAGCAATTCTTAAGCTGTTTTCAGTTAAGTCTGCAGCTTTTGGGGGACGTGGTTCAGACCTGGGTCTGTGTTTGCAGCAGGCTAGTGTGTCTGGCTCACGAGGCAGGGTTCTGAAGTCCGAAGCTGGCAGGGAAAATGGGCTCAGAGGTAGTCTCAGCACATCAGGTGCCAGTCCTACGGGAAACTCTGTGACTGAACCCGTCACAATGTGCCTATGGGTTTTACTAAATTAGGGCTTATAACATTTTCAGTTAGTTATAGATGTGAGTAATTCAGAAGAATGTACATTTCAGCAAGAAATGCATTCATTGCCCTTAGTAAGTTTTCTGTATGAGCAGAATTTTTCTGTTAAAACTGTGAGTGAACATATGGCTCCTGAAAGCAAAGGGCTAATAAATTAACCATCCTGTATGTATGAGCTGCTGTGCAAACCTCTCCATAAAATTCTTCTAAAACATATATCAGTGCTAACCTGCAGCACCTCTGCTATTCTAATCCTAGGCCTCTCTCAAGCAGAATATCAACTCTGCAAGCTATGTGGCCATTTTGTGGTGTGAACAAATGAAAAGTTATTGTAGGTGGGGAATATCAAATTAATTTTCACTTGCTTTGACCAATGCAGGATTAGGAAGGCAAGATAGATTAAAGTGGCTCAAAAATGGTCTTTAATTTAAGTTCACAAGTTACACAGCTTGAATCGTTCTTGAAATTTCTCCCAGCCCCTTGTTTCCTGTTTCACTCTGTTAGCTGCTCTAGTATTTTAAAGCTATAGAACTATTCTCTGAGACTCTCCACAATTGCAAAAATAATTCATTAGCACACTGTGCCTCCCATCTCTTTCATTCTCTTGCCGTACTCCCCTGGACAGAAGTAGTCATGTATGACAATTACACTGATAAAGTACTTTTAATATTCTATATGCTCTATCACACCAATTTAGTAGCATCCAGAAAACAGAAACAAAAAATCTAACCGGGGGGGGGGGGGGGGGGGGGGGAAATATCTGTGTTTGAAGGGTAAAAGATCTGAAGCTGTCTCATTCCTTTTGGGTAGAGTCATTATTATTCTTAGAAACTCTACAATATCTGTTTATAAGAAAAGATGTATATTGTACATCTGGTCTCCACAGGAAACCCTCATCCTGTAATGACAGAGTCAAATATATTTCAGACTTATAGCCAGATCCTTAGTTAGTATAAACAGGCATAACTCCACTGGTTTATTTTACAGTCATAAATGCTCTCTAAATAATATGAAAGAACTAAAGAAAATCCAGATAATATAAAACCCTTGAACTTTAAAAACTAGACTTACATGCCAGTTTCAACAATAGTTGCCTCATAGTATCAGTGGCATATTCCTCTGGTCTTATGCAGGCTGTTGCATGAGTGACCTTCCCAAAATGGTATGTATCAATACACTGCAGAAGAAATCCAAAATTGTAGACAACCAGCACATTCATGATCCTTTAATTAAAAAAAGAAAAAGGTGTGTGTGAAAGAGAACCTGTGCTTTCCTTCCATCTCATGAAACCCAACCAGTAATCTCATATATTTTTGAATCTCAGGAGATGGCTCAGGTATCTGCTGTCTCTGGTGGTCAGTCAGCATCCATGTTTAGTGATCTTAAGTGGCTAGCCTGGTGTTTCATTGACTTTTTAAATAATAAAACAGCAAGAATTGGTAATGGGACAAAGCTCTGTGGGGCAGAACTTGTCTTTTTTCTGTGTTTGTACAGTGCCTAGCATAATGGGGTGCTTGGCCATGAGTGGCGCTCATGAGCACTGCAGTAATACACATAATATATAATAATAATAAATAATAATTAACAACATATTCTACTGTTTGTTATATGGATGAAAGGCATCCAAGTGCCTGGGTGATGAGCACTATATATATTTATATTAATTCTGATTTTGTAACCAATTACCAATTCAACATCTCATTGTCCTTGTCCATATTCTCCAGTCAAATAGCACCCTGTACATTGATTTAGCCATTATGGAAAGCTGTGACTCAGAGTATGCAGTTTTCTCAAAGTCTTCAGGTTGCCTTTCAGAGTCTTGCCCTCTTAAATCAACAGTCTCTCCATTACAGCTAGAATAAGTGTCTAAACTTTTATGAAGTATTATCTATATAGAAATTAATTTATGATGCATGCATTAGAGAACAAATACAACATAATCCTTGGTCCTAGGAGATTATAATCTCACATTAGATGTGATTCAATGAAAGAAAGAGAGATTGCGCAATAGTAGGAGAGGAAGAAAAGAGAAAAGGAGGGGGGAAGAGTAAGAGATTTATTACATTCATGTGGTGAAGTTACCACTGTTTCTCCTTTTGTCTTCCTTCTCTCCTTCATTTACTTTTCTTCTTCTATTATGTTGGGGTGAAGAGGACATTCAAAATACATACGTCAGTGTTTGTGCGCCTGATAGAAGCTTTGAATCATTAGGAAGGATTTGAGTAAGGAGGGAAGCTGGCATACTGGGGTTACGAGATTGATCCAAACATGGAAGAATTTAGGAAGATGTGAAATTAAGAACATGAAGGGGGCATTGGGAATGGCATCACTGGTATTGAGCAAAAAGGGACAGATGTGAGATTCAAGCTAGACTAACACGGCTACCCCTCTGATACAAGATACAGGTTGGTGTTATTCAGGGTCTTGAAGGTGCGAGTACAAGTTTGAGTAGAACTTGTGTAGAATTTGTGTCAGATCCAGGGAGTTTACATATCAGGTCATCTTCCCCAAAACTATTACCATATGATAACATAGTCAAAAGAATCAAACTTCCAATTAAAATAGAGCAACTGAAAGCAGCACACTACTGAAGGCTGTCTGCTTGCCATCTTGGACTCCCAGTTTATTCTGCCATAGACATTTATTCTGTTAATGTGTATCATTTTGTGTAACATTTTAAAAATGTTGTCTTTGTCCTTTTTAAAATTAAAAGGTTATACCATTTTGATAAATGGGTGGGGGGAAAGGGAAGGGGTATGATATAAATCTAAAGCTTTTATTGTAAACGGGAAGCAACACTTCATCACTTTGATGACTAGATGTTATATGGTGCTGTTCATGCAACAGTTCAGGCAGCATTTGTTTAAAGTCTGATAGATAATTCTTTTTTTTTACTCTCTACTCATAGTTACAATGACGTATTAGGTTTTCCTTGGCACACAAAAAGACTAAAGGAGTCCAGTTATATTTTTTTCGTAGGACCCTGAGTGTCTTTTATAAAATAGAGTAAACAAAGGCTGATCTATTATCTCTAGAGTAGTCCCTCAATACACATGACTCTGCATGGTTTTGTAGGATGTGTGTGCTAAAAGTGCATCAGTCCCCAAAAAAGAATTGTCTAGAGTCAAATTGTGCTTGACAGATGCTGACCCAAGAAGGGGGCAGTGCAGAGTCATACCTTCCCAGTAGGAGCACTGGGAGGGTTTATGCTGTGGGAGAAATCATTCCCTGAGCTTCCCAGCATGTGCCCTGGCTATACTATTCACTAAGGCTATGTCTACACCTGAGACCCGCTGTAAGATCTCCCGTGTAGCCGCTCTGTGCTAACGGGAGAGAGCTCTCCCATCGATAAAATTAAACCACCCCCAATGAGTGGCGGTAGCGATATTGGTGGGAGACGCTATCCTGCTGACATAGCGCTGTGCTGGCGAAACTTGTGTCACTCAGGGGAATGTTTTTTTCACACACCTGACCAACATAAGTTTTGCTGATGTAAATGGTAGTTTAGATATGGCCTAAAATGCACTCCCAGGTTGCACCTCCAGTGTACCCAACCTACTCTACAACACTCTGGCCCTCTTTGGGCATCCAGCTGTTTAGAAATAGGGTGGAAACTGTGACACTGGGAGACTAGGTGCCAGCTCATGCCAGGACCCAAGCCCTCAACTGAACACTGAGAAATGCTCAGCTTGAAACCAGTCTGGCTCGCCTGTGTATTAGTATTGTTAGATTTATAAAAATGTTTCGACTTTATGAAATGCTTGTAAGTTGCTGCATGCATCAATCTCACTTATAATATTGGTATCCCATGTTATAAGGTAATATTTAAATGTTTGCTCTGTAACTGTAAAAATGTCTGTTCTGAAACTGGAAAACACCAATCAGAAGAGAAGCATTACCAAGTGTGAAATACTTGTTTGTCACAAGAGGTGTTATCTCCTGCCCAATAACAGAAGGCCCATACACACCAGGCAACCTTTGTGGAATATCAGAGGACAAAAGACTCTGTTGATTGCTCCCCCTACACCAATGAAGAGGGGACTTCTCCCATCAACTTGAACTCTGGGGAAAGGGAATAAAAATCCCTGACAAGAAGAAACTGGATCTCTCTATGCTGCTTGGACTTTGGGAGGGCAAGATTTCGAAACATAAGCAAGGGATACCCAGCTATTTAGCCTGGGTTAGCGCTCGCTCTCTCTCTCTATCTATCAGCTTGCATATTACAGCAGTTATATTACATTTTGAAACCCAAGACTGTGGCTTATTTGTGAGTGTACGTTTACCTGGTTTACCATTGTAAATAACTCTCATTTCTTTTTCTTAGTTAATAAATTTTAATTAATTTATTATAGGATTGGCTACAAGTGTTGTCTTTGGTGTACAATCTAAAATGCAATTGACATGGGGTTAGTGACTGGTCTGTGACTCCATGTTAAGGCTGTTATAATTTCTCAGGAGTTCATACTTGATGCTTGGTTGGTGAAATCTAAGTTCAGAACTCACAACCAGTTTGGGGTTTGTGCCCTGCTTCTTAACAATCTGCTCTGAGGTTGGTACTATGCTCTTGAGCCACCGCATACAGCTTGACAGAAGCAAACCACTAACTCTAAACTCACCCCAAATTCTGTGAAGTTATGTTACAGATCCAAACTCTCTGGCTTGGCACCGATTCCCTGAAACAACATCACTACAGAGGTCCCTCTGGCGTGACACAGCCCAATGGTAGCTAGTGGCTTCTGAGTACATCTGAGTTACAAATAAGCACTATCTGGGCAGGAGGGGGTGAAGGTCAATTTCAATATTGTGTGAGGTAGCAGTGCTAGATTATGTAATTTAAATTTCTTTTATTCTGCAAAATTTATGCTAATTAACAGTCCCTGCTCTATATGTGATATGGAAAAATGTATTAATAAATAAAGCTTGTATAACTGAGGGCCCAGAAATGGCCTGGGGTTGGTTGTTCATAATGAGGCTTTGTTGCAGAAGAATTCTGTCCCAGAAGGGGTCCAGTAAGGATTGGTGCAAAGCAAGAAATCATGACATGAAATCAATGCATTACTTTATCCCTCGCCCCCCTTTATTTTATTGTAAGAGACATACAGGATATATTTGGTTTTATAAATGCCCCGCCTCCCAGATTAAAACAATAAATGGCATTTAATGTAATGTAACAAAGGATCACAAACTGTGGTTTTTAAAATGGGAAAACATCTTTTTTTTTTTTTTTTAAGGAATCAGTGTGTAAACTGAATGAATAAGGGTATTGTTTTAATTGTCACTCTTAGATCATATACAAATCGTTGGCAGAGTCACACAGACATCATCAGTCTCAAGATTTGCCTTTACTTTCACACGTCAATACAAAATATTCATACTTCATGAGGTTTCCTGCTCTGCAGAGGAAATCATAAACCCCACTTTTCTTTCATTATTTAAATTTACATTCACTGCTTGTATGTGCCCAGCACAGCACCCAGGCATTTGCTGCACATGCAAAAGAAATTTGAAAATTAATAACATCTCCTCTGCAGCATGAATCCCAATAAATGTAATGGAAAGAACAAGAAAGCCAAGGCCTGTTTATTCAGAGGTCTGAATTTCTCAGAATAAAAATGTAAAATACTGACAAAACCAGGACCATTCTAGTCCTTTATTTTAAAGGCTGTTCTAAGTCCTAAATTTTACATGCAGGAAAAAAAAATGTTTCGGTCTTGTATTTTATTTTTAGATTGATATTTGTGCTAAAATGAGAAGAGAATTTCAACCATTCAACCAACAAGAGACCTGTCAAAATCGTGTGCATGTTTGGCTATGTGTTTTGCTTGCTCTGCTATAATTCACAGAAGTAGGGACTCCATGAAATTCATTCAAAATAAGAAAACATGGATTGTGAATCCATAGATAGGAGGTGCATCTTAATCTAGCCCTTATTTTATGTGCATTGATTCATGTACTTTTTGGGGGGGTCTGATTAGAGATTGATGTGTTAGTCTAGATTTTGTATGTTAAAGAAACACTACTCTTGCTCACATTAAAATCAATGGGAGCTTGGCCTTTGACTCCACGGAGACAAGGATGGGCCTTGGGTATGTCTACACTGCAATTTGAGGTGTGATAGCAGCTAAGGTAGCACAGCTAAAGATAGCAGTGTAGATACAGCAGCACAGCCTGCACAAGTACTCTGGGGAATCTGGGACACTTGTGTTGCTGGGACACTTGTGTTGCTGGGACATGCAAGCCTATGCTGTCACATCTTCACTGTTATTTTTAACTATTTTTGTGCTAGCTAGATTAAAGCTAGCATGGCTATGCCAACTTCCCATTTCAGTGTAGACGTACCCACCATAGAACTACTTAAGAGAGGTAGGTAGGTAGATAGATATTTGGTCTAGCTATTAGGACAGTAGATTTTGGGGACTACAGATTTTGTGTGTGACACCCTGGGTAAGTCACTTAGTCTCTCTTTGCTTCAATTCCCCATCTGTAAAATGGAGATAACAGTACTTCCATACCTCATGGGGATGTTGTGAGGATAAAACATTTAAGATTGTAAGGTGCTCATATATTATGTGTAAGGTTGTGTACTCACCACCTTTAGTGCCCCCTTGTGTCAGGGTGCCATGGTGCAAGAGGGCCCCATCTCCAGAACCTCCGGCTGGCCATCTGCTCTTACCAGGGTCTTCTCTGGCTTGGCCCTATGGCCAAGTCACTGAGGATATGTCTACATAGCAAAGGAAAACCTGTGGCTGGTCCGTGCCAGCTGACTCGGGCTCATGGGCCTCGGGCTCATGGGCTGTTTCATTGCTATGTAGACTTCCAGGCTCAGGCTGGAGCCCAGGCTCTAGGACCGTGTGAGGTGGGATGGTCCCAGAGCATGGGGTAATAATGTTGCAACAGAAAGGAACAAAAACCTCTTCTATTCTGCTCAGAATCAATCCTCAGAATCATGCTCTTCACCCCACTCCCAGGCTCTGCAGAGTTCCTTCTCACTCTGTCATAGAGGGGTGCTTCCCAGGGCCTTCTCCCTGGAGTCCCAGCCCTTTCTGGACCACTGACTGTCAGGTCTTCTTCTCTGGAACCTCTCTTCTTCCAAGCTTGCTTTAGAAGTCTCCTTCTCAGTTGCTCAGAGGCAGTCTCAGGGGACAAGCTCTGTCCTACAAGCCTCTCTATTGTTTCTTTCCCCTTTAGTTGGGGCCTCTTCCATAACAGTTTTCCTAGCCTTGCCTTCTTTCGGGGCTTAACTCATTTTTCAAAGCCCTCACCCAGTCCTGCCCTTCCCTGTCATCCAGTGCCTAGGGGCGTTTCCTTCCCCTGCAGCCCAGATTTTCTTCCCAGCGTTCTCCTAGTCTGGCTAGGATCCCAGGTTTTCCTTTCTGCCCCCCCTTGGCTTCCTCCTCACTACCTCTCTATTCCCAGACACTGACTGCAAACTCTGTCCCTGCAGCAGCACTCTGCACTAAACTTCCTCTTGTTATACAAACCAGCCTGCTCCTGCCAAGCTGGGCTTCACGATCAGTTAAGCCTGGCTCCCCGTCCTAGTATGTTAAATGGCATCTCAGGACCACCTTAGCCCACTCAGGACTTGCGTGGGTTACACCCCACATAACACTATGGTAATAGTGACCATATAAGTACCTATGATAGATAACCTTCATGGTAGTTAAACCTCAGTGGTTGAACTTGAAAAAGTTTGGTTTGGATAAACAGTTAAATCTGAACTCTTGAGCAGTGCTTCTTGCAATTATTTAAAAAATTAGGCCAGATAGGAACTATCCTACCTGTCAGCTATTTCTAATCATCCCATAAATACTTTGAGAATAGCTTACCTCACTGCATTTTAGCACTTTCATTTCCTAGCATGGCTGGAATACAGAAGGACAGACACAGAAAAATGAACCATGATGGGGGGAAAAAGGAACCAAATGTCAGGAAAAAATTATTTGAGGGTTTGCTTTAAGTTGGGGCAAATGTTTAAGAGTGGGAGGAAGGTTCATTGTATGCTATATTGTGCTTAGCCATGATATGGTCACATAGCGGATCAAGCACTGCTTCACTTTGTGACTTTGATAGGACAGCCTGAATCTTTGCTCTGGGTGTGAGTACGAGAACAAGAACTGTGTGCCCAATGCTTCCCCCCATATCCCTGAGCAGGGGGCGGGGGAATGGACAGTGAATGGGTAGAACTGGAGCCATGGCTGGGTGTGAGACAGGGGCAGCATATGTACCTCAAGAAAGGTGAAGCATAATATTTCTCCTCCTTCCCAGTGTAATGGGGAGATTTGGGAGGCACAGTGCTTTCCTGAAGAACAATGGTTCCCAGAGATCATCCTGGTGTGGCACAGCTATGTGCTGCCTCTTATCCAAGGCTGTGATTAAATCCCACAATCTAATCACATATGAAGAGACAGCATAGTCCAGTGGAGATGGCAATGGATTGGGAGTCTGGAGACTCCATTCTACTCCTTTCTCCGCCATTGATTTGCTGTGTAAACTTGGACAAGTGATGTCACCCTCTGTTCCTCAGTTTCTCCACTTGTAAGATGAGAAGAGTAATGCTTTGAGAAGCACCTGGAGATCTCTGTGTGTAAGCAGCAAAGATTTCTTTATATTATATAAGTGCTGCCAAGACTAAGACTGAAGCAAGAAAAGCAGAGGTTTCACCGCATCTTTCAAGCTTCCATGATTACTATGCCAGCCTTTCATAGTTTTCTGTTACATCCGTTAATACAGTATAGATAAATCTTCTGCAAAAGGAGCTTTTGTCCTGGTAAATCTGATAAAGATTTGTAGAAAGAGGCTATCTGGATTTTCTGAGGCATGGTACCATGAACCCTTGGAGATAAATCCCTCAAAATTATGGTTTGGTATGAAAAGTTCACTCATCCGTTTGAAAGAAAAGGCAATATAAATAGAGTACAAAGTGTCAGTCTTGACTGAATCCTTCTGGCTTACATTGGTTTATTTCACTTTTTAATCATCATCTAAAGATAGTTTTCTAAAATATTCAGTATCCTAAAGGAACGAATGAGGAGAAACCTGCAATACAAAGATTAATATAAAGTGCATTTTACCTGACACTGGATTTCAATCTGAATTGAGTGTTTATGGCCAAATTATAAACCTCTGAAAATAAGGTTGATGGTGGAAGTATCAGCACAGCCCTAAAGCAAATGTGCCTCTAAAATGAGTTCTGCAAAGATATTCATTTCATACAATCCCATATGATTGTGTATTTAACAGTAAAGGGTTACTTATTTTCAGCATAACCACCACATAATCATAGGAATAGAACTATATGAGGGTGTTTTCTTTTTTTTAAAGAGAGAGAATTAGACAGGATTTGTATCAAAGGTGCTGCATAATTCATTTAATGGTAATACTGTGATGTATTTAGTTCCTTTCCTTAGTGCCTAAGCATTTGGGAAAACAGGGCAGCCTTGGCTGATTCCAGATTTTCTTTTTCTTCCTCAGAGACCAATCCTCATTTTGTTTTGGATGAGAATGTGCAATCAAAATATTAAAAAAAAAAAAAACTCACCCAATCCTCATTTCCCCAACTCTTCCACCATTAATATGGTCATTAGACTCTAACCTACCCATTGATTTATGGATTTAGAGAAAATAGACATGGATTTTTCCACAAAACAAAATCATCCATATTGAATGAGATTTCATAGAATAATAGGAAAATGGTATGTTCTGTTTTCCAGTGATTTAACGATGAACTTTGCAGTTTATGGATAGACTTTTTTAGTAAAGTAATTAAAAAGAAAACTTACCTAAAGAAGATGTTTTTATGGCACTGAAATAAGATTTCCTTAGTCTAAAATATTGTAATATATGCATGCAACATTGAGTCTCCCAACCGTACTGTGAGATCCTAAAGACTGGGGGTTGAGATTCAACTTTTTGTATCTCCCCTTCAGTCTTACATGTTATATGATCTGTCTATATGGGTGACCTTGAGTAACCAATTGTCCACACAGGCGAGGGATTTTGAAAGATTACAGAGCTAAAAAAATATGAATCATGTGCAGTAACAGAAACAGCAATAGCCTGGAAAAAGATTTTTTTTTTTTAATAGTATCAAGCCATAGGCTATTTCTGTTAGCACGGGGCGGGCAAACTTTTTGGCCTGAGGGCCACATCGGGTTTCGGAAATTGTATGGAGGGCTGGTTAGGGGAGGCTGTGCCTCCCCAAACAGCCAGGTGTGGCCCGGCCCCCGCCCCCCCCCCCCCCCCCCCCCGCTTCTCGCCCCCTGACGGCCCCCCCGGACTCCTGCCCCATCCAACCCCCACCCGTTCCCTGACGGCCCTTCCGGGACCCCTGCCCCATCCACACAGCCCCCGCTCCCTGTCCCCTGACAGCCCCCCACTGCTCCATCCAACCCCTCCTCTCATCCCTGGGACCCGTGCCCCATCCAACCACCCCTTCTCCCTGTCCCCTGACTGCCCCCAGAACCCCTGCCCCTGATTGCCCCCCACCCCTCCATCCAACCCCCTCCTCCTTCCTGACTGCCCCCCCGGGACCCCTGCCCCCATTCAACCCCTGTTCCCTGCCCTCTGACTGCCCTATCCACACCCCCGCCCCCTGACCATCACCCTGAACTCCCCTGCCCTCTATCCAACCCTGCTCCCTGCCCCCTTACCGCAGTGCCTGGAGCACTTGTGGCTGGCGGTGCTACAGCCGCACCCCCCAGCTGGAGCCTGCCACGCCACTGCTCAGCACAGAGCACTGGGTCAGGCCGGGCTCTGCAGCTGCGCTGCCCCAGGAGCTCGCAGCCCCGCTGCCCAGAGCATTGCGCTGGTGGCACAGTGATCTGAGGCTGCGCGGGAGGGGGAACAGCGGGGGAGGGGCTGGGGGCTAGCCTCCCGGGCCAGGAGCTCAGGGGCTGGGCAGGAGGGTCCTGCGGGCCAGATGTGGCCCGCGGGCCATAGTTTGCCCACCTCTGTGTTAACACCTAAATGCAAGGTCTCATTCTCTTCAGACTCATATCTTATGGAGTCATTTTACACTTAATTCAGAATGGATGTAAAATATGTTCAGCTCAGAATGGTAGTGTGATGAGGTGAACAGACCCCACACTGATACCACACAGGCCTTGGGAGGAGGGCTAGCCCCACCCCTCCAGACCTGTCAGTCATATATTGTAGGGAGGATGCCTTTAAAAGGGAGGAAACTGCAGTCAGTTGGGGAAGGAGTGTTTGAAGCAGGAGACTGCTGTGTAAGGACTCCTGGAGCCACAGAGGGAATTTCCAGCCAGGAGACCTTCACCCTGACTCTACAGAGATACCCTGGGAGTTCACAGCTAAGCCAGAGAGACCTAAAAAGGCCTGCAAGGAGTCTCTGCAAGTTGTAAGGAGCTGGGGCCTGTGCTGGAGACACCCAGTGCCAGTAACTGATGTGGTCAGGTTCCCCCATCTAGGTGAGAAACCTCAGGGGGCTCTTTTACAGGTAGCATTTTATGTTCCCTTTGTACAGGTATAAATGACTGCATGAACTAAAGGCACTGGAAAATCCTGTTCTTGAGGTCTGTTCTAAAGCTCACTGAAATCAGTGGGAGTCTTTCTGTTTCTTCCAGTGGGTATTGGGTCATACATTCAGCACATTTCACCCAGTAAAATATAAATAGAAAGGAGGGCTGTGATGCAAGGATACATGAGCAACTCATAAGTAAGAAATCAAATGCTCTCAGTCTACCAAGTGGGAAAACTTTGCCTAATAAAGGAGACTTTGAACTTAATCTTAGTTTAGACTGTTGTGAGCATGGCTTAGGAGGTAAGGAGAAATTTACCCCTTGCCAATGGAAGGTCCAAACTAGGATTCTTATTGTAAAGCCTGAGAGAATTTTGCATGGTTCCCCCTAGGAGGGGGGAAAAAGTTATTCTTTTATGTTTGATAATTAAATCTGTAGTGGACATTAAAATTTAAGCATTTATTATTTTGTACTACCTACTGTGTATAGCCTACTTTGCAATAAGGGCAGATTTGGCCAGCTTCCATACTTAATATTTAAACTTGAGCACCAGCTGCCCTTTCTGTGAACAAATGGCTGAAAGCTGATGAGCTTTTAAAGAGCTTTTCTCCTATGTTCACAACTCTGGCCAATAGTTCTTCACTGCAGTCTTACTTAGATTTATGGTTGCAGTTTATGCAAATAAGGGGTCTGGATTCTGATTTTTCTTATATCACGTTTACATGATGTAACTTCATTGACTCTGGTGGAGTTACAATGTGTATTTGAAACCAGAATCCAGGTCAAGGTTTTTCAACCTGCAAAATGGATTATTTGTTCACTGTATCAATGGTGTAGTAACAACCATTGAGCCATGATACACTGTTGTTGTAACACACAGCTTTGTTCTATCTCTTAGACTAAACAGATGACATCGGTGGAAAAAAAATAAGAGGAAGGCTAGGGGATTCTCAGTGACCTACAGAGCCTTTCATCTATAGATCGGTTGTGGAATAACAGTGAGCAAAAGTTGTTATGAAGTGATAGTTGATGACTGTGAAACCTGTTGGCTGTTTATTCTCCATTACCAATTGGCAACTTTCCTCATCACAACCAAGCATTGCTACAACTGGTATTAGTTGGCACCCTGACCAAGTCTCAGTAGGGAAGCAGAAATGGAAATGAAGTCTGAACTACACTATCAAACCTACAGATGGCTTCATCTCTTAGATTAGGTTATGACATATAAACTTAGTTTGGGTTATATTTAGCAGAAAGTTTAAAAAAAAAAAAAAATCCTGGGAGCTGAAGATTAACTTCAACCCAACAGTAATGTATTGAGATAAACTTGTCCTGTAATACTGTTTATTAATGACAGTTAACATATTTTGTTTGTAAATGAAGCATATAAATATCTATGCTGTAATGTTTGTATGTAGGAAAAAATACCTTGAACATTTTCTGACTGAGACCCAAAATCTAGTCACAATTCTTGTACTACTGTGACTATAATGAACAAATAAGTAGTATTTTATTTGCCCATACAAAAATGTCACCCACTCTGTGAGTGAATAGGCAAGTAGGGATTCTCAAAAGCTGAGTGATTGGATAAAAATATGGACCCTGGTTCTGATCTTACACCATTTATACATTAGTGTAAATTCATGGAATTAATTTGCATTATTCCTTTTTTACACCAGTGTAAGTGAGAGGAGAATCCAGGTTTGACAGAGCTAGATTACAGGTAATAATTGTAATCAAGTTATATTACTTTTTGCATTTATCCTGTTGCTTCCCACCTGTAAGGGCAGGTGGGCGGGGGGGGGAGGAAGGGAATACAAAGAAATATATCTATTTTAATTTCTGTGAGATTGACTTGTAGAGTGAGTGGGTTTATCTGTGAGTCATATCTGCCTGTTCTCTGCATGGTGTGGTGTTGTAACAAAATGTAAAATATTGCAGAATATGGTGGATGTTATTGGGGAAGAAATTATGGGGAGGAAAAATTTCCCACTAAATCTCCATCTGGGATTCTTTGTAAGATATATATAATACATAATATTGCACATTACGCTCATTTCCCCTACAGTCCTGTACCCTACCTAACCATCTCTTTTCCTTATGTACTTACTTTTCCTTTGATCCTTTAGTTGAAACATAAACATCCCAGTGTTAGAGCAATAGTATAGTTAGACTATAATTTTGAATTATTTAAATTGGATCTGTAGAATGAGCCCTTCCTTTGTATTTTATTGAAAGTGAGAGACTAGATTAACCTTCTTCCCAAAGCGTGTTAGAAAAACATTTGATAAAGTTGTCAAAGGCAGCACACTGCAGTTTATGAATCTGGAGATTCTTTGAACTGTTATAGTGTAGATGACATTTTGAAGGTCATGCTGCCGATAGGGTCTTGTTTTTCCATACACTTGTCTGATCCTGATGTTTACAGAGTTTCAGAAGTGTACATTAATTAAAAAACAGGAAGCTAATCCCTTCCTCATAATCACCCCTACACCCAAATGCCTGTTTCAAGACAATGGTAATGAAGGATGGGGATTTTGTGTTTTGATGCAGAACTCCCATGGTATTCCTTTGAACTGTTGAGACACTGCTGCTTACTCTCTTTCTTGTTGCTACTAGGTTAGCACAAACCTTGTTGCTCCATGTAACCGCATGTTCAAAGCAAAACGTAAAATTGTGTAGTTCTAAAAGACTCATTAATTTTCTTTGTACTCAAATGCAGCAACATTAAAAATTGTAATATGGAGATTTCAAATGCAAACTCATTCCAGTTTTACTTCAAAGGGGTCCTGGAAAGGATGTGCACGAGAATTACATTCTTGTGTTGAAAAATTAATACATCACTGACCCATTTTCTGGTTTCTCTGCTTTATGAATTTTTTACAATTTTTCTATTTGTAAGACAGACATAGTTGCTAGAACTAGGGGTGCTGGGAGTGCTGCTGCACCCAAAGGCTTGAAGTGATTTACATTATATAAAGGGTTTACAGTTTGGTTCAATAGCTCTCAGCACCCCCACTATAAAAATTGTTCCAGCACCCCACAGATCCTGGCAGAAGTTGAACCATGTCTTGCCCACTGAAAGATTAAAGAGCAAACCCTGTTCTTTTTGAGGATTGATATTGTATCAAATAAAGAAGTGTGGAAGTTTTAATGGTCTCAACTGCACTGATGCCTATACTGCTAACCAAATACTTGTATTACAGGCAAGCATGCTGTATATTAACAGGCAATGGGTGCAATCCTGCAAACGTTTGCTCAGCTGAGTAGTCCCACTGAGCAGCCCCGTTAGCTCAATTGAGTTAGCTTTAAAATGACTCTGTGCTTATAAAGATGCAGGTTAGTACATTGGAAGCAGAGGCAGCTACAACATGGCAAGCTAACAGCTTTTAACAGGCTACTCTGCATCTTAACAAGCATTAAGAGGGCTTCTCCACTCAAAGGTATCATGATTGCAATACCTGCTAACTCTGCTATCAACACAGGAACAGCCATCCAGAAACTCTGCTGTATGTCCCAGGGCTTGCCGGTGCAGCCCAGAAAATAGTTAGACCTGATTGATGTGCAGATGGGGCAACATGTGGAAGATGGACTTAATTAAGTGTATGTTCTGGGAAGCCTCCAAAGTCTGGGCTCACATAGATCCTCTTCAGAATTTAAAGCTACCCTTCCCTAGTGGAACAGTAATGTAGAAGGCCAGATGGGTGAATGACTGAACATCCTCAAGGTGGTACAAGGAGATGCACATTACTCCGTATCATGTCAGTTAGAGTTAACTGAAAATAATACTACTTACAATAAGTACCTCAGCTGTCTCTCACCCCTTGCCACACTGTGGCAGACTGAGATCCACAAAGTGTGTGTGTGTGTGTGTGTGTGTGTGTGTGTGTGTGTGTGTAAAGGGTACAGATAGCTCTGTGTGCTGTCCTGCCCCTATGCCTCATAACTATACTGTTTTCCTCATCCTACCAGGCCAACCATACCACAGATAATGGGTGGGTCAGGGAGGGTGGGTAGTACCAGGATTTGCACCTGTTGTTTGCCAAGAACATCTAAACATTTAATCAGGCAGAGCATTATGTGAAGTAATTATTTGACTGTTCTATTATAACCGTGCACTGGGTTAAATAAACAAATATTCTACCAAATACAGAACAAACTATAAAGAATTCTGCTTCACTGAGTTATTTCTAAGTGGGAATGTTTAATGTTTGCTTGTAAAACTCATCAGTCACGTTTGGAAAGGTGTTTTTGATCTATTGAAATTGATTAGATTATTTTGACAGCTTTACCTTTACTTGGAGATTCCTGCAGTTGCTTTTCTGCAGCAATCAATCTCTACTATGAAAGATAGAAAAAAAAAATACAGCATGCCAATAAGAATTTGAACAACAATGAAACATACTGTGTTAGCCTGCTAGGCTCTCCAGTCAATGCCATCTGAAGAGATGCTTGCTTCACCGCAAAATCAGTAGCTCTGAATATGTGACCTCTAGCTGATTTAGAAGGCTAAAAACTACAATGAAATTAAGAAAGCCAAAACATTAACATTGTCAATATTACTACACCCTCCACTTTAACATCAGGATTCATGGAGAAATTATCAGTGTGATTTCCAAATTAACAAAGGAATTGCAGATATGTACAGTACCATACAACATATACTTGAACAGAATAAAAACATACATAGTCATCTATATGTTTTCATTCAGTGATCTTACAGGGTGAAGCCATGGAGTATGCAGAAATTGTAAATAATTCATTACAAATGCCTCTCACACCAACATGGATGACCAGAAACCAAAACCCAAACAGCTGTACTGATTTGCTATGGGGTACATATGGCAGCTATTCATTGTGTCAAATGGGACCCCTTTGTTGGATGGATAGGGCCCAATCTTGAGCTGTAGCTGAAGAGCATTTGCCACAGCTTAGGACTGTGATGTTAGTTTTATATTAGAGAAGTGTAAAGGTGGCTCTGAATTTTGCTGACTGCCAACTGTTTCCAGGGGCCTGCAACTGGGTAGTGCTGTGCCATAACAATGCCCTGGCCAAATTCCTTCCCCCCTCCACCCCCCACCTATGCTACTGCATCAGAATCTTGGGTAGGGGATTGTATAGGAGCCCTTACAGCAGCCAGGTTTGTTCCACAATCCTGAAAACCTTTAATAGCAGGAGCAGGTACATTTCACCATCTTCTAATTGAGTGATGTTCTTGTTCTCTAGGTGATCAACTGCCTCTCTGATCAGAGCACAGTGATTTTTGTTTTCCTCCTAATACAAGCCCCAGTTGTTTGACTGCTTTGTGCGCATATTGTGCTTTAAATGGACAGTCATTTGTCCATAGCTTTAAGGTTTTCTGTTCCTCATCCATTATTCTTCCATTGTAAGAGTCTGTGTAAAACAAGTGACTACCTCCCAAATTGCCCATAAAAGGAATGCTTTTAGAACCCCTACATTGGTTGCACCCTGTATGGAAGGTACAATTGGTGGGCATATACTCAGGTTGTATGTATTCTGGGAGGTTTCATCACATGACACAATGGCTTTAAGGACTTAGCTATTTCAAAACTCCATTTTCTATGGAGCAAGCAGTTTGTCTGCAGTTTACCTCTAGTGGAAAACAAGGAGTAACGTGTATCTTTCATGTGCATGCAAAGTTCAAACACGTTACAAAATAAACAATACTGAAAAATCACCAGTTTTAAAAATAAGGTCCATATTATTACAAGGGTGATAGGGTTCAAGCTACTTTTGTGTGTGTGTGTGTGTGTATTTTGTTTTAAAAATAACTAAAAGACTGACGCCAAAAGACTGATACAGCAAAAATGCATTATTTAGACTTAAAGTAAATGGTATTGTATTTACTTTATGGAAGTTGGATTTCGTGCAGTTGCCTTTGCTCCAGTTTCTTTCTTAAACCAGTAGATAAGTTGGCTGTTTGCTGCTTTCAGCAACTCGGCAGACTTTTTGTTATTCATAAGAATCAGCGCAAGACATGAGTATCCGCTGCACTGGTAACTCTGCTTTCACAACACTTTCACTTTTTTTTTGTTTTGTTTTCTTTGCTCTGAAGCTGAGTCATTAAGCTGAAAACCCTTTCATAGTATACATGTGATATTGGAATTCCAAGTGTGAAAGAGATGAGTGTGAAAATGTCTGTTTTCACTATGTTATATGTTTGAAAACTTCCATCCATCTTTGATTAAAATGTTTGCTCCTTTGAAATTATTTCTTCTTCTTTGCTTAAAATGCAGCAGCCATAATATAGCTTGTCAAAATCACCTTGAGATTGAAGAACTTCAGCAAACTTCTCAATATCAATCCATTGTCCAATGAGAGCACTGACATTTGTTTGAAAACATTTCTCAAGGTGTGTGATGCAGCGTGACAATGCCTTATCTGCTTCAGTGGCAGAGCTAGGTTTTGCGGGGGTTGAGGGTGCAGAGAAGGGGTTAATAGTGGTGCCACCTTCAGTTATACCTATTGGCTTGCTGATTCCACACACATTTATCATGCCTCTGTGTTGTGACCACCAAAGTAGCGCTGTATTGCAAGTTGACCAAGTATAAGAAGACAAATTAGCATGGTATGGGATACAATAACACTTGTGTATGGTGGTTTGTTAGTGGACAAAGTGGGGAATATATCAGGGAGGGCGTATGAGGATGCATGACAGTATCTGAGTTTCAGGCTGATTTTCCTTCAATGTTTTCTCCTTCCAAATGTCTGTTAACTTTTCATAGTCAAACTTGTCTTATTTTGAAGATCCAACAGAAAATCTGGCCCACACAGCCTGGATTGAACTGTGGTGCTAACCCTGGCTACCGCCCTGGTCTGAGTATAAAGGTGTATGGGACCTAAGTGACTCCTTTCAGACAGCACAAACACAGCAAAAAGGACACCTATAGAGACAGAAGTGACCCCCTGCAGTTTCCTGACCCGCCAAAGTCCATTCCCTTTTCGGGGTAACAGAGCAGCAAATAGAGCAGTGTGCTCCTCCATCAACAGGCTTCCCTGGAAGGACCCCCACTGGGTGTGCCATGCCAGCAGCCCTGCCCAGCATTAGGGATTTACCCCCAAAAGAACTGTGTGAGTCATCTACACCCCCCCCCCACACACACACATTTGGGCTTTTCCCCTAGTGCTGAGCATCAATCCAAAGGGCACCCTAGAGTGCATGGGTGGAACAGTGTGTTGGGGGGATAAGATGGGGGACTGAAGTCGGCACACAGGGTGGGGATAGGGTTTCAGGGACCCTGGGGAGACCGGACATAGGGGCCAGAGGAGGTGGGTGGGCTAGGAAAACCGAGCAGATCATAGTGCAGCTAGAGTGGGGAGATGGGACAGGATCCTAGAGAAGGGGGATGATGGTACAGTGGGGCAGGACCCTGGGTAGCAGATGGTCTAGGACACAGGGAGGCAATGGGGGCAGGAAGACTAGGGCAGGGGGTTAGGATACAGAGAAAATGGGCCTGTGGCAACTGAGGGGGGGGGGGGGGGAATAGGCTCCAGCAGCATAGAGCAGCAGCAGGTCTATGGCAGGGGGCAGAGGGGGACAGGCAGGCCACTTGGTCATTGCTCGGGCTCTCCCTGGAGAAGACTAAGGATGAGGGGCTGGGTTGTGCACTCCTGCTGGGCCAGGCCCTCCAACCACATGGTCTGTGCTGAGGCCTCTGTACCTGTGTTAATGATCAAAGCACATTAAGGAACAGTTAATGCATCTCAGGGTGCACACTGACAATCTGTTCTGGGACAGGCTAATTTGGAGTAGATCATACCCCAGTTTGCCGTGAATCTGCCACCATGGACAGCTGTGCCTCCCCAGGCAGCTGCCTACCTAACCTATGCCTATATAGCATCCTCTGACTGCATAATATTCACCGAAAAGCTGCTGGGGGTGAAGGTGAAGGCTAGGGGAGGGTAGTCCCCATGCCTTTATTAGCTGAACCACGGATCTGTTTCTTCCTCAGTTTTTCTCCTACTCCACTGAGAGACATTGTACAAAATAGCCTGAGCTGATCACCCATACAACTTGTCCTTTTTCATTTTCTGTTTTTTAGAATAAAGAGCTTCTATGACAGTCTAGTTCTGTACAGTGGGCATTGTTACATTTTACAGTTTGAATGCTTGATAAAACTCTTTTTTTTTTTTTTTTTGAGTGATTGATAAAATGCTTCCATCAGGATATGTAGGAAATAAATGCAACGAAGAGGAAGAGACACCTGATCATCTTCACTGAATTTTTCCCATATAACTGGATATATTCTTCTTTCCCCCCTGAAATGAAATATGCCTTTAGTGCAAGCCAGCACTGTAGGCTCATTCTATTGCAGGCAAAAGGGACAGCCATGTTGGCACATGATGCAGAAGTTTCTTATACTCACTTACTACAAAATCAAAAAATGAACTGAGATTCTGTCTTAGTGGAGGAAGAGACCTCACTATGATTCAGAATAAGACATTCAGCCTCAAAACCTCAAAGCTTTCATGCTGTTTCTAACACAGTTGTGAATTAGATGGTATTTGCATCCATCGTGAATCATTCTGTTCTTCAGTTGTTTCAGCTCATGGTGAACTGACCTGTTTCCCAAAATTAGCAGGTGTTATCAGCTAAATAGGCTGACACACAGTTCATACAAAGGCTGTTTTCTTTATTGTTTGAAATGAGTGGAGCAAGTCTTGTCATTGTCATGGTACAAATAAAATCTCTTCTAGTTTTTTTTTTTTTAAATAAAGAACAGTTACAGGGAAAAACTTTATTTGAGGAGTCCATTCCAATCAGCGCTAATTCAAGATCATTAACTAAAGTTGCTGTGGTTTTGGTGCCAAAACATTTTCAGTAATTCTAGATGCTTTTGTATGTCCCCAGGACACTTCTTTCAGTTTCTGAATCAAGTCAAAACTGTGGAAGCAACTTATCGCAGCTTTGACTAGAATAACATAAATGATGAATCACACTATAGGAAAACTTCTCCTATTTTTTCAATTGTCGCTAGATTTTCCTGAGGTGTTTCCTTTTTTTGTTTAAATAAATAAATAAAAGATGTAATTTGAGGTCTTTGACTTCTGATTTTTTTCACAGCATCTTTGTGTTTTGTACATTTTTCTCCCTTCATATTAAATGGAAAATGCTTGACACAAAACACATTGTGTCAATTCATCTATTATGTGAAGCCAGTTTTTATATTCTGGGTCCTTACACCAGTCATCATTGTAAGTACAATCATACTTTTTCCTTTTCACAATGCTTTCAGAGCTGCTATTGAAGAGTCTCCTCTGAAATCATCCATTTTGAAAAATTGATCTGTTCCTTTTGAAAGTGCAAAATGCTGTTATTGCTCACGAGCCAGAGTTACATTTGGTCATTGAGACAGCACTGACTTTACTGTAGAAACATAAGTCACAGCATCTGTATACCAATAAGATGGTTGAGATATGGCAAGTGAGTGTTGATTTGACATTTCAAACACAGACTGGTGTATAGAGTCTCCAGTAATCTATGAAACTAACAAGAAGCTGATGAGAAATCACAATCGCCATTCAATATTCATTTTGAGAATTCTCTGACCTTTTCTCCCAGGTTTCTCACAGCAGTTTCCAGGAGACTAATTTTTAATGCCTGAAGACTCCAGGGCAAACCTGGAGGGTTGACAATCCTAAAATAGAAAGGGACAGAGACCGTTGCATGTGTAGCTGAGCAGTATTGCAGTAAGACAGCAACAGTTACAATGACGTCTCCTGGAGCCTCCTTAACTTCTTTTGGCGGAACTCTCCATTTATGGATAGAGCTCCTCCAAACCTTCAGTTGCCCTCTTTAAATTAGGCTTCTCTGGCTAGCCTGCTTTTCACCCACTAAAGAGAAGTTCTCCTCTTGTGTTCAAGGGCCCAGTCTTCTCCTCACTCTCACTAGCTCTCTCTCAACTACTCCTTTTTTTTTTTTAGGGACGGAGGAGGGAAGGAAACAACCACAGTATTAAATTGCTTGCATAACAGCCTGAAAATTTTTCACCTATAGAGTAGTTAAATCATATTGCTCATTGTGTGCTGGGGAGGAAGGGTTGTTGGAAAGGGACTCAATTTTTTAAATTATCCAGATACCCCTTTGCTACCTATAACCTAATCTTTGTGGGGCCCGCCTGCTAGTTCTTCACTGAAATCCTGGCCCCATTGAAGCCAATGGGAGTTTTGCCACTGACCTCAACGGCCACAATTTCACCCTCCTCCCCATTACTAGTGTTAGTCTGCAGCTTGACTCCTCAATGGTTGCCACTTAATCCTTTGTACCTTTTTACCTTGGCCGTTTTAAGAAATGTTTCTGATAGAACATATTTACATTTAAAATGTCTGTTTCTATGCCCACATTCAACTAAATGCAATTTGAAACAGACAAGCTATAAAAGAAATGGAAAAACAAAGTTTATAATATAAATGCTGCCATACTTGTAACTGTAGTGTTGTGACCGGTGGGCAATTCTTTAATAAAACATATATACTCTCTAGGCACCAGAAGTGTCCTTGTCCTCAGCCAGTTCATTTAAACTTTTATAGAGTGTACTTTATTGTAAACATTATCATCAACTAGGTGGGTGATGTAGCAAGATAGTTTACTATCATTTCATCTCTGGAGTCCTAAGTGAGAGGAGATGTCCAGGAAATATTGCTCTGTTGATTAAACAAAACACTTTTCTCTATGTGGACTTATAAAAATGTTCAATTTGGTATTTTGTGAAGAAAATGTATTTTTCTGACATGCTATGACTTTTTTTTTTTTTTCTTGAAGGGGAAAAAGCCTTTGACTTACACAGAACTATGTATAAAAATGAGCATTATTAATTGGTAAACAATCAATATTAAATGCTACAATGTTTGCAAACAAAATGAAACTTTGAAATTTTACAGTTGTAGTACCCTACCATTCACACCCACAGACCTTCCGCTTGACAGGTGGAACAACTTGGTATATCTGGCTCTAAGATGTTTTTAAATCTTTGTGGGAGAAAGGTAATTTGCTCAGCAATAAAAAATTGTTTATGTTGGGCTATTTTCCCCATGTTTTAGCCTCAATCCAGCAAAGCACTTAAACACGTGGACAACTTTAACCATATGAGTAGTACCATTGACCCATCCTGCACCCATTAACTTTAGTGGTGCAGGACAGACCTAGTGAGACAACTCCCATGTTTAAAGTTAGAGGGACAAGGTGGGTGAGATAACATCTTTTAGTGGATCAACCTCTGTTGGTGAGAGTTAAGCTTTCTTCTCAAAAGCTTGTTTCTCTCCACTAAAAGAGATTGCCTAACCCACCTTGTCCCTCTAATATCCTGGGACCAACAAGTCTACAACAAAACTGCATGCATAAAATTTCACATGCTTAAGTGCTTTGCGGCTTAGTCGCATTCTTTCTTTTGTTTGTAGATCTATTAGATCTCCCATTGGTAGATCACCATAGTATCTGAGTGCCTTTTATATAAAATCAACAGCAATAGTGAAGTCCCTAGTAGTCTTCAAAATTCCCAGAATCTCATCCCTTTTTGAAGTAAAAATAATCTTCTTGGGTTTTATTTATTTTATTTAGTGGTTGAGTTGTTTGTTCCTGGTCCATCATAGGACCTAATCACATCAGCCACACCATCAGGGGCTCGTTCACCTGCACATCTACCAATGTGATGTGTTAGCAATGCCCCTCTGCCATGTCCATTGGCCAAACCGGACAGTCCCTACGCAAAAGAATAAATGTACACAAATCAGATGTCAAGAATTATAACATTCAAAAACCAGTCGGAGAACACTTCAACCTCCCTGGACACTCAATTACAGATCTAAAAGTTGCAATTCTTCAACAACAAAAAATTCAAAAGAGACTCCAAGGAGAAACTGCAGAACTGGAATTAATTTGCAAACTGGACACCATTAAATTAGGCTTGAATAAAGACTGGGAGTGGATGGGTCATTACACAAACTAAAAACTATTTCCCCATGCTAATTTCCCCCCTACTATTATTCACACCTTCTTGTCAACGCTGTGTGTGTGTATATCTTCCACTGTATTTTCCACTGCATGCATCTGATGAAGTGGGTTTTAGCCCATGAAAGCTTATGCCCAAATAAATGTGTTAGTCTCTAAGGTGCCACAAGTACTTCTTGTTCTTCATGTTAAGAATGTTATTCTTTTTGTTGGAAGGCTTTAATGTAGAAGAATGTTTTGCAGTGGTTCCTAAATTGGTTAGTTGAAGGAAAATAGTTTGGTCTTATCTTTATTTCCATACTTGTGGCACACATTCATGGTAACTTTTTGGCAAAATTCAGCATAATTAGCAGTAAGCCAGGAGAGAAATAATGGGTAGGTTGAAAGTCAAAATTTGAGATGCACAGACAGAGCTCTGTGTGGTGACATTATGCCTGGCTTAGGCTAGTACAATTATTTCCTCATATCCATCCATGGCACTAAATTCCTTCAACAAATAAAATTTGAACTTTTTAATTAAAAAAAAAAACTTGAAGAAATAATGTAGTTTCCAAATTACCTTTCCTTCTTCTGTTCTCTCTTTGGATTGCTTTTATGTTCCTTGATATCACACTGGAGGACACTTTGTATAGCCATAGGGATAATGGGGTTCTAACCAGCTTTGCATTTTGTTTATTGTTAATGTTTTATTTCTTTATGGTACATTTAAACCTATGACTTTTCTATCCCGTTGCCTCTATTCTGCTTTGGGAAAGATAACTTTGTTAGATGAAACTTATGGGAAATGGAACTACTTTAATTTATTTAGGTCAACTCTCTGTGGCCCATCAAAAATCAGTGAAAAGCAAATAATTTAGCTCAAATGTCAACATGGGGCCATCTAATATCCCCATCAATCTTTTGTACAACATTTGCATTGATAACACCTATTAAAAGAACAGCACAGGAAGCTATTTGCAGTGCACCATAACAACAAACTTTATTGGGCCTACAGAACCCAGGAACAATACTACATATTCTTGAATGCCATCTATTTGCACATTTTTCGTTAACTAATTGTTTATACATACAAGAGTGCTCTATATCTCTTTAACATTCCTTCCAAAAGTGGAAGCTGAATAATGTCAGTATACCCCTTTGTAAAGTGAGTGTAAAATGCTTCTAAATGAGAATGGAAGCAGTTTATACCCACTATGTGTAGGTGTAAATTGCTACAAGATGAAATGCAGTGGAAAATCATGGTCTGGATCTATTTGTGGGGAAAATAAACTCCACTAAAATAAACACAAATATAGTGCAACAAATTCTACGTTTAGTAACACAGCTGCAACTCCCATTGACTTCTGGGAGCATAAATCTGTATTTTTATCAGTGAGGAAAGAAAAAAAGACTGCCATGAAAATTATGAGCAAACAGTAATAAACACAACAATTGTGGTGAAACCATTGTATAACGAATGCAACAAGGGGGAAATTAGTAAACTAATGAATTGCACTAGATAAATATTTCTGTCTAATGAATATCTTTATTTAGCAAATGGAAATATGTAAGCATGTTTTAGTTCTAGAATGTTACTTGCTTCCAGTGAAAGTTGTATTAATATTGCAATACATTATTCATGCTGTTATCCTTATAAAATGTTTTCCCATCTTGCTAAAGCAGAGGGACTTGCAGGGGAGAGTAGTCAGGGGTTGTCTGTTAAATATACCATGCAACTAACCCAAAATTTAGCCTCTAATGATACATCTGATAGTATTAAATAATTAGTCTTCAAAATTGGGTCATAACTAACAGGACTTCCCTGCAGTAGAGCATCCATTGTTCTTATGGAGAACTTACAATATGTGGATATATTTATTGTCTACCTGTGGGTTCTTTAGGTTATACTTTATGTACTGAGTAGTTGGAGGCTCCTCATGCTTTGGAAAAACAGGTAACATCTTAGTTTTATTTGTAAATAGAACAATTATGGTGGTTTGTATCACCAGCAGGCAATGCTCTTGCAGCTTGACCATGCACCCACGCACCAAATACCTTCTGAGGCAGAAATCTTCGAATGTAGGCCAGGATTTTACCTTGACTCTGCTATCAGCTGTGAATTCAGTTAATAATATGAACTGAATTTACCAGAATACACTGCTGGATGTGGCTGTAACAGCTCCCATCTTACTTTCTTAATCCTCCACCATTCTTCAAAGGGTTGTAACTGGAATTTATAGGGTGATTGCTATTAAGAGATTGGCCTTCGCTAACAGTTCCCTCCTATGTGTAGAAAAAGAAGTAATTGTGGTAACTTTGTGGTGTTTGCTTGCATATACTGACACTTTAATGATGATCATTGATACACTCTCTCCTGAACTCTTTCTGAAGTATATGAGGAAAACATCCTGCTGTCAAAACCACACAGATCCAAATCTTAGGTTATGGTTATACAACACCAGTATCAGCAAAAGCAGATTGCTATTTTATTATACAGAAGAACAAGTCACAGTGGACTTAAACTTATATTTTTGATGTGTTGCAATGTATAAATTGCAGATCTGATTATGCAGGGGTTCCCAAACTTGGTTCACAGATTGTTCAGGGTAAGCCCCTGGCGAGCCGCAAGACACTTTGTTCCCGCAGCTCCCATTGGCCAGGAACGGCGAACCGCAGCCACTGGGAGCTGCGAGCGGCTGTACCTGTGGACGCTCAGGTAAACAAAGCGTCTCGCGGCCCACCTAGGGCTTACCCTGAACAAGCCGCGAACCAAGTTTGGGAACCTCTGGGTTATGGCAACCCTCTAGTTATGCAATTCTGTGAAAAATTACTTTGCTAAGAGGGATCTACTACATTACAAAAAAACAGTTATCTGAGTTGGGGTACAATACAAAAATAGATTGGGCACTTGAACACAGCAAGTGTTTCCTGTTTCTTATGTGATCAGAACACTACCAGCAGTAGTTGGCTGGCTTATGTTCCCATGTTCCTGGTTTGCATGTAAGTTTGGGTTTTGGTAAAATGAGCCTCCAAGGGAAATCTTGTTTCCCCATTTGTCTAAGGGTCCAACCTCTGTCTCTTAGCACCGACTGTTCAACCCTCCCCCAGACCCCGTAGCTGGTCTCACTCTTACCTGGAATTCCCACATGGATCTCTGGGAAGCTAAGGGCTTGTCAGGCAATTATTGCCCTGCATATTTTCAGTGGTATTGGGCAAGAATAAATCCAGAAAAAATGTCTTTGGGGATGCCTCCCCTCTCCCAAATGGTCTGTAAGAACCAGAATGAAACTCTTTTGAGACAATGAGAAGGAACATATAGTGCCCCATATTCCCTAGATAGAGGACCCCTAAGAATTCACAAGCAGTAACACACACAGGATGCTTTAGACTTCTAACCATGGTGAGAGAGTAAAGTCATCATCTATCCCAGGGAATGTAAGCTTCTTGGTGCATAGAATGTCTTCTGTACAAAGGCATACACACAATACATAAATACCCAGTTTGAATCAAACATTTGTGTTAAACACTTATTTTATTTACATACTTATTTTGAAGGCTGATGTCAGATCATGTGACACACAGCAGTCTCATAATGATATTTGCAAGTCTGTTCTTGATTAAATTCACATTGGGATTAGGGCTCTGATTCAGGAAAGCACTTACACTTGTGCTTAAGAGCTGTCCTGAATACAAATGTCCTAAATTGAGGTCACTCCATAAACTTTAATGCAAACAATCCAAGCTTTGGGCCATAATTCACTGCTCTTTATCACCATCTTCTTCATGTGGCTGATTTAGAACAACTTCTGTAATTTTACATTTAGGTGGTTAATTATGGTAGCTTGAGTTGTTGTTGTTGTTCTGAAAACTGTGAGATCGTTGATCGATGTTTGGTCACTGGGTTGATGGCATTGGTCATGATTTCTCACTTAACAGAGTGGGTCACATGAAGGCTACCATCTTCCACTCCTTTATCACTCTTAGGAGTTGCAAACCCATGTACTGAAAATTCTGTGTTTTGTTTCTATTTTAGTATTGGAAAGAACAATTATTTTTGAAAATGACATCTCACCAGAACTAGAAAGTCTTCAGACAGTGAACTCTAGCTTGGACTCTTTCTTATAAAAAAGAAAAAGAATCAGAAATAAAGTTAACTGCTAGAAAAACCCTCTTCCATAAGAAATCATAATAGAAGTCAAAGGTATATTTAATGAATCTGCCTGACTTTTTGCAGGCCGTACTGGCCCATGAGATACAGTAATACCTTTCCAGAAGCCTTTTATTTCTCTGAGGAGTCTATGTATAGATATGTGAAATTTAACTGATGTTTCAGCCAACTTAAATTGCATAACAAATTGAACACTTGTCATCAAACTGTGGAATACTGGTTATTATAAAGTCTGAGTTAAAAATTGGTGTGTTCAGGGATTCACATAGAAGGTAATATATCCAGGTTAAGAACTTAGGGCTCTATTCACAGGAAAATGGATTATGCAGACGTAAGTTCCCCAAATGCACATTTCATTTTGCACAAGAGAGAGGCTGCATATGGTATTACTTTGTCACAAAGCAATTTCAGCAGATTTAGCACTCAGCAGTCATAGCCACCATGTGGGGTTGAGACCACCGTGCAGATGAATTCAGTAAACAGTGGGGTTGTGCACAGAATGCTAAATTCAATGAAGTGCCATATTATGAACCTCAAGCAGTTACTCACCCAACTGATTCTATTCAAGTCACAGGTGCTGCTTGGGTAAGTTGCTGCTCATCAATGTGAAAGAAGTTCATGAGCTGTCTCCACATTCTTATGTTACAATTCAGTGCCATGTGCTGAGACAGGGGCCAGGTCATATTCTGGGAGAGGTTTGAACCTGAATGCTCATGAGTTTACGATGAATAGCTTGCTAACCAACAATTGGGATATTGCTAACACTATATTTTACTGCCAGTGCAAATTTATATTCCTGTTTTTTGATGCTCTTTTCAAGCAAATTGTAACTTGATCATTGAGCAGAAAACTCCCTTTTTTTCCTCTGTATTTGTATTTACTACTTCTGTTTCTTTAAGCATTTCACACCTCTCAGTTCAAGCATGATTAAACAATTTCATTAGTCAATATGATAAACTACTCTAAAACATACTGAGATCAGTCAATACGCATATTTTAACATACATCCTGTAATATTAAAACAATATAGCCTTGGTTTAGGTTAGAGGAACACATGCTTACAATTTTTCTGCTTGTTAAAGTGTATTCATTTAGGTAAATTACAATTAATGAACACATGATAAATTAAAGTAATTTTTTTTTTTTTACAGCAGAATGCACTTCTTTTTTTCACCCAAGAAGTCCCTTGTGTCAAACAAACAAAAAAAGTTATATGCAGTACACAACTGTACCAGCTTTGAAGAGCACTTGCACACTGGGGAAACTTAAAACAAAAGAGCACTTGTATAAACAGTATTTACTTTGAATTGAGTTTTCAATATTACCCTTTTAATTGCTGAAGTTGTGGCTCATAAACTATCCTCCCTTCTCACTCAGCTTGTTCTCCTCTCTGATCCAGTATAATTCTGTGTTTATGATATGACACTTTATTGTCCTAGAATCATAGGACTGGGAGGGACCTCAAGAGGTCATCCAGTCCAATCCCCTGTACTCATGGCAGGACTAAGTATTATATGATATTATGATAATGGTTGTCACAGAATTTGCATTTTGATATATCAGTAAGAGTTTTTTAATATTAGCGGCTATCTCTAATAATTGTCTAAATGGGCAAGGAAAGTTCTGAAAAACATGATTTTAACATTCAGGTATGATATAACTGAATGCTTTTTGCAGTAGGATAGTCTCTCTTTAAAGTTAGAATAATCTATCTAAACTTATTTTTCCAAATATGCTTTTAAGCATTAGATTAATTCTGTTGAGTTTCTAGGAAAATAAGGCCCTCATCCTGCAAAAATGTAAGAACATGCTTAAGTTGAAAATTAAGCACTTGTATAAGTTGGTGCAGTATTGATGAATAAGTCTTTAAGGAGCCTCCAATGTTGTGATACTTATTAAAGTTGCATCTACTGGAGCATCATAACAATATCCTCCATAGAAACACTGAGCCATACAGATCTTTTCAAGAAAGAGAGGGTGCATCTACAAGGATATTCTAGGCAATAAGCAAGTCATTTTTTTAAAAACCAGGTAAATGGCCTTTTAATTGCATTTGTGAACACCATAACTGTTGCAATTCCATTTCCTTCTATGATTATTTTATACATTATCCAGTTATGATTAGGTAGGTCATTAGTGTATGATTGTTTTCCTTGGAAGTCATAGCAGACTTCGAGGTATACCAGAAGTTTTGAGATCAGAGAAAATGTCTGTAGCTGTAACTGACCTTGAAAAGAAATTTTAATGACAGGCATTTTCAGGGAAGGCCCTAGACTAGCTGCCAGCAACTGGCGCCCTAGGCGAACCATGCAATTGGCGCCCCTCACCCCCAAACCCCAAGGGCAGATCTAGGCTGAGGTTTTTGATAAACTGGGAAACATTTTGCCCCTTTTTTCCTTTTAATGTTTGTTTTTAAGCATTTTTTTAAACAGAGGCTTAATTATTAAGTTTGTCTGTCCAACCAATGTTTCTGAGATCAGATAAAATAGACACGAAATTTTCAGAATAGATTTGTATATGACAGCTAGATGATATTTCAGTCTGATTTTAAATAAAAATGCATTAAAATATTAATTATAATTTTATTATTACAAATCCAAAATCATCCATTATGCTATCCTGCTTTAACTGCCATTACCACCACATCCAATATAGAAAGAAATAAGAAAACGCTTCAGTGAACTTTAACCTGTATTTACAAAACGCTCCAAATAAAAAACACTCTGTGCTCTTAAAACATGACTTTTCTTGCTTTACGTTTTGAAAATTTAGTCTAGTTCTTTTAGATCCAGTTTTCTAGTTATTTCATGCTCTACTGACATTGTGGCAAGTCCAACAAGTCTCTCTTGCACCATTGATGAACGCAGATATGTTTTTATCAATTTTAACTTTGAGAAGCTATGTTCCCCACTAGCTATGGAAACTGGCAAAGTTAAAAGAATGCGTGGAGCTATAAAAATGTTTGGAAAACTGTCTGAGTTTATTTTCACAAACAAACTTCAGTACTTCTTCAGGAGTGGAATGTTTCTTAAGTCGTCTTGAAAAAGCCTGAAGCTCACTACACAAATCTGTAGCATCAATGTCTTTTGAATTTTCATGAGTCAATGCCGACTCCAGTTTTAAACAAAATTCTCTGTTTTGCTGTTTTCTTTTGCAAACTGTGGATATCATATAGAAAGCCAAATACTGACTCTATCTCCTGCATCTGTTGAAATCTTTCATCAACTGAGTGAATAGCAATATCAAGGACTGAGAAGTAGAAATTCACTTTGAACCTTTGTTTTGGGTTCTGAATGGGTGAGTCTCATCCTTCATACAAAAACTGCTGTTTTTTTTGCCAAATGCAAACTGGCTCTGGTTAAAATTCTGTCTGAAAGTCTATTTCTTCAGCAAGCTTTCATCACTTCTGAATTCCTCCAGAAGATTTTTAGTTTGCTGCAGTTTTTGAATAGCAGAATGTATGTTCAAGTTCTTTTCCTGAGGCTGCTTACTTGTGAGGTTAATCTCGAAAAGGATATTCTACCACAAAATGCTATTTGCAAAAGCTTCTGCATCTGAATGTGCCATATTGCCAGATGATCCAGTAAAGGTAGTATAATCAGAAATTTCAATTAGGGCATCATAAATGTTTCCAAGTTCATAGCAAAGAGGCTTCAAAGCATCAATGTGATTCGCCCATCTTGTCTGACTAAGTGGTTTCATAGTTAGAGAATTCACATGGCGAGTCAGAATCTCCCAACAGCGTGTTGAGCCTGAGAAATAAACATAAACACATAAACACGTTGCACCAGGTCAAAGAAACTGTTTGCCTCCAAACAGCATCTAGCAGCATCATTGACAACCAAATTCAGAGAATGTGCACTGCAAGGAACGAAAAAGGCCCTAGGATTGATTTCCATCATTCTCCTTTGCACACCATTGTCTTTACCCTTCATATTACTCCCATTATCATAGCCTTGGCCACGTGTGTTGTGACGTGTGTTGAAATGACCGTTTGACATGTATCAACTCGTGATATCCCCACTCTACATGAATTTCCGGCTAAGCAACCTTGATGTATATTCGAGTTAGATGTCACCAGCATTGCAGCTCTTGCTGCTGACGGATGTGTTTAATTGTGGCTGAGTTATTGCATCAAAATTGAGGAGTGGGTCATCTTGACCCTACGTCGCAAATTGGAAAAAAAATTCTCTAAAATATTATTTACTTTTGCAGTAAATAAAAGATTTGACATATTAATAAATTCTCAGAAATGTAGAGAAATGAATTATCAATCATATTCCCTCCGTACGCACACGGGAGTTGAAATAACGACATCTTCATTATTTTATTTGTATTTTTTCATCTTTTTCATTTGTTTTAATTTTTTTTAATTTGATTTTTTCCTCGAATTTGAAGCCCCATTTAACGGGGCACCCTAGGCGACCGCCTAGTTCGCCTGTATGGACGGACCTCCCCTGGGCATTTTATTGAGTTTGCGTATCATACACACTGACATGCCAGATCGCTCCTAGTGTGAATCAATGTACCTCTTTTTATTTCAGGTGTGCTGTGCTGATTTACAGCAGCTGCAGTGCTGCGCTTACATTTTAAAGCACATACTTCAGGTGTACAGCGTAAAGACTCAGTCCCCCCTCATATTTTCCTTCCCTGTGAAAAAAGGCTAATGTAACACTTATCTTTCTCATTACAATTCTGAAAACTGATTCATGCTTTTTACATTTTTTCCATATTAGTCTTTGGTACAAAAATGGGACTTTAGAATTTTATAGCTAGAACCATGTGTACCATTATCTGACCTTATCATTTTTATGTAGGTTGATTGCTCAGCCATTCTCCTCCTTCCTCACTAGCAGTGAAGGAATAGAAAACCAATCACACTTCAGAATATTGAAAAGGTCAAAGCACTATACTTTATAAAATGGATGTGGCAGTATAATTTTTGATATCTCATTTTCATGTCTAACACAACACTAATCTTATCTCATGTGTTGACCATTTTAATAAGAATAGAAAGTGGAACAAAGTTGACACATTCCCCTTGCAAATATTAGATGATTTTATGAGGTTCACCTTGGACAATAAACCTTGTTTTTATTTCTTCATTTAAAGTAGTTCAAAAGCTAGATAGTTGGAAATTCGATCCAGGATCCATTTTGCCATCAAGTTAAAAACTGGATATTGTAACACATGTAACTTAAACAAACAAAACACCAACCAATCAAAAAACAAAACAAAAACAACGTACAGTTGCAAATCTGAGGTAATATGCCAGTGATGTTGCTAATAGAAATTCTACAATTATCACTGGATGTGATTCAGATGTTTCGTACTAGTTAGCAGCATGTAACTGCCTTTTTAAAAGTAGGCTTTTGCTCTCTTTAGTTTTCAGAAGTAAGCTCTATCTTTTAAATATGAACTATAAAATGTGATGATGGTTATGTCTCTTTTGATCTTGACAAATCATGATAAAAAAAAACCCCGGTCTTTTTATGTTCCTCCAATTCCCCCCCCCTCAGGTAGTCCCAAGTAGTGGATATATCTCATCTAAATCTATTGAAACTCAGCCAAAGGTCAGTCCTGTGAGGAAGTGATACAGGATTAATGTGTCAGTAATTGCTCATCACTAGCTGACATGAGAAATTGCTGGACTGACGGAGAGCTGGCAGATGAGCCTCCAGCTAAAGGAGCTTTTAGCTAAAAGGGATTAGGCTAGGGCTAAGCCTTTGACTATGCCAGCCTGAGAGAACACTAAAAACACACATCCTTTGTGTGCATTTGCATATGATTTCTCCTAAAGCCAAACTTATTTTGAGTTCAAGTTCTTAAGGATATTTCGATTGAAGAAAGTTTAGACCAATGAAGTTTCCCTGTGGATGAATACCTGAGTCCGTTACCTGCCATATTAAAGGGAATTCTTGATCTTCCTGAACTCATGCTGTCAATTAGCTTGTTGTCATAGCAGCACCATTGCTTTGGGAGCAAAGGTGCAGGTGAAACTGTTCATGGGCTTTTTTTTATCTTAAAATATAAATTTTATTCTATAAATATGATGATCCTCCTGTGCCATACACAGTATCACTTGTGAATGTATCCATCAATTGATTAGGCAACAGCTATTCAGTTGCTGCCCTTACACTATGTTTATTGCGTGTCACACAATGTGACTAAGAGAGCACAAGAAATGAATTGATGCAGGCATATCTCCTAATCTGGATTTTCTGTTGGCATCATTGTGCATGGAACATGAAACTATCAGACCATAAAAATAAAATTGTAGCAGAAAATGGCTAGACACGTGCATATATTAAAACATTGTTAGAGTCCAGGAGCCATAAAATGGTGACATGTCATTTGTTATGCTTTATATTTTAAGAGCTACAGTATGTTACTTATGGTTCTATTAATAATAAAAATAATACTTGCAGAACTACATGGTCAAAATCTATTCTAAACATTAGCTAATTAATCCTCCCCACATCCTCCTCCTTGGGCAGGAAAGGGGTAGTGGAAACTGGTCATGCGAGGTAAGTAAGCAAGCATTTTACAGAAGGGAAAACTGAATCAGAGGTGCAATTACTTGCATAAGGTCACACAGAAGTCAGTGCAACAGAGCTGGGATTAAAACTAAGTAGTTGCTGAATCCTAACCCTATACTTGCTTCATGGCTCTGTGATTGCTGGTATGTATCCAAAACCAGGGAAAGGTCATTGTGTATAAAATAGAAAGTAACATCCTAATCTAAAAGCTTGTAAGTCATGGTAAAACAAAACATGTACTTAACATGAGAAGGTTTATGTAGGGGGAACAAATGACATACATGACATCTTGATAGAGATTAAATACATCATAGCTGTGATTGCATGTAATTCCTATTAAATGTCTGATCATAGTGTGAGACTTCCTCTCCATTTAAACTACATTTAATTACTGGTAAATGGATCAAATGAGCTGAAATTATAAAATGTGACATTATAAATCTTGTTGCATAAACTGGACATATGGGTTAAACAAAGTAACTTCTTAAGTGAACAGGCACATATGATTTCTTCAAAGAGGAGTCCCCTATACTGCTCATTAAATTAGAAATGAGACCCGTTTTATTTTTTCAACGGGGTCCATGAGTTCAGATGTCTGAAAAACACTTCTAAAGAGACAGATGCTATTGGTCCCAAAGAATTATTCATAATTGTATGCCCCTGAAAGGTGTATGATAGAGTTTATAAAGAAAGTTGTCTGTGTATATACAAACCAAGTCTACTATTGTCATTAGTATTATTCACTGAGCACCAGAAATGCACTAGGTGCTGTACAAACACAGATGAAGACCCAAGGCTTTAGAAATAATACATTACATACACATAATCTATCCGATAACAGAGAATTGGTATAGATCTTTTCCCTTTTCACGGATTATTGTTGAAAGGTTGGGTGGAAGTAGTTGTTTTAATCCAGGGACTTGAATGAGGAGGTAGTGGTAGTTTGGCACACACAGTGGCAGAGAGTTCTGACCATATAAGACAGTATGAAGGAGGTGAGACTGTGAGAATGGGGAGACTGAATTTGAGACTGAATGCAAGAAGCCAATGGAGAAATTCAATGAGGGGAATGACATAGTGTCAGGACAAGGAGAGCAGTTTATTAGCAGCATTTTGGAGACCGAATGGGTGTTAGGGGAGGGGGCAGACAGAGGGCATCTTTTGTGAAACATTTTTTTTAAGCAACAGAGAGTCCCCTGGCACCTTTAAGACTAACAGATGTATTGGAGCATAAGCTTTCGTGGGTGAATACCCACTTCGTCAGACGCATTTTTTTTTTTTAAGGAAAGCTTTCTATTTTCTTGGCATTCCTAACAAAGAACAGACAATGAGACTTCGTGTCAGGACTTCCAGAGGTTCCATCGCCATATAAATGAGATCATAACCATATCGCCACATAACAGAATGTGCAAGAGAGAGCCATGTGCTATCTAGGTAAAACGATGAATATCTAAAGTTCAAAAATAAGTGTCCATCATACTTGTGCACTGAGCACATGGAATCAATCCTACAACATATGTAATGGCCAATGGCACCCCATGTTGCTAAAGTTTCTGAGATGTGAAAATTTGCATTGCCTGAAGCCTAGCTATGTCATTTCAGAGCAAATATCAGAGGATGAGACAAACTTCCAAACTAAACATTGACAACAATCAACAAAGAAACAACTGATCCCAAGAAAGGTAACCAGATACATTTAAAGCAATCTGAAAAATACACTAGCTACCTTGTTTTATTCAAGACCATTTATCATCAAGTTGTAGTAATAAGTTGCCATGTTACTACTGAGATTATTTCATAATCACACGGAACTCATCATTGTTCAAGAGACATCCACCACCAGCTTAATTCCAAGTTATCCTTTCCTGTTCTTGACATGCAGCACTTGACATGCACAGATAAAAGTAGGTCATCCGAGAAAATATTTTCTCTGGCCATATAGGCTGGACTCCCAAGAAACTAACTTAAAAAGCTTGATGATCTTGAACAATGACTAGATCTGGTTGAATAATTTCATAGCCAATATGTTATCTGATAAATGTAACCTTGTTTCTGGTTATTTGTCCTCAGATAGATCTTGTTTTAAATTTATTTGAGTACCATAATTTGTTCAAGCACATTTCAGTCTCTAGATTGTGTATGAGCTGTCGCTTTTGGCTTTTTGCTATTTGTTATCCATAGACTATCAGTTGCCTAAATCACATGTTATGTCATGATATTGTTAGGATGAAAGAATAGTTTTTAAAATGAGAATAACAAATTGTGAATGACAAATAGCCTCGTTCACATGCAGATATAGATATTTTCATGAAGAGCCTTTCTCCAAAACCTGTTTGTGAGAGTGCCATTGCAATAATCATTTTTGAACATACAAAAATGGTGAAACCAAATAACCATTTATAATTCAGTTGAATGTTCCTGAACACTAGTTTTGCAATATTCAAATGATTCACAAATAGCTGTGATGTAGTTGAAGTATCTCCCATATTTATAACAATTTCTTCTAACTGTATCTTCAGTAACCAATGCACAGAACTAGCTTTTTTTTTTTTTAGTATTTTCATTTTATTATTTTCTTTGTGTATTAAATGCCTGCTTAAATGGTGTGTACTGTAAAACTCAAAATACTACAAAGGATAAACAACTTAATAGCAACTAAAGGGCTGAAAAGTAGGCAAAAGGCCGGAATGGGACTAAGATTGATTGGTGTAGAGCCTGTAGGGAGCAGAAAAGGGCAATGAAGAACATGGAAGATGGAGAGGGTGGGCACGAAAGGTGCACCTGGTTTTGATTGTTATTATTTAGGAGGCTAGAGCCAGGAGAATAGCTGATTTTCCCCCCCTCCCCTGCACCCCTTTGTTGGCAGTTCTAAAAAACTGAAATAAAAAATTGGTTTGACGCTAACTGAATCTGGAATTTTTCAATATTTTTGGCAAATTGAAAAAGTCCATTTCAGATGAGCGCTCTAATCACTGAGCTAAACGTTAATAAAGGGGGCATTTCTCCTTCCTCTTCCTCCTCAGATTCCAGCCATTTTGTTAATGGTGCCTAAGTCCCCTTCTGAACTGAGCCTGAAAAAAATTATTTGCCAAATATTTTTGGCCAAAACTGTAAAATATTAATAATTTGGGGTCAATCAAAATTGAATTTTTGGTTAATAAACTACTAGTTTGAAAACATTTGCACAGCTCTATCAGTAGCTGAAATGAAGACGCAGAGGAAAATGTTGCAGTGAAACGGGATCCATGAGAAAAACGAGGTACTGAGTCTGAGTTGAGAAAAAGAAAAACTTCTTTAAAAGGAGGACATGGAGTCAGCAGGGGCAGGAAGGGGGTGGGGAACAGAAGAGGTGATGATGGAGGCAGCAGTTAGGGTGGCGAGAGGGATGAACATGTAGAAAGACCTTGAAGGAGTATAAGTGCAGGCAGCGCAGTGCAGATCTGTAGGAAACTTGGCTAGTATGAAAGTGAAGGAGCAGAGAGAAATGAGGTAACTGTGGGAGCAAAGGTAAAAAATAGTAGAGTCAGGCCACTTTATTTACCATTCCTAATAATGATCAGCTGCCGTTATCAGCTGATCATTATTAGGAATAGGAAAGTAACAAACAATTCTGTAGAAAGACAGCAGTAAACAAAGTGGTAAATAATGGTATGACAAGTAATAAGGCAGCAGTCAATGTGGAATATAAAAGACAAACACTCTGGTGGGTAAAAAGGCAGCAGTCAATATGGGAGATGAAACACAATTAACATGGCAGATAATAAAGCAGAAATCAATATGGCAGAAAAAAAGCAAGTCATTTGACAAGTAATAAGGTAGCAGGTAGTATGGCAGATGAGACACTCAGAGCTGATCTCATTGAACTCAGATAGATTGTACCGTGTACTTCGGTTGGAGCAGGCTCTGTCTCGGGGAGGCACAACTTGTTAAGAATGGCTACTGATAGATAGCTACTAAAAGAAGGAAACTATAGTAGGATGTTAATTGATGTCCCAGATATAGCCCTCTTCATTCCTGGTGGCTGGCTGGGTGATGAGCCATGTAGTGTTCTTCTGGGCCCCTCTTGTGTGGGGGCAACCCATCAAAGGAATGAACTGAAAAGGAATTGATATCTTAAAAGCTACTGCCCAGAAACTGCCCATTACTAATAGATGGATAGTTAGCCCAGTGATTAGATAAATACAATAGAGATATGGAGGATGGGTGGCTCAGCCAATTGATCAAGGCTGTGTAAAATTAGTGACCGATTTGAAAATAAATGGCAATTTTTTCACTAAAATTTAATTGACATTTAATTTCAATAGATTTCACACATCTCAAATGTTGTGTGTCTCTGTCACTTTTTGAGTTCATATGAAATGGAAAAACTTAAATTTTGAGTTGTGCACTTTTTGCTCATCCCTATAAATACATAGCCTCTGCAAAACTTAAAGTTAATCCGAGTCCCTAGGGAATTTGTCAATATCTGATGAATATCTAGTTCCCTTTTTATGTGACACTCCGTTCAATTCTGTGTGTGTGTGTGTATCCCACTCTTCAGATATGCTGTGTCATCTTAGACTGTGGTAGGGGCTGTGTCTTCCTATATGTTTCTATAGTGCTTAGTATAGAGGAGCCCAATAGTGACTGGGAGTCTCTGGCAGAGACTGAATGGGGATGAACTATTTTCTGACCCTCGAGTATTTGGACATCATGGTTAATATATACCGGTGGGGCTGTGTGGGGAAGTTTGTACTGTCACTATTCCTGCCTCTATTGTATCAGTTTTGTGGAATACAGAATGTAAGTCTCCAGAACACCAGGTATTTCTGTACAGACGAGCGACATTCTATTTTGAAAAGCTCAGCTGGGTGAAGAATGGAAAAATGTATTTGAGAATATGGTAGCTAAATCCAATTGGTGAATTTTATCCAGTTGTGTTTTACTCTTTTTATGTTGGCTTTTCCACAGACATTAAAGCAACTAGTTTTTGTTCATATAAATATTTGGGGAAGAGCTGATACAAAAGTGAATACAGATATATTTACACAGACAAATATGTATGTGCATAAACAAGGATTTTGTAAGTACTTGCCCAGATAACCTATGTATACTATGCGTCCAATTATTTGGTGGGCATTTGACAAGAGAAAATGAAAAGTGAAATATGCTAGATTTCTAATATATCTGTCCTATGTTATTCCTTCTCTCACTCAGGAAAGAATTAAGCTTTTTTTTAAATCTAGGCCCCACACATACACAGTATAGCCAAATTCAATGTTTGTTCTTCTACCAAAAAAAAGGAAAATAATTGAAATGTGCCAACATTTCCCTAACTCCCGTTTCTCTATCCCTAAAGTACTCCTCACATCTGTCCATTAAATGCAACACAGTAATATCTTCAGGAATGTCTCATTATTTATAATATTACTTGTATCCAGCTGAAACTGTAGCCATGGAGCCTTGCCGGGTGGTTTTCATTAGGAGAAAAGTGATTATAAGTCAGGTATTTCTGTAGTACAATCCTGTTTTATTTTCAAAGAATATACAAAAAGTCCTGTTTCCTTTAGCACAGCAGAAACAAACAGGAGGCATTTTTCTTGTTCAGGAATCCAAGTTTGCCTTTTCAGTGAGCACTGTGCCCAAAACTAGGACTATATCTTGGCTTCCTTCCAGAGCCAAACTCACCTGTGCTTCTCTTGCTTTCTGTCTCTTAAACTGCAACCAGTCAATCCCCAGCTCCTTCCATCACACAGCTTTGCTTCTGATTAGCCTAGCCATGTTGCCCGAGCATTGGGCTGTGTCTTCTATTGTTTCAGCTACCACTACTCAAAGGGGCATTTAATTGCTCCTTCCACATAGCTTGATAGATGGCTTAGTATACCCATCTGCTTAATCACAGAGTGGGTTAGCTAGCAGTCATTAATGTCTTTCAACATAATAATGTTTAGGTCAGTCAATCAGGGAATGGATATTCTGCCATGTGACTTAAGTATCATATAGCCATTATTCCAAACATTGAAAACATTAAGCAGTGCTTGGGTTGAAGACTTGTAGAAAAACTCATGAACTCAAGCATTTGAACAATTGAAAACCACATACAGATTCAGGAAAGCATGACAGGAGTTAATGAACAGGAAAAGAGTGAAAGTCAATGAATAAGTTGTTTGTAACACATTGTTCAGCCATCTCTGCTTAACAGCAAGGTTTAGTTGGTTATGCTATATTATTTTAGATTTTTAGATAGATTAGATATAGTGGCCTCTAGAGTGAGGGACAGTGTTAGCTCTATAATGTGTGTGTTGGTGATGAGAAAATGCTACCATTGCGTTACCTGTAATATATTTAGCAAATTTCACTTAATTATGTAATGGTGGTGTCATTTTGCATCACAGTGAATGGAAAAGTACAGCCTTGACGTCCTTCTAAAAAAGAGAGAGAAATGAAAACTAGGTTAGTTACGTAATTGATTAAGTAAGTTAGTAACTGCGATGTAAAAATGCCCTAATTCATGCAAGAACAGAGTTTTACTGGCCCCTGTTCAGAAAATGACAAGGTGCCAAAAAAGCACTTTCTGCAATTTTCCAATCCTTTACTGAGTATCCTGTTTTTTTTCCCTTTTTAAAAGTACAGTATATATTCCATTGCCAAGGAGTAAATGAGAACGCAGTGTGTGCTATTCAGAACTGTCAGGTGTGAAAAAATATTTCTACAATTCACAATTGCTTCTTATGTTCACTTTCATTTTGAGTTTCTAAAATATTAAGTGTCTATATTGATCCACCAAATTTGATGGTTAACAAAGAGAATGTACAGCATTGCAACTTCCTCACTTCCTAACAGTTTTTGGTCTTGTAATCATTTGGTGGAAAAAGGAGAGACTGAGCCAATGGTGCTGTTTGCTAATGTCACTAGTTTATTTAGGAGGATAGTGTTCACAGAAGAGAGAACCTACCATTCTTGTACTAGACATGAGGCTTTAAAAATGGCATTTTTATAGTATAGGTGGGAACTAACCAGACTCTTATCACTCAACGTTGACCCTATTGGAATGGCTGTAGCAAATATTGGTTGTGGCATACTTTTGTGATTTTTTTTTTCTCCTTGTCATCAAAATTATTTTTGATAACGTTCTCCACACCACAGTCATGACAGTGAGCTGTGAGACAGGCTATCACTATATCTTTAACAAAGACAACATAAATGAGTGGAAAGTTGCAGACAAGACTGTTATTACTGTATCTTATGAAATTAAAGTGAAATAAAAAACTTGTCCAGTGATTGTCATTCCCTATGTTACTCAATTTCAGAACCATGTAGCGCCATAGTTAGTTTTTCCTTTCCATTATCTCCCCCCTTTGTTTCATTCTCTCAGTAAATCACATAGCCAACTGGATAAACTGTCACCTAAACACAGGCCTTTCTCCCTAGACAAACTCCTTCTTTCACTTATGTACATGTGAAAATCACATCAGATGGCAGAACTAGTTAATGAGAGTTTCCAGTAGGAATTAGAAATATTACAGCTGAGAGAATTTAGCAATGTTCTTGCTCAGTTTAAGGACATCTATCCTTTGTTACTCAAATACTCCTTTGTTTCTTGTGCACATCTTTATGCTTGTCTTGTCTTTCAGTGTGTAATGAGCACACAGAAGTTGAGTGATTTGTTTAGACCTACATATATTAATAATCTATTAACTGCTCTGAGTCAAACAATAATTAATTTTTTTCTAATATTGACTAAGGTTATTTTCAGCATGTTTGTTGGTTTTTGCACCATTGTAAAGTGATTGTGTAGTTAATAATTAATTAGTAACAAATTATTCACAATGTTATGCTTTATATTTTAAACACATGCTAGTTTAAGAAAAATGTGGGGATTGCATCAAATATTTTTCATGTGGTATTTTTTTCTGAATGTTCAGTTCAAATCAATTAAACATACTTGAATGATAAAATATGTACTTATTAAGATGTTTTCTTAGGACACTGAGTTAGAGTAAACATGTACTCATCCAGGTAGTCTGGTTACTATTCTTATAACTGATTCTTATAAACTCTTCAGGTTTTTATCAGTAGATGGATGGTTCATGCATGAAATTTATTGTGGTTTGCAGATGCTGACTTTCTGAGTTATTCAGAATTAGTCTTTGGAAGAGCTGCTCAGGGTTTCAAGGAATCAGTAATACTTTTGTCTAATGGTATAATGGATTAAGTTCCTAATATGGAAAGGGATGATCCAGGAATTGGGCATAAGCAGAATAGTTTAAATTCAGTTATAAGTCTGGGTTGGCTTTGACACAATACAAACAAGTCTGAGTTAATCATTCCCCCTTGATGGTGTTACCAGCTTTGCCCGTTACTTTGGGGTAATTAGGGTTACTCTTCTGGGGGAGGAGGGTTTCTGTACTTCTATCAATGTACTGCTTGTGTCACTTGTGTTCTCATATGGATCTCTCCTTCTCCCTGCTGCAAGTTTCCTCCCAATGGAGCTATCCTGCAGAACGCATATTTCCTAGGGTTGGGTTCTTCCAGCCCCAGAATTAGATGAACACACACACATTAACAGAGCATGGCTCAGAGGACCGGGTTAATCAGCACTCCCAAGCTGACCCCTTATGTCCCTGGACTCAGTAGGCTGGGTCGAGCAGCATTTCCAAGCTGTCACTCTCATAGGCCCTTGGATTCAACAGGCTGGGTCAAACAGCACTTCCAAGCTGCTACCCAAATATGTCCCAGGTTCAGCATGTCCCTATTCCCCCTTTCACGTTACAATTGTTCTGGTAGTAACCCACTTGATGAGCAAACCCCACAGGATTTTTGGGCGCTGCAGGGATCTTTTAGTTTAGGTATGAGGAGCGTTGCTGCAGAGAGAATGAGGAAACCAAAAAACACCCATGACGGGGAAAGAGAAACAACCAGCTTAATCATGAAAGTTATTTATTGTCAGGTAATAACCATAAAAGAGCCAAACAAACAAAACAGTTATAATATTAAATCTAAATTAAATTTGATTATAAAAATCAGGTTTAGAAAACTATAACTGATCACACAAGTCAGGGTCAGAAGGCTATACCAAGAGAGAGCGAGCGCTGGGTTCTCACCACTCCGTGAAACTTGAATCGATTGGGGGTCCCACGTGGTGATGGTAGCTGAGGGGTCTGGAGTTCTGGAGACAGGCAGAGTCCCCAACACGATCAGCCAGGAGAAGATGAAGTCCCAATGGAACTGATGCAGATTTTGGATACAGTCATCAGAACTCTTACTTGAGCATGGGTAGGAGTTTTTGTAGAGGAACAACAATGGTTCAAGGGAGAACACTAGATTTGTTTGTGTGTAAATTGATGGCTCAAGGGAGAATACCAAAGTTGTTTTGTTCAGGCTAGACAATGGGAGCTGATGATTCTTGGGTATGGGCGGTGTTCTTTGGTGGGAGCTCACAATGCAATTAGGGAGCTTAACTATTTTGGATACCAGTAAAGGATTTATTACTAGAATTGGTCTTATAACTACTGAGCTGGGTGTGTGCAGGCGTGGGTTCATTAACATCTGGAGCAGAGATCCTCCATCATGCAGTGCTTCCCTGCTTTTCTGGTCCCAGAGTTCCGTGTGGTTCTTGCCTTGGAATCTCTGTTCTCCACTCTGTATAATAATGGAGATGCCTCCTCGTCCCATCTTCAATGCAGATGAGGCTAGGAGAGTTTCCTTAATCCTGTTACCCTTATTCCAGGGGTTTAGGTGTGTCTCCCACTGCCTTTTCATTGCTTTTTGTTGGTCTGTCTTCTGATCGGTTTTGGTTCAAGCAGAGGCTGGGGCGGGGGTGGGGGGTTTGGGTCTTTCGTGAGTCAGACAGGCTGGGTACTGCGCCCTGGTTCCCCAAGAACACAGAGCTGCTAGGTAACAATGGTTTATTGCTGTGTACCTGATAAAATTGCCTCAGGGTATGTCTACACTACGAAATTAGGTCGAATTTATAGAAGCCGGTTTTATAGAAATCGGTTTTATACAGTCGATTGTGTGTGTCCCCACATAAAATGCTCTAAGTGCATTAAGTGGGAGGACCGCGTCCACAGTACCAAGGCTAGCGTCAACTTCCGGAGCGTTGCACTGTGGGTAGCTATCCCACAGTTTCCGCAGTCTCCGCCGCCCATTGGAATTCTGGGTTGAGATCCCAATGCCTGATGATGTAAAAACTTTGTCATGGGGGGTTCTGAGTACATGTTGTCAGGCCCCTCCCCCTCCGTCAGAGCAACAGCAGACAATCGATTCACGCCTTTTTATCTGGGTTACCTGTGCAGACAACATACCACGGCAAGCATGGAGCCCGCTCAGCTCACCGTCACCATATGTCATCTGGGTGCCGGCAGACGTGGTACTGCATTGCTACACAGCAGCAGCTCCTTGCCTTTTGGCAGTGGATGGTATATTACGATTGATATCCATCATCGTCATATTCCTCAGTGAGTTCGGTCAGAGGCACCTGGGCAGACATGTTTTGTCTCCTGGAGACTCAGTCCTGCCGGCAGTCCTATTGAACCGTCTTGACGATGATGGCTAGCAGTTGTAATACAGCATCTTCTGCCAAGCACCCAGAAGATGCCAATGGCTATCAGTCATGCTGCACCGTCTGCTGCCAGCTTAAGATGTAAAAAATAGATGGACCAGATTTGTTTTGTATTCATTTGCTTCCCCCTCCCTCCGTGAAATCAACGGCCTGCTAAACCCAGGGTTTTGAGTTCAATCTTTGGGGGGGCCATTCTGTGTGACAGTTGTTTGTGTTTCTCCCTGATGCACAGCCACCTTTGTTGATTTTAATTCCCTGTAAGCCATGTCGTCACTCGCCCCTCCCTCCCTCCCTCCCTCCCTCCGTCAGACAATAGTTTCGCGCCTTTTTTCAGCCCAGATGCCATAGCACTGGGATCATGGAGCCTGCTCAGATCACCGCGGCAATTATGAGCACTATGAACACCACGCGCATTGTCCTGGAGTATATGCAGAGCCAGAACATCCCAAAGCAAAACCAGGCTATTGCAGCGTGGCGACGAGAGTGATGAGGAAATTGACATGGACATAGACCTCTCACAAAGTACAGGCCCCAGCAATGTGCAAATCATGGCGTTACTGGGGCAGGTTCATGGCGTGGAACACTGATTCTGGGCCCGGGAAACAGGCACAGACCGGTGGGACCGCATCGTGTTGCAGGTGTGGGACGATTCCCAGTGGCTGCGAAACTTTTGCATGCATAAGGGCACTTTCATGGAACTTTGTGACTTGCTTTCCCCTGCCCTGAAGTGCCAGAATACCAGGATGAGAGCAGCCCTCACAGTTGAGAAGTGAGTGGCGATAGCCCTGTGGAAGCTTGCAACGCCAGACAGCTACCGGTCAGTCGGGAATCAATTTGGATTGATTCAAACAAAAATCTAGTGTGGGGCTGCTGTGATCCAAGTAGCCAATGCAATCAATGACCTGCTGATATCAAGGGTAGTGACTCTGGGAAACGTGCAGGTCATAGTGGATGGCTTTGCTGCAATGGGATTCCCAAACTGTGGTGGGGCCATAGACGGAACCCATATCCCTATCTTGTCACCGGAGTACCAAGCCACCGAGTACATAAACCGCAAGGGGTACTTTTCAATGCTGCTGCAAGCCCTGGTGGATCACAAGGGATGTTTCACTAACATCAACGTGGGAAGGCCGGGAAAGGTACATGATGCCCGCGTCTTCAGGAACTCTGGACTGTTTCAAAAGCTGGAGGAAGGGACTTTTTTCCCGGACCAGAAAATAACCGTTGGGGATGTTGAAATGCCTATCGTTATCCTTGGGGACCCAGCCTACCCCTTAATGCCATGGCTCATGAAGCTGTACACAGGCAGCCTGGACAGTAGTCAGGACCTGTTCAACTATAGGCTGAGCAAGTGCAGAAAGGTGGTAGAATGTGCATTTGGATGTTTAAAAGCGCGCTGGTGCAGTTTACTGACTCGGATAGACCTCAGCGAAGCCAATATTCCAATTGTTATTGCTGCTTGCTGTGCACTCCACAATATCTGTGAGAGTAAGGGGGAGACATTTATGGTGGGGTGGGAGGTTGAGGCAAATCGCCTGGCTGCTGATTATGCGCAGCCAGACACCAGGGTGGTTAGAAGAGTACAGCAGGGCGCGGTGCGCATCAGAGAAGCTTTGAAAACCAGTTTTGTGACTGGCCAGGCTACGGTGTGAAACTTCTGTTTGTTTCTCCTTGATGAACCCCCCCCCCGGTTCACTCTACTTCCCTGTAAACTAACCACCCTCCCCTCCCCCCTTTGAGCACCACTTGCAGAGGCAATAAAGTCATTGTTACTTCACATTCATGCATTCTTTATTAATTTATCACACAACTAGGGGGATAACTGCCAAGGTAGCCCGGGAGGGGTGGGGGAGGAGGGAAGGAAAAGGACACACTGCAGTTTAAAACTTTAACACTTATTGAAGGCCAGCCTTCTGATGCTTGGGCAATCATCTGGGGTGGAGTGACTCGGTGGCCGGAGGCCCCCCCCCACCACGTTCCTGGGCGTCTGGGTGAGGAGGCTATGGAACTTGGGGAGGAGGGCTGTTGGTTACACAGGGGCTGTAGCGGCGGTCTCTGCTCCTGCTGCCTTTCCTGGAGCTCAACCATACGCTGGAGCATATCAGTTTGATGCTCCAGCAGCCGGAGCATTGACTCTTGCCTTCTGTCAGCAAGCTGACGCTACCTATCCTCTTCAGCCTGCCACTTGCTCTCTTCAGCCCGCGATTCAGCCCGCCACCTCTCCTCTCGTTCATATTATGCTTTTTTGCACTCTGACATTGACTGCCTCCACGCATTCTGCTGTGCTCTGTCAGCGTGGGAGGACATCTGGAGCTCCAAGAACATATCATCCCTAGTCCGCCGTTTTCTCCTTCTAATCTTCACTAGCCTCTGTGAAGGAGAAACATTTGCAGCTGGTGGAGGAGAAGGGAGAGGTGGTTAAAAAAGACACATTTTAGAGAACAATGGGTACACTCTTTAATGTTAAATTTTGCTGTTTACATTACACAGCACATGTGCTTTCGTTACAAGGTCGCATTTTTCCTCTTATATTGAGGGCCTGCCGGTTTGGTGTGAGAGATCACTCACGCAGTGCCAGGCAACAGATTTCGGCTTGCAGGCAGCCATGGTAAGCCACAGTCTTTTGGCTTTTTTAACCTTCTTAACATGTGGGAATGGTTTCAAACAGTAGCACCCTCATTTCCCATACCAAGCACCCGTTGGGTTGGCCATTTAAAATGGGGTTGCAATGTAAAAGGAGGGGCTGGGGTTTCCGGGTTAACATGCAGCACAAACCCAACTACCCTCCCCCCCACACCCAATTCTCTGGGATGATCACTTCATCCCTCCCCCCCACCGCGTGGCTAACAGCGGGGAACATTTCTGTTCAGCCGAGCAGGAACAGGCACCTCTGAATGTCCCCTTAATAAAATCACCCCATTCCAACCAGGTGACCGTGAATGATATCACTCTCCTGAGGATAACAAAGAGAGATAAGGAATGGATGTTGTCTGCATGCCAGCAAACACCGGGACCATACTCTGCCATGCTTTGTTATGCAATGATTCCAGACTACGTGCTACTGGCCTGGCGTGGTAAAGTGTCCTACCATGGCGGACGGGATAAGGCAGCCCTCCCCAGAAACCTTTTGCAAAGGCTTTGGGAGTACATGAAGGAGAGCTTTCTGGAGATGTCCCTGGAGGATTTCCACTCCATCCCCATACACGTTAACAGACTTTTCCAGTAGCTGTACTGGCTGCGATTGCCAGGGCAAATTAATCATTAATCATTAAACACGCTTGCTTTTAAACCATGTGTAATATTTACAAAGGTACACTCACCAGAGGTCCCTCGTGTGCCCTCAGGGTCTGGGAGCACGCCTTGGGTGAGTTCGGGGGTTACTGGTTCCAGGTCCAGGGTGATAAACATATCCTGGCTGTTGGGGAAACCGGTTTCTCCGCTTCCTTGCTGTGAGCTATCTTCATTGTCTTCATCATCATCTTCCTTGTACCCCGAACCCGCTTCCCTGTTGCGTGATTCTCCATTGCTGGAGTCAAAGCACACGGTTGGGGTAGTGGTGGCTCACCCCCTAGCATGGCATGCAGCTCCGTGTAGAAGTGGCATGTTTGCGGCTCTGCCCCGGACCTTCCGTTTGCCTCTCTGGCTTTGTGGTAGGCTTGCCTTAGCTCCTTAATTTTCATGCGGCACTGCTGTGCGTCCCTGTTATGGCCTCTGTCCTTCGTGGCCTTTGAGACTTTTTTTAATATTTTGCCATTTCATTTACTGCTACAGAGTTCAGCTAGCACTGATTCGTCTCCCCATATGGCGAGCAGATCCCGTACCTCCCGTTCGGTCCATGCTGGAGCTCTTTTGCGATCCTGGGACTCCGTCATGGTTACCTGTGGTGATGAGCTCTGCGTGGTCACCTGTGCTCTCCATGCTGGGCAAGCAGGAAATGAAATTCAAAAGTTCGTGGGGCTTTTCCTGTCTACCTGGTCAGTGCATCTGAGTTGAAAGTGCTGTCCAGAGCGGTCACAATGAAGCACTGTGGGATAGCTCCCGGAGGTCAATAACGTCGAATTCCGTCCACACTACCCCAAATCCGACCTGCAAAGGCCGATTTCAGCGCTAATCCCCTCGTCGGAGGTGGAGTAAAGAAACCGGTTTAAAGGGCCCTTTAAGTCGAAAAAAAGGACTTCGTTGTGTGGACGTGTCCAGGCTTAATTCGATTTAACGCTGCTAAATTCGACCTAAACTCGTAGTGTAGACCAGGCCTCAGAGACAAAAGTGTAGGACTTCACTTTTCAATTGTCTTTTCCCAGAAATCTTATTCAGGATCCTATATTATCGAACAACTAACAAATGATCTACTGAGAGAATTTTGATGTTGGAAGATTTACATTAGTGCTAATTTTCTGAGAAAATAAGACACAAAATCACATTGGAAACACTGTCACATGCTTTCCTTAATTTTATCCAAGATGGGCTGAGCCTGTTTGATAAAGTTCCTTTGTCTCAATAAATCTGGGTACATTAACTTGGTTGGTATTTTACTGACAACACACCACTTATCTAGCATGTCTTGGTATCATTAGCACTGCAGATACTTACTGAAAGGTTTCCCACTTCTTCAGAAAGTTCATTTGGGTCATAAGATCTTTCTTCACTCCAGATACTACAGGCAAGTATTTTAGTTGGCTGCTTTATTGAGAGAGGCAACACTTTCCCCTGCATGTGAAGGAGAAAAAGAAACAAAATGAATCAAATCTAAATTTTTAGAGCTAGATTATGGCTTTGAAATGACATCCTATGGAGGGAACAGTGTAGAGGGCCACTGCCCCAGGAGGAGCACTGGAAAAATTGTGTATGGGTGAGACGCAATCTCTGCTGGGGTGTGCTCCTTCCACAAGGCAAATTGATCCAGCTCTTTTCTGATATCCATGTGTAGGGGATGGGTGGAGTCATAGCTCTGCCTCTTCTCCACATAAACCCACTCACTTATTGGTACCCTTTTTCCAGAGCAGGGGGGAGTACAGGAAACACCATTGGGTGTGGCTCTTGTACAGCTGAGGAAGGCGGAAAAGCTTCTTGCTTACCCTTACAGGGACTGCATGCAACCTAGCCCACACATTTGAGTTTAGGAGTCAGGAGGAGGGTTTTGCCTATAAATCATTTCTCCCTGTTCAGGCTGCACTGCGAGGACACCTGAGGAAAGGGAAAATTAAAAAAAAACTACTTAGTTTCAGTACGTAGATATTATTCAATAGTTTCATTTTCAGGATAATTTTCTTTCTGTTTAAATGGCTGGGTTTCAGGTGCTTTTTCGGGCTGCATGCTGAGCTCACCCTATTCTGTTTCCACCTACAGAGCATTATGCCGCCAGTAGCCCACCACTGTGCGCTAGGCAGGGCTGGGGTTTTTCAATTCTCTTTTCCTGTTCAGATATTTTACAGCTAGCTGCAAAGGCACACCAAGTTCTCGCTTCCTAGAAATAAAAGGGATTATGTTTTTTTTGTTGGTTGCTCGGTTTTGTCTAGGTACATTGCACGCACGTTTCATGGGGAACGTCACAATAAAATAAGATGCCTCTACAAGTTAACAAAGCAACTTTATTCTTCTAATTTGTTTTTCATTATGTGAGTATTTGCACTTCTATTCATGTTCATGTGTTTTCCATCTTTATGGACTGCCACTTCACAGGCCTCAGTTCTTCAGATCAATCTAAAAAAGTCATACAAAATAATAAGAGACATAGGGCCAATTTCAGAAGAGAAATTTGGCAATTATGAGTATTTCTTAAGATCTGAGTTATAACTGCAAAAACAGATGATTTAGATTCTCATATTGTTGGAAAACCCAAAGAGGCAAGCTCATTTGCATGGGTTAATATCTCTAAGGTGCTTTTGGACTTTCAAGTTTGCATAATTCTCATGCACTGTGCAGGTTTTCTAAGCCATCCAACAAATCCTATTTGGAAGGACATAGAGCAAAACCAGAGATGGTAGTATCTGATGAAACAGGAGCACTGATGATTGAAAGAACGCATCCTGAAGAACAGCAGCCTATTATGTGTGGCTGTGTCAATGTGGATTTAACCTGTCAGACTCCTGAATAGCTCTTACATTTCACTTTCTCCAGTCATAGCTCAAGAGACTCAAACTAGACACAGAAGCATTTAAACAAGAATAAAAGAATTTGCTACCTGTGTGAAATAGACAGTGATCCTCTGTACAGTCTCAAATGGACAGATATCTACATTACAAAAATCACTACCCCCTCTTATGGGTAGTGTCCGCAGAATAACCAAAGATTATGAGTACGCAGTGTAGTTGCAGCCATGTCAGTCCAAGGATATTAGAGAGACAATCTGGGTGAGGTAATATCTCTAATTCGACTCCTGTTGGAGAGAGAGACAAGCTTTTGAGCTATGCAGACTCTTCAGCTAAGATCCAACAGATAGTTTAGTCCTGTGTTCCTCTGTGAAGCAGTTTAGAGATGAAGTTTGGTGCAGTCCCTAGAAGGACCCAGTTTGCATTGGGCAGTGAGTCTGTGTGAGTACCTGGAGAGAGGTAGAGGCTAAGAATAGCTGCTTTTTGGGTAGAGTTAATTGAATATCAGAATTTTTGTCCTCTGGGAAACTATTTCAACCTTGCTTTCTCCTGACTAGAGATGAAAAGTCCAAGTTTTTCGCAGAATGGAAACTTCTGAACAATGTCAATTTGACATTTCCAAGAGAAGGAAGGAAGGAAAAGTTTCTTGGTATTCCCAAAAATAAGTGTTTGATAATACTCTTGAATTAAGCTGGAACATTTTGTTTCAGTTTGGCTGACACTAATCCATGTCTCCCGTAAGCTGCCACATTACCTTCTGGGAGTTGTAGTTCAGACCCCAGGCCATGGAGGAGGATGGGGGGCATGAGACACCCAAACTACAACTCCCCATAAGGCACCACAACAGCTCAGGCAGACACAGATTAATGTTGAACTGACCCAACATACAAAGAAGGATTTTATTTAAATTTTCTTAGAAAAATCAATTTTTTGGCAAAATCAAAATTATACTATGCAAAACTTCATAGATTCAAAGGCCAGAAATGACCATTTTGATCATCTAATCTGATCATCTTTAACATAGGCCATAGGACTTCCCCATAATGATTCCTAGAGCAGATCTTTTAGAAACCCATCAAATCTTGGTTTCAAAATTGCCAGTGATGGAGAATCCACCATGACCCTTCTTCCCATCAGTAATTAAATTAACAATACTGTTACAAATGTTAAATTTACTCATTTCCAGTCTGAATTTGTCTAGCTTCAACTTCCAGTTATTGGTTTATGTTAAACCTTTCTCAGGTAGATTGAAGAGCCCAGTATCAAATATTTTGTTCCCCATTTAGGTACTTACAGATTGTGATCAAGTCACTGCTTAACCTCCCCTTTGTTCATCTAAATAGAAAGAACATCTTGAGTCTATTACTATACGGCATGTTTTCTAATTTTTTAATCATTCTCATGGCTCTTCTCTGAACAATCTCCAATTTATCAACATTCTTCTTGAATTTTGGAGATCAGAACTAGATACAGTATGTTGGCTGCAGTCACACCAGTGCCAAATAGAAAGGTAAAATAACCTCTCTACTATTCTAGATTCCCCTGTTTATGCATCCAAGGGTTTAATTAGCCATTTTGGCTACAGTATTGCACTGAGAGCTCATGTTCAGCTATTTGTGCCACAACCCCATCCTGTAAGTAATTTCAATTTTGTGGAAATGTAATTTTTCACTGAAAAAATATTTTGATGGAGAATTCCCAACCAGCTTTATTCTTGGGATAGGGCAGTGATTCTTTACCTGGAGTTCCTGCAAAAATGGGCTTCCTTTATGCGGATTACTCATACAGCTGCTGAGGAACACAGGTCTGGTAAATACATTTGTAAATAAATTGCACTAAGAAAATGTGACCTCATGTCACCTGTTTCTCACCCAAATGGAAAATACCCTGCAAGTTCCTGGATCTCAGATACAACTCAGCCAAAGAAGCAACTATAATAAAACTGCAAGTCTGAATTTAGCTTTAGACAGAACCAATTGGAACTCACTACCCTGTGTTGGCCTATTGAAATCACCAGAATTTTACACAGGTTTTTAGATAATACTGTGATGAACACACTGTGGTAGACAGATGATATAATGCAGGGCTTCCCAACCCAAAATTGTGTCACGAGACTGTTTCAAAGGACCACAGGGCATCTCCTGCAGCTCTGGTCCTGTGGGACTGGCTGGGCTCGGCTCCCTTCTCTTGGTGTTGCCATCTCCAGGGTCACAGCACCACTCAGGTTTGGCCCAGCTGAGCCATATTTGAGTGACTGGCGCTAAGACCCCATGCACCAGGTCACAATGACATTCAAGTAAATTTGACTTAGGTGGCCCCCCACAGGGCTTGCAGCACCTAGAGCAGGAAGCTGAATCTAGCCAGCTCCATTGGAGCAGAGCCACAGTGTGGGGTGAACTCTGCAATAAAATGAGTGTAGATTGCAGAAAGGTCTCAGCCGTGCTTCTAAGGCAGAGCTATGTGTATGTGCATGTGCATATCACCATTTTACAAAACTCACAGAACAAGAACCAAGTGACATAAGAGGATTCCTGCCATGCCAGAGCCATCTTTGTTACTAGGCTGATTGCTCACCACAATGCTTCATTAGCTATTGCAAATGGTACACCCTTATGAAGCTGCTGTCTCTATTATTGTTGCTACCACTCAGAAGGTTGAATGGGCATCTGCCATACTATATGTCTTTGTTTCTTAAGAGGAAACACAGGACACAGGAGCATGGAACACACTCAATTTCTCTCTGTCTCTCATACATAGACTTCAAATCTGTTCCAAAACATGCATGACATTCCTACAGATTTGCTGTTCCCTAGGACTAATCTTGCAGTTTCAAAGGATGTGTTTCAATATTTCATGTCACTTTATAAAAAAATGAAAAACAATATGAAAGCCACTTCTGTTCCTTGTAGCTCTTTCATCTACTCAGCACAATCATTTTCTGAGTTCCATCCTGATTTAGGTTTAACACGGTGAAGTTCAAATATGATATAGCAAAGAGATGGAGTAAATATTAAATACTAATTTTTTATTAAAGTTGAACAGAATTGTTGATAGTACAAGTTATTTTCTCCAATCAGCTTTTCAAAAAACCTGCCAGGTACACAGAATAAGTGAATAGCTCAGATCTGAGTCTGTATGTTATAGGTTATATTAAGAATACAGTTATAAGAATTATTTGTCTTAAGGTTAATTCATATGTCCCCCCACAGGTGGAGATTACCAATGGCAAATTATTTATTGAAGTTGTGCCCAAAGGCCTCCATGAGAATAAAGGCTCTATTGTGCCAGGCACTATAAACTAGTGTTATGAAATAAAACAGACCCTATGGGCCTCAGTTCTCATGCTCTCTCATGCTCAGGGTCCAGCTGAGGAGTGCTTGAATCACATTTGTGCTCCTCTACTCATGGGGCCAGCCAGGGTCTATTTAGTCCATGGCATAAATGAGAACATCTTTCGAGCTATTCTAACCTACGCTGGTTGACAAAGGCCCTTATGGCATCAAGAGATCAGAGACTGCAGGGATATTCTGATTATGCCCACTTTTCTGTGGCCACACCTCCTGGGCCTGCAGGCAGGTGGAAAGTGTCAGAGGAGCTGTTATAGCACTAAGTTATCCTAAAGTGTGTGTGTGCGCGCGTGTGTGTGTGCGCACACGCGCACGTGTTTCTATGGATCACGTCACACACCACTTAAATACACCAATGCACCCACTTGTAGAGTGAAACATTAAAACAGTTTTTAGGACAGGATGTGAAGAATAAATAATCAAGTTGAAACTACAAGCGAGGAATGTAACTCCCTAATTCCTCAAGATGAAACTTTCTAGGACACCAGGACTAACACCCCTAAATGTACCAAGGGATCTTTTGTCACCACAAATAACCAGGGCCTCAGTCTTACATTTTGTCTGTCAGATAAGTGTTTGTTTTTCTCATCAACAGAAACCAGCTATCCTGGAAAGAAGCAAATGGTAAATCATTCAGAACAGTTAAACTAAAAATATTCACCTCTTTTAAAGAATTGGTTATTACCTTTTCTAGCAGCAGACTTAGCAATTCACCTTTCATTTTAATATCTCTTTCATCCCAATTTTAACCAAATTTTAGATGCCAGGTAATGAGATAAGAATGCCTATTTGTAAGTAAAGGTGAGTTATAAATAAATGTTATATCATTAGCACCTGTTGGCTGACCCACCCAGCCTGTCAGATTTGCCTCATTTTGCTTTACTCTTTCAGCACTTTCTTGGTGGCTGATTTGTGAAGCATAGGGCAAACCAGTTTGGAATCTGTGACTTCTGTTCCTACAAAGAATCTTGCAAGAGGTTGTCACAGAAATTTAAAGGGAGCCCTCATTTACATGTTTCTCTTATTTTGGCAGTACATCTTTTAACAGTGAAGGACATTCTTGGTAGCAGCAACATCTCAATCGTCTTCCTCTTCTGGGGAAACCCATATTTATAGGTTCTTAAGTGGAGCTTTTTGGGACCTTTGAACTCAAGGGAAGGATCTTACTGCATTTCATTTTGTTTCTGTTCTGGGTGTTAATGGAGCATTTCTGAAGACCCTGCATTACTTCCTTGTAATATTTTTCATGAACTTGCCTAAGGAAAAGCCTATTTTTATAGTTGGTCTTTCACTATCTTATACTATTTACAAAACCTGCATGAACAGGAGTTTTATAGATCATCCTTGTTTGCATTATCTTCCTGGAAACAATCTGAAAGTGAAAATCAGTGTGGTTTTGAGGACAAATTGTTAGCTAAACACAGATAAAACTTCTCCTCCTACAGTCCCTGAGAACAATAAGTTACAGCACAACCTTTCCTGAGCAGAACATATCTCAAGATTCCCTCTTGTGCTGATCAGTTATTTCAATACATCTTTTTATCCAGAGCAGAATTTGTATTCACTAGATTAGATACTTTAAATCTTGACCCTCTATATATTATATACAGTCAAAGAACCTTCCAAGATTGTGCGGGACACAAAATAGCTAAGTACATACAAGTAGCACCTTTCTTTTCAAAATGCTATTTACTTGATTTCAACAGTTATTGCAAAATAAACTGACAAGTGACACATCTGCTTTGTCACATTGTCAGTATGAGTTCCAGTTCAACACATGGCAATTAGAATCAAATTCAAAATCTTTCATATCCACTCAGTATCCATATTTGGCTGATGGCTTGAGCCAAAACTACATAGCTAAGTTTATTAGCAGCATGTAGCAAGGGTGTAGGAGAAAAAAAATCACTCCCCTGCAAAGATGGATCTGGACAATTCTCAAATGTATAGGATAGTCTATAAGAAGTGAAATATGATAATACAGACAAACCAAGATAAAGAGATTGAACAGAATTACCAATGTGCACAGGCCTTGCTGAGTAACCGCATGATTTTAATGTCGAAACTCATCTTACTTCAGCTTTCTGTATTATCCATGAAGAGGCAGCCCGTAATAAAGGATGGCACATTGCTACACTACCCCAAAAGCATCCCAGTGCAAGAATGACACTTTCTTCCCTGCTCCCTGGTCCTCTTTGTGAGTAGTACTAACGAGTTACTCCTCCACATAGCAGAGTCAGTGTAGGAAAGTGGTGTAGCACAGTAGCTAGGTAGCCAAAACTCCACCAATTCCTTGTTCAGTTGCACCAAGGGAGGAAATAAATGGATATGTAACTCTGCTAACTCCTAAATGTCTGGACCAAAAAATCTCAGTAGCCTGTGTTGGGGCTTATGAGAGAGAGTTACTCAGGGATGTCATGTCAAAAATTTGGGTGGAGAGTGGGAGAGAGAGTTTTGTGTTAGCATGTAGAACATTCTATTCTATCCTGAAAAGTTGGGGAGGGAAATGGAAGACCTAATGGAGCATATAGACCTAGAAAACGTCTTGGGGGACAACTGCCTCCCTTGTCCCATAGTGAATGATGCCCCTGTTACTCCGCTGCACAGATGTGGACTCTAAGTCACAGTCTAGTCCTGTGTTTGTTTATTACCCTCACTAGTGTCAGGTCTCAATTTAGGACCCAATATTGCAAACACTTACATGTATACTTAACTTTTATTATGTTTGTGGATATTATTCATGTGTTTAAAGTTAAGCACTTATGTATGAGATTTCAGGTCTTGGGCCTTAGACTGTAACCTCTTCAGACCAGAAATCTTGCAGTTATTGTCTTGACCCTTTGAAGTACCTAGCACAATTTGGAGTGGGAAAATGCTGAATAATAGTACCCCGAGTGCTTTATTTAATTATTTAAAAAAATTAGGGTTGTCAAGAGATTAAAAAAATTTATCGTGTGATTAATCGTACTGTTAAACAATAATAGAATACCATTTATTTAAATATTTTGTATGTTTTCTACTATTTTCAAAGATATCTATTTCAATTACAAAAGAATACAGTTTACAGTGCTCACTTTATATTGATTTTTGATTACAAGTATTTGCACTGTAAAAAAACCAAAAGAAATAATAATTTTCAATTCGCCTCATACAAGTATTATAGTGCAATCTCTTTATCATGAAAGTTGAACTTACAAATATAGAATTATGTACCAAAAAACCCCTGCATTCAAAAACAAAAGAATATACAATTTTAGAGTCTGCAAGTCCACTCAGTCCTACTTCTTGTTCAGACAAACAAGTTTGTTTCCATTTGCAGGAGATAATACTGCCCGCTTTTTGTTCACAATGTCACCTGAAAGTCAGAACAGGCATTCTCATGGCACTGTTGTAGCCGGTGTCACAAGATATTTGTGTTGGATGCGCTAAAGATTCATATGTCCCTTCATGCTTCAACCACCATTCCAGGGGACATGTGTCCATGCTAATGACAGGTTCTGCTCGAAAACCATCCAAAGCAGTGCAGACCATCATATGTTCATTTTCATCATCTGAGTCAGATGCCACCAGCAGAGGTTGATTTTCATTTTTGGTGGTTCAGGTTCTGTAGTTTCTGCATCTGAGTGTTGCTCTTTTAAGACTTCTGAAAGCATGCTCCACAGTTTGTCCCTCTCAGATTTTGGAAGGCACTTCAGATTCTTAAACCTTGGGTCGAGTGCTGTAGCTATCTGTAGAAATCTCATATTGGTACCTTCTTTGCATTTTATCAAATCTGCAGTGAAAGTATTCTTAAAATGAACATGGGCTGGGACATCATCCGAGACTGCTATAACATGAACTATATGGCAGAATGCAGGTAAAACAGAACAGGAGACATACAATTCTCCCCCAAAGGAGTTCAGTCACAAACTTAATTAACACATTTTTTTTTAACAAGCGTCATCAGCATGGAAGCATGTCCTCTGGAATGGTGACCGAAGCATGCAGGGGCATACAAATGTTTAGCATACCTTGCAATGCCGGCTACAAAAGTGTCATGCAAATGCCTGTTCTCATTTTCTGGTGACATTGTAAATAAGAAGATGGCAGCATTATCGCCTGTAAATGTAACCAACCTTGTTTGTCTGAGTGATTGGCTGAACAAGAAGTAGGACTGAGTGGACTTGTAGGTGCTGAAGTTTTACATTCTTTTGTTTTTAGTCCAGTTATGCAAGACAAAAAAATCTTGCACTTTCATGACAAAGAGATTGCACTACAGTACTTGTATTAGGCGAATTGAAAAATACTATTTCTTTTGTTTATCATTTTTACAGTGCAAATATTTGTAATCAAAAAGAATATACACTTTGATTTCAATTACAACACAGAATACAATAGATATGAAAATGTAGAAAAAGATCCAAAATATTTAATAAATTTCAATTGGTATTCTATTGTTTAACAGTGCGATTAAAACTGTGATTAATCATGATTAATTTTTTTAATCGTGATTTATTTTTTTGAGTTAATCATGTGAGTTACTTGCGATTAATCAACAGCCCTAAAAAACAAAAAACAAAAAAACCTACTTCCAATTTGTCCTGGAATAGTGGGAAAAGTCCAGTTTTTTCCTTTTACTTCTCAATTTAGACCAGCTGGGGGGTCTGACCCAAATTTATCACAAGACTGTTCAAAGTCAGCAGTCTTTTGAGCAAAGATTGTTGCAAATGTCTCCTCTGCATAGGTTGTGCCAGATTTTGGCATTACAAGCTGGCAAATGTCAGTTTGGAATCAATCCCTTAGTAGTACAGATAATGAACTATGTAATAAAATACTAATCTTGTTCTTAAATCAAGTGTAAGTACAACAGAATTTAAAAAGATAACATCTGTCATGTAGTTACTGTGTTTTATAGTAAGAAATGATTTATTAGATTTTTTTTAAAACAACTGTATTTGTTTGTTACGTAAGTAGATTCAGATGTCTGCATTAGCGCTGTTGATATTTCTTTCCCATGTGAAACAAGAAAGGGCAGGTCATGCCATTGCTACTGTTTGCTTACACCTACACATGGAAATTTCTGACTTTGTTTGATTTAAATATCACATTCCACTCCACAACGGAAGAGTCTCTGTGTGTGTGTTGCTTGTTGAAATTTTTCTTATTGATTTTTTTCCTCCCTTTTTACTTTCCCTATGCACTACTATGCTAAAGGGAGAGCCATTTTTATTTAAGGAAGGCTGTATTTAATATTCTCCAACATGTACATTTATAGAAATAACACTGTATGTTACTCAGGAATAAGTTGTAAAAAAAACCAAACATACAGACATCTGCAGGCAAGATGAGACAGTTTCAGCTTAATTTATAATAGGATATCTTGCAGAGTGGGTGCTTGCATGGTTTATGGCTATAATTTGAAATCTCTGTACACAGAAATCAAAGAGGAGGCTTACTTGAAAAGGTTGCATCTGGCTATCTAGAAACAAATTGTGAGGGAATAAATAAACAGAGTTGAGGGTTTCAAGATGAAAGAGTTGACCAGGCAATTCAATGCTTTTGAATTGTATTCATTTGAATTGATTCATTTGTATGGAATCTAAAAAAGTGCAAAATACTAACAGAATGGGAGGAAGGCAGATGATGTTTGATATTATAGAAACAAAACATGATGAAGATGTGGACATACAAATGACTATTGCATTCTCCATCTCAAAGGTAGCATCATGGTCCAAGCTTGAAATGGGAGCATAATATTAAAACTCTAGGACCCAATCTTGGTCTCATTGGAGTCAATGGAAATTTTTTATTATAATTTATGTTTAGCACCATTGGTGTGCATCCCATTACATATGCAAAATATAACCGGTCCCTGTTCTGAGAATTTTGTAGTCTGGCATGACATAGGGAGAAATGAGATCAGGCAAGGGGCAGCGGTGGGTAAGGGGAGACAAATGTTCATGAGATGGTTTTGCAATGTACATAATGTTCTAGTTCCTTTTTTAAAACATAACATTTTGCAGGATTTGTGGTGGGTTATTGCTGGAAATGTACTGAAAGAAATAGATGTTGTGGGTGGATTTAAGGAAGAAAGGGACGCTGCTTGAGAGAGGAGACCAGGAAGATCATTCCAGCTGAAGGGGGCAGTGTGGAAGAAGGCATGGAAGAACTTGTGGGAGAACAATGCAAAAGACACACGAAGATGAGTGGAGTTGGCACAATTTTTCAATTGGCCTCATGGGGAGAAGGATCAGATCACAACTACATAAATTATCTAGATATACACAATAGGCCCGACTCACTTCTGCCAATGCAACCTCAGCGAGGCAGTAAGCCTGACAGGAGCAGTGATATTAGAAGAGCCTCGGAAAGTACCACTGCCTGCTCGGGTGGGTGAATATCTCCACCAACTCAGCTGCCTCTGTGGGTGCAGTGATATATATTGCAAGCAACCTCCCATATCCTTAATGATGAATCTGGTTAGGTACCTTCTAATTTATCAAAGAATTCTATGGCTGCTAGTAACACAGCTCCTCTTAACCTCAATTTTTATTCATGTTATGCTGTATCTTACAGTACTTTGTTAACAAACATGAGTACAGTTTGACTTGTAATACAGTTCTGCATAGTGTTTATAAAAGCTTATGATAAACCCTAGGTAGTTTGGCTGAAATGTGAGAATTCCTCTTCCTCCCAGTTTAAATCCATATCATTGCCCAGAACGTGGTGGTGCCCACCTTCCTTAGGTGCACGATACAGTGTTTACACTACACTAATAGCGTGCTGTTGTTTTGCTGTCTTTCAGCTTGTATAGTTACTGGTCTTTGAGGTCAGAAAGGACAAGGATGAGACCATCCATGCCTATGCTGCACTGAGACCTGTTGCAGATTTTTTTGAATTGTGTATGTAGGTGGCATGTGCTGCATTTCCTTTGGGATTTCAGGTTTACCTGAACCAGTAGCCCAGAGAGAAGAGTAGTGGCCTCATATATCTACTACACCATTAGTACTTATGAATGGGCCTGCTTCAGTGCTTTCTGATATCTTAATGAATTCTATAATCCCCTGGAATTTCTCAAAAACAAAGAGGAATAAAAATCCATTCAATTTACTGTTATCTGGGAATAGCTGCTACTAGCAATGGGGATTGCCAGGACTCATGGTTTGACACAGTAAATTGTGCAAAATGCCCTGTCATGGTAAAAAGGCAAAAATCACAAATGTATAGTTTTTTAAAAATGCCCAACATCACAAGTCACATTGTTGTAATCCAACTATATCTTTAATTTTGTAATAAACCTTAACATAAAGATACTTGAAGAACAAAGGAAAGCAATACAACATGCTCGTACGGTAAGAAGAATGGTGTAGTGGACAGAACACTGACCTAGGACTTAGGAGATCTAGGTACAATTCCTGGCTTGGCTACAAGCGATCTACATTTGGAGCTGTGGGTGTGATTCTCAGCTTAAGTAAAATTATTAATGCTAGCTCTCCTTGAGCTCACGTGCTAAATATAGTAGTGTAGCTGCACTAGCATAGGCAGCTGCAAGTGGCAGCATGGGCTAGCCTCCCAAACCACATACCCACTAAGTCTGGGCAGGTTTGTACTCTGGTCAGCTAGCCTATGCTGCTATTCTGGCTATGCTACTATTTTTAGCATTCTAGCCTGATGAGAGCTAGCGCAAATATGAATCAAATCCCCCAGCTCCAAGTGTAGACGTAGCCACAGACTTCCTCTGTGATCTTTGGGCAAGTCCTTAGTATGCCTCAGTTCCCCATCTGTAAAATGGGGGATAATACCTCCCTACTACACAGAGAGGTGTTGAGGATAAAAAACATTTATAATTGTAAAGTGCTCAGATATACAGTGAGAATACAGATTTACAGGTGGGCCATGTATATACATAAGATGGATACCAAACAAGCAGAATGATCAGGGGGTGATAACCATGTGTCTTTTAGTATCCCTTCTCTCAGCACCACTCAGGCTGTTTGTCTTCCTCTCCCAGTCCTCCCCAACTTCAGTTCCACTGTCTTTATATTCCTTCTTCTCATTGGCAGTGAATGGGAAACGTGAATTCAGTTTTGGCCATGTTATGTAGAAATTAGAAGCGAGACATTCAAGAAGCGCTGACAGAGTTGCTCCGTGCAGGATTGGATGAAAGAAGACTGGAAAGAGAGATAGGAGTGCAGATGTCTGCAGTGGTGGTTGACAGAGCAAGAGACCATCAATCCTAGCACTTGTTACTGGTTAATTATGGCACTAGTAAAAACTCTTGTCCATAGCTGGGCTGTCATTGGCCAGCAGTCACTGCAATGTCACTCTGTTTGGTCACTTTCCTGGGCCCTCCACGTAATCAGGCCCAGCTGAGATGACTGGTGCACCTCATTATACACTATTTCTTTATAGTGTTAATCACTATGTTAATCAACTCGAAATAAATACTGCAGTGCTCTTTATGCCAAAATAACTGTCTGTGTTAGTTGTCCAGTGCTCAGGATGAGCCCCTCTACATTAGCACCCATTGTAAGCACATGACAGAAGAAAAATAATCAGGGGGATAGATGTGAGCTTCAAATTTTTCAGGGGCCACTTAAAATAAAGAGCTGTAGGGAAAGAAATAATTTATAAAACAAATGAAAAATACCTTTACAGTATCATTTTTAACGACAGTGGTGTAACCGGTAATGGCTTTAAATGGGAACCTATTAAATGAGGACATATTTATATAAATATGTGCCACCAATCCATTTGCGTTGTGTGATCATTCTGGCTTCCTGGGCATTAACGTGTCATGTTCAACTAAAGTTATTGTATATCATCCATTAACTAACTTTTTAAAATCATTTTTAGCAGTCTGATCTTCTGTCAGCATCACAGTGAAAATAATTGTTCAGTTAACCAGGATACTGAGAGTTTTGGGAGAAAAAATAAATGGATTGTTTCAATGACTTCTGTCTCAATTCAATTTGGCCATGTGTACTTGAGCATATCTGTAAAGTAGCTATTTTCCACTTGCATTTTGACAACATTTTTATTGATTAAGGACTTGATCCTGCAAACATGCATATGTGTAACTTGTGTGAGCAGTCCCAGTTGCACCAGTGATTTGGTGCAAAATAAAAAGAAAAGAAAAAAAAATCCCGGACTAAGCACCTTGGGAATTAAAAAGGCTTTTAGGCTACTTATGTGCAAACGGAGTCGTTTAATTGTAATGTGTCCTCAGTGATAAATGGTGTAAAAAATGCTTGAATAAATTTCCCATTATAAAATGAGAAATTATGTCATGCCTTTGCCCTTTTCATTTGCTCCTTGAGAAAGGTGAACTTCTCTAAAAAATTTATACCAGCATAGCTTCAAGTCTTTTGCTCTGCTAATGAACTGCAGTAACTTCGGGGGGGGGAGGGGGAGAAACAGCACCTCTTCAATTAAAGGAAAAAGAAAAAACTTGGCTAGCTGGGTAAAAAGAGGGAACAATGAAAAAACTTTCTGAATTTTTAAGGCAATATCAACAAAATTACTTTTTAAAAAAAAGCTATTTTCTAAATCATTTTGTCCTGCAAAGAAATGACTGGCAGTGCTAAAAAACATACAGAAATGAGTGTGATGAGTATTTCCTCTAAGATGTATGCGCTCATTTAGAGTATATAATATAATACAAAATAAATCCACTCTAAGAGTAGACCATCTGTGATCACTGTTCAACTATTTAACTTTTGCTGATGCAGTTTTGGATTTTTGACTGCAGGGCACAAGTCACTGATGTGGCAAGTAGCAGTTGTCTTAAATTTCAGCATGCTTGTCTGGAAATGCCATAATTGTAATGGCTGCTTGAATGGAAGGCTGAAATAGGCTTTAGCCAATCTTCTGCTGTTCAGACAAGATGCCATACCTATTTATTGTAATGTTGGGAAATGGGAATTGAAGTTGTGTCAATACTGCTGCTTATCCTCATTCACAGATGGCCTCTCTTATAAACATAGGCAGAACAAAGTGGGATTAGAAGATTGTTATTATGATAAAGAAAAATACAAGTAAAGGGAAAAAATAGATTTCCAAGAACAACATTTTCAGTTAATTCAATAAAATTTCCTATCATGTTGTATACTACATATACATATTAATCTCTCAATAAACCTTACTGTAATGCTTAAGAGTGATTTGTCCATTGTAAAAAATGTTGCCTCGCTCAGCATTAAAAAGGCACAATGCATTCTTTAATCTGAAAATATTAAATTGTGAGATGCATTTACAGGAGTAGTTTGCAGAACTGCCTCTATGACTACAGCAATTTTCTTCCAAAAATGCATATTGCAGATAGTCTTTAAATTCATTGAAAGTGCTTGACTGGAATATAATAAAAATCAATTGTAGAAAAGGAAATCAACTGCAGCATTATATAAAAACAGTCTTGCTTTAGAAAGCCAAGATTTTATTGTTTTGCTCTAGGCAAGGGATAATGTTGGATATGGCAAGTTCTGTGCTGGAGTGCACTAGAGTGTTTCATGTAAATAGATCCAGGTAAGTGATGTCTTTGACTAGATTATATTAGTTTACGTAAAACAATGAAAGGTTTTTGTGGAAAAAAGATTTGAATAGGCAATGCAAAATTAATATTAAGTTTCCTGTCATCTACCTCATTACCTTGGTAGATGGCTTGTATTAAAGGCAGTGAAGCAAAGAATCAGTAACCTGGGCCTCTGCCATTTCTGCAGTGCTGCAGATACACATTTCATACAATTTATACAGAAATTATGTATGTTGAGTGTGCCTTCCTGGAATATAAATGCACTAGACTAGAAATTATGAATTTATTATGATACTGCTGTTTGAAATTATCTGTGAATACCATTGTTAAAGCAGAACTAGTGAGAACTACAAGAAAAGCTTTTGTTTATATACTGTACATACATTAAATATATAAATATGCATGAACATATGAGAAGATGCTCAGTTACTATTTTGCATCCCTAAACACAGGAAAAATATCTGCTTTATTTGGGCAGAAACAGTATAATATACGATCTGTAGCAGCAATAATTACAGATGTAAGGGCAAATCCTACTCACCTTACACAAAAACTCCTTTTACCATGAGAGGAGAAGGATTTAGCTAATTTTGTGTTTTTCATCAGTGATAAAGAAAACACAAAGAGGGTTTTCTTTTTTCATTGACTAACCATGTGAGAGCAGGATATTATACTGCTACAACTACCAAATGTGTCTTATGAAAACCATGTGTCTATATACACTTAATTGACAGGGTCTTCTGAGCTGTTCTGGTCTAGTGATATATACATAATGCAGTACTTGTTTAAGAAAACTGCCTCAATACATTAGTCCATGGACTGGAACTGCTCTGAAGTGTCACCACCAGTTATCACTTATCAGTTCTAGTTGCCATTTTTCTCTGTTTCCAACATCACTTGCCACATCATACCAGTCAAGAAAATATCACATCACCACTATAAAATGTATTAAAATGTCTTCAGCTAGTATATTGTGTATATCCTGTAGCCAGAATTTTAAAAGTAAAGAGACAAGAAGAGATTCTAACATGCTATACATCTATTTTATGTATTAGTTTATTGAATCTGTATATTTAGGGTCTTCTAGGGGTGCCCATCAGTGTAATATCTGAGAACACCCCAAGAGATAATAACTAAAACCACAATAGGCCAGTGGTCTAATTGTCAACTTCCCTCCCTGGCTTTCCTCCCTGGTGTTGGGTTTTTATACTTTAGTTCCTCTTCCCATCTCTTCTATGGGTCTTTCTCACATTTCCCTTTTCTTTTCTCCACTTTCTCCTTCACTCCTGGTCTTTGTTGTTTTGAGTTGTCACAGTGAGAATGTGAAATCACAGAAATGTGAGTTTTATTATATATTTTGAAAGTTGTGAAATTTGTGGTCTTTTTAATCTCCTCTGGTAACGGGGTTTCCTGTCCCAAAATACGTGTGTAGTCTAAATAGGCAAGACAGACAAATGGTGAAAGAAAGGAAGTATTATCGCCCTATTTTTACTGAACAGAGAGAGGTTGTGACTTGCCCAAGGTCACATAGGAAATCTGTAGCAGAGATGGAAACTAATTCTGAATCTTCTGAGAACTCATCAAGTGCCTTACCTACAAGTGCATATTTCCTTTGAACATCCTGCTCTTCCTTACATGTGCAGAATTCCCCATGACATCAGAGAAACTATGCATGCCAAGAAAGGAAGACTAGAATACTGCAGCTGAGATCTGCCACGTGGATCAGGGAGGAATAGGGTGACCATATTGGCTTTTTATTGCTGATATGAACAGTCATTTTGTACCTGAGATATTTTTGCAGCTTAGGTGTCCTGCCTGTCCTCCACTGTTTGAGAGAATTCTGACATGCTGGAACCAGTATGTTTTTCCCGTGGAAGGGAGGGCACGATTTGGGCATGCCATGGAGGCAGTCTGTACTCTCTGCATGCTGCAGAGCTCTACTCTTTGGGGATTCTCTTGTACCCCAATGTTCAAGGGGTTTGGCAGACTGGCCAGTAAGGGGTTGGGGTGTAAGTGGTTGTGATGGATCTTATGGAGTGTGGGAGTAAAACATCTACCAGCCCACTGCCCGTCTCCTTCCTCCTGGCCAGATAAGGGGAAAGATCCTGAGCCAGGAAGTGGCCAGGCTCGGCTGAGGAGTGGGAGCCACATAGCACAGGGAGCTGAAGAGAAGGCCCAGAAACTGTGGATAGAGCTACATGTGGAACAGGCTATGAATGCTTGACATTACAGATGGATGCAGGTCTGTGTGTGGTTTATGCAGGAGCAGCAGCATTTGGGCAGGGAGCTAGTGCAGAGGGCCTGATGAGAGAGACAAACTGAGCCTATTTGCTTAAACAGAGACTGACTGGAGAGAGCTCCTCAGGCACTAGGCCTTAAAGAGCCCAAATTCTCAATCGGACTGCCCCAGGGACCCAAACAAGAACTTCTGCTGCTCACTTTAAACTGGAACTGTTTAAGTCCTCTGTACCTAGGGTATCTGCAACCTTTCCCCTTCCTGCCAGCCCTTGTAAAATATGCTTTCACTTAGCCATATGTCTAAGTGGTTTTTGAGGCCTAGCTGCTAAAGCAGCCACAGTGCTTGCCTCAGAGTTATGGTACACCTGGCATGCTATTTGATGTACTGGGCAGCCACAATAATTACATGGTAGATATGTCACTACGTGGATCCACTGGCCACTCTCTCCATCAGAGAGTTCACCAGTTGTAAGGACTATTGTAGCTTTGAAGCTGTGGAAGAGATCACAGAGCAGCTATTGCCATTGTGTGGCTTGAAGGGGAAGATACTTTTCCCCAGTGTCCCCGTAGAAATCATCAGTGCAAAGTGTAGTCACTTGGGGCTATGCATTGTTTTCAGAATTTGGCCTTTTTGTGTAGGGCTAATATTAAAGTGTCTTTTGAGGAAAAAAGTATGTAGAGACAGTCTGTCCTTTCTTGAACATTCTTACCTTTGTGATATAAGTTTAGGAAGGTAGTTGCAATGTTTAAAAAATACTTCAAATGTTATTGTCCACTTAATGAATTTGAAAACTAACAAAAGCCAGCATGCTATCTTTCTGCGTCTGAGAACCAGTAGGTCTAAGGCTCGTCTTAAAAGGTTAAAAAAAAGTCCCTGTGAACCTTTTTATAAGTGTAACAGTTCTTAGATGAAAACTCTTAGAGTAAGGAAGACAAATGCCTGCTGTTGAATAGGGCACTGGAATAAACGACCCATGAGGTCCCTTCCAGTCTTGCATAATTAGAGAAAATGTTCCTTGCTAATCCACACTAGAGATGCCACTATTTTGGATTTTTTGAAATGGGAAGAGGGGGTTAAAGAGGGAGGGGCAGAACTCAAACAAGTACAAAAATATGCAATTGAGAGCCATAATGTAGAAAAGAGAAACAAATTTTGACCTTGTAAATCCATGGCAATGAAGTCACGGTTGTATTGTTGAATTATACAACAATATCAAACATGTGTTACTTATTCCTTATTGTAAAGATAAAGTGATCAGATTACTTAAATTTTGTGTTGTGAAATTCATAGCAGATGTTATCCATAAGTAAAACGCAAATATACTTTATGCTACTGAAAGTGAAAAGAAAATATTCCTCTTTCCATTCCTGCTGTATTATCCAGTGCCAGCTTCATACTGAACTTGCTGTTGAAAACATCCAAAAAGTGATGATGCCATATCGTAGATGATAACAAACATAAAAAAGAAATGCATTCATGAGACTTTTTGACATCTAAGGCAGGCTCTAAAGTGTTCAATGTTGCCACCTGTCCACTCCAGTGTAGGAACACCCATTCTGACTGATCAACAAATAATTTAAATAGTGGAATAATACTTTTTCCTGAACTGAGTTTGTGATGTAAAAAAAACTTTTTGCAGTAATATTTTTCAAAAATGCTAGAGGCATTCCTTATAGAACAGGGCCTGCATTTTAGAAAAATATGGCTAAGAAGCATTTCATAAACCATCTTGCTAATGTGGATAATAGCAGATTACCTCTAGAGAGTCTAATCTAACTGCTTTCAAGTCACAGTAAAATGTTTTTCTCCCATCCTCACAGCACTATGGTAAAGCAGACCTGGCATATGAGACATATGAAAACCAATATCCATGTTACTCATCACTGGAGCTGACTGGATAATCCATGGCAAATTTGTTGTATATTTTGACATTTTTGTTAATAACTGATTATTTGTGAAAAGAACAGGAGTACTTGTGGCACCTTAGAGACTAACAAATTTATTAGAGCATAAGCTTTCGTATGCATCCGAAGAAGTGGGTTGTAGCCCACGAAAGCTTATGCTCTAATAAATTTGTTAGTCTCTAAGGTGCCACAAGTACTCCTGTTCTTTTTGCGGATACAGACTAACACGGCTGCTACTCTGAAACCTGTGATTATTTGTGAGTAACTTTTCCCATTATTTCATGAGCTTTGCTCATTGCATAACTGTGGTTTCAGTAACTAGATGGACTATAGACTTCAAAATTCAACTCCAGTAAACTCTTCATATTAATTCACTCAGTGCTCTGAATCCTTATGAATGTATGGACAAAGCAATTTTTTTCCTTTTAGAATGTCAGAAACACATCATCATTCATAAACCACAATAATCCAGTTAGAATATTTTTATGGGGGAACAGGAGTTGTTGCTAAGCAATTGTCTTAGAATTCCAGTAGTTCTGTTGCAGCCTAACTTTTGGGATAAATTTGGGTTCATGGTTTTCTAAATGGAAGTGAGGATAATTCAGTTAACAAACTCATTTAAAAAAAACCAGGAAGGTCCCAGTATATTCAGAACAGTGTCTCCAGTATGAACAGTGAATTGGTTTCCAATAGTTTTCTATTTTGCTTTCTTGGCAACAGTATTACGCAAAACAATGTGTGAAAAGTTGCGATGACATTGTCACTAAGAATCCTGATTGACAAGATTTAATATTTTATCCATTTCAAATTGTATTACACTTAGAATCATAGAAGTTAGAGCTGGTAAAGGCCATTAGATAATAGACTCTTGTCTTTCGGAAAATGCAATATATAGTTCCCTGACAGGATTGTTGTATCCGGTATTAAACTCATACGGTTACACTTCCTCTGAGCCAAAAAGTCAAGATGTACTATAAATAAGAATAGTTACCTTAGATGAAAATTGTACACACAAAATTCAACTGATAAAGACTTTACCTTTTTTCTGAGCCAAAATCTGTGGTTCTTACTCAGTTTAATTTCAGTCTTTACTTAAACAAAATCACATTGAAGTCAAGGACTGAGTTAGGACCTGAGGATTTGGCTCTGTGCTTGTTCTGTTGTGTCATGCTCTGCACTGTACCAGATTGTGCTTTAAATATGCTCCTGAGAGTATGCACTTCATTTGCATGTTGTTCAGCACCTGAGACATTTATGGTGTGATATATAATTAAATTGGGGGGGGGGAAAGGTTGTGGCAAGAATATCCTTGTAACTTTTGTTGAAAAATTAAATGTGTGAAAATAGTTTTAACTGTAACAATTATCAACTTCATAGTTCTTTTGAAAATTCCCAAAATAAAGCAGATATTTTGAGGCAATAGCACTCAGAAAATGTCACAAGCAAAAAGCAACATTTTTCCTTGTCCATTTGGTATTTAGATTATTATTTATTAGGAGTATTGTGGTAGTGCCCAGTGGCCCCAATCAGTGGTCACAGTCCCATTTTGCTAGGTTCCGTACACACACACAATAAAAAGAAGGTTCCTTTCCCCAAAAAGGTTTATATTCAAGTATAAGATGCGAGACAACAAGCAGGCACAAGAGGAAAGCACATTAAGATGATTATAAACAGTGTGATAAGCAGTGTTGATAGCACACCATCTACCTAACCATTGACAAGTACAATCTATAAAATCAATAAAGATATTCTGCAGTTACAGAAGAGCACTCCCCATGACCTAATTTCCATTCATTTTCAGCAACCAAACCAACTTTTGCTACAATCCCAGCTGATTTTATCAACTCACGCTCCAGTCCTGAAATGCCATTTCCTAGTGTGGTCTCTGCCCATGTGAAGAGCTTGCCTATGAAACCCATATGCAGATAACTGTCTAAGTATCCACTGTACCCACCAGAGGTCTCATTATAAAGTGGTCATGGCATTTTTGAATGTAATTTTGCAGAGATTGGAACAATGAAGATAAACCTCCAAATAGCTACTGATCATGTACTGCAGCTGCTGCTTGTAGTCAATTTTTGTGAAGATGCAATTTCACTGTTAAGTATGCAAGCTTAAAACTTGCTGCAAAACTACTCACATGAATGCTCACAGATCGTGAATACAAACATTGAGCTGCATTAAACCCTTCAAACCACAACTTCAGGAATTTTTGCTACAATAATGACTTTGCTCATCCGGATTTAGGTGTATTCGCAGAGCTGTGTGGGGCAAATTAGCTCAGTATTCAACTATTTTTGGCTTAAATTCATTTTTAAGAGCACTAGGACTTGGATTGTCAGGGTTGCCTAAGAGAGTTAGGTGCACCATTCAATGGGATACTGGCACCAGATTTCTCAAGGCTCCTTTGAAAATCCCTAGTTTAAATTCACTTACCCTTCTTTTTTTAGCAGAGAAGCAAAAAGGAGTCTTAGTTCAGAACGTGATTGCTGCTCCTAGTTGTCATTGCTCCCGTTGTCTTCCTGGGAGGATTGTTATAAGGAAATAATCTGTGGTATGGCTGGAGGCTCATCACCACCAGGATTGTAAAAGTTAGAAAAGGGAAGGATTAGGGTCAGTTCCCCGCAATATAAACACTTTCCTTGACTAAAAGCTGCATTTCAAATTATTAATGTGACTTGGAATCCCACAGGGGATAAAATATATTTAAGAATCATAAAGGAAAGGCATAAGAAAATGCATTAAATGGATTGCAGACAGGATAGGCCTGCTATTCTCTGCAATGGAAGTTTAGGTTTAGGTGGGATTACTCTAATTCTGCCTTTGATGTGGCCATGCAAAGTACTTAAAGATATTAGCTGAGCTAACAGATAAATAAAGTATATGGACCAATGTTACATTTAAATTCCTTTAAAGTAATATTGATTTGTATTTTGAAAGAAGTTGCCTTTTTATTTAGAAGAAGACATTTAGTAGCTAATAAACATGTTACAAACAAGGAGTGTAGGAGTGATTTCAACCTGCCTGAAACAGCCATGAATATTTTAATGAAATTCCCTTTACGTCAGGCCTGCTGCTAACATTTTCATTTGCTTTAATTATTGGAAAATGGCTCTGGAACAAAGACAAATCTATTATCTATAGAATAACTGACAAATTAAAATCACAAAAGTAAACAGTGGCATGTGGAACATAATTCTCATGTGTTTGTAGTAAAGAATTGTGCTCAGCAGACAGAATGAAGCTGATCTTTCTGCATTGGTCTAATGAGGAAATGCAATTGCTTTTGGCAAAAAAAAAAATAGAGGAAAAAAGAGTAGCATAACAGATCAAGTTTTCCTTTTTTGGGATGGATGAATTATTAAATGAATCTGTTTTTGTCAAACTGGTTTAATTCCCTGCAGCCAAAGTCTGGAGATTGTTTATTTGGGGTTACCCAGCATGTGGTCAGTTGTCCTCCTCCAAGTAAAAGGGCTTTTATTAAAAAAAAACCTCTCTTCATTGATTCAAAGCTACTTATGAGCCTTATAAACCAGACTTTGTTTTCTTGTTTACTTAAGCAATTCATTGATAGCCAAGCATAAGTTACAGGGGCACCTTGATATTACTTGTTTGGCATTAGAGAGACAAAAGCTGAAAAGGTGTCAGAACTGTGCTCAGGTTAGAAGGCAATCCAGATGCTACATTCTAAAGTCACCATTCATTCTTGAACATCTGAATATAATGCTTCTGTTGCCTACGAGACTGTTTTAGAGACTGCTGCACACCCTCTTTGGCATTATATATGGTATCATAAAGTATAATCTAGTATTTTACTGGCTTCCCATTATTCTTCAGGCAGCTTCAATCCATAGCTGAATATATGAAATTTAATCCCTTTGGATGTTCAGTAACAAACAGTGGCAGAAACCATTTAATTTGTCTAGCATTATGTAATGGCTGATGCTAAGCAAGGAAAGGAATGTTAAAATATTGTTCCCTCTGCCTATGGTGAACAAGTTCTTTTCAAGGGACACTTCTGAGTTTTGTTTGCAATAACTTTTTAGTGCCACTGCAGAAAAAAAGTGCTATATTTGTATTTTTAACTCTTCACAATAACCTAGTAAAAGTGATATTTTTGCAAGTTTTCAGCACAGATTTTCACAGTGTAGCAAATCAAAATTTTAACAAATAGTGGGACATTTTATTTCAAAATTCTTTAGTAGATATTTTGAGAATAAAACCTTTAGAAATATGTTTTGAACTATAATTCTATTGGCCAAATTAATCCATGGTGTAACTCCTTTGCAGGTGAATGGAATTAGGGTGGGGATAATTTTTTTTTCTGGAGACTGGATTCTCAACTAGGGTATATCAATGGAGCTCTGTTGACCTGAATGATGCACACCAATTTATCCCAGTTGATGATCTGATTTGATATGTTTAAGAAATGAAGGAATAGTTAAAACTTTAAATTATTTAATACCATAAATAAACAAGCATAAAGATAACTGAGTTCTGAGTGCTTTCACATTGCATCCATAGACACTGAAATCATGAAATGACAAAATTAAAGCTGATAGCACAACCTTAACTCTGTCTCTCTGTATGTATGTATCAAATACAATTTTTATTAAAGATCACATACTATTTCTCAAATGCAATGCCATACAATTTTTTTCTTGATTTTTTCTTTCTTTCTAGGTATACATAGCAATGTTTTTATTCTTTCATACTTACACTGTATTAATTCTCGTAATGGTCCAATATATTTGTATTGATGTAGATTTGACTGAGAAGTATTCTTTTGTATAATTATGTATTTTAATAATATAAGTCCATGTTGTGCCTAACCCTTAAACATGTGTGTGATGGAGCTCTTTCTTCTTCTTGCATGGCCCGTATAAGAGTGAGGCATAACTGCAGTCCCAGTCCTAAAGGGAGTCCAGGAATTACCCTGTCTGCTGTCCCTACTTGTCCAGGTTTTATCATGTCCAAAAGTGGGTGGGAATCATAGAATCATAGGCTTTAAGGTCAGAAGGGCCCATTATGATCATCTAGTCTGACCTCCTGCACAACGCAGGCCGCAGAATCTCACCGACCCACTCCTGTATCAAATCTATGTCATCAAATCTTGAGCCATTGAAGTCCTCAAATCATGGTTTAAAGACTTCAAGGTGCAGAGAATCTTCCAGCAAGTGACCCGTGCCCCACGCTGCAGAGGAAGGCAAAAAACCCCCAGGGCCTCTGCCAGTCTGCCCTAGGAAAATTCCTTCCCGACCTCAAATATGGCGATCAGCTAAACCCTGGGCATTTGGGCAAGACTCACCAGCCAGACACCCAAGAAAGAATTCTCTGTAGTAACTCAGATCCCACCCTATCTAGTGTCCCATCACCGGCCATTGGGCATGTTTACCGCTAATAGTCAAACACCAATTAATTGTCAAAATTAGGCTACCCCATAATACCATCCCCTCCATAAACTTATCAAGCTTAGTCTTGAAGCCAGATATGTCTTTTGCCCCCACTGCTCCCCTTGGAAGGCTGTTCCAGAACTTCACTCCTCTGATAGTTAGAAACCTTCGTCTAATTTCAAGTCTAAACTTCTTGATGGCCAGTTTATATCCATTTGTTCTTGTGTCCATATTGGTACTGAACTTAAATAATTCCTCTCCCTCCCTGGTATTTATCCCTCTGATAAATTTATAAAGAGCAATCATATCTCCCCTCAGCCTTCTTTAGCTTAGGCTAAACAAGCCAAGCTCTTTGAGTCTCCTTTCATAAGACAGGTTTTCCATTCCTCGGATCATCCTAGTAGCCCTTCTCTGTACCTGTTCCAGTTTGAATTCATCCTTTTTAAACATGGGAGACCAGAACTGCACACACTATTCCAGATGAGGTCTCACTAGTGCCTTGTATAACGGTACTAACACCTCCTTATCTCTACTGGAAATACCTCGCCTGATGCATCCCAAGACCGCATTAGCTTTTTTCACGGCCATATCATGTTGGCAGCTCAGAGTCATCCTGTGATCAACCAATACTCCGAGGTCCTTCTCCTTCTCTGTTACTTCCAACTGATGCGTCCCCAGCTTATAACAAAAATTCTTGTTATTAATCCCTAAATGCATGACTTGGCACTTTTCACTATTAAATTTCATCCTATTACTATTACTCCAGTTTACAAGGTCATCCAGATCTTCCTGTAGGATATCCTGGTCCTTCTCTGTATTGGCAATACCTCCCAGCTCTGTGTCATCCGCAAACTTTATTAGCACATTCCCACTTTTTGTGCCAAGGTCAGTAATAAAAAGATTAAATAAGATTGGTCCCAAAACTGATCCCTGAGGAACTCCACTAGTAACCTCCCTCCAGCCTGACAGTTCACCTTTCAGTACGACCCATTGTAGTCTCCCCTTTAACCAGGTCCTTATCCACCTTTCAGTTTTCATATTGATCCCCATCTTTTCCAATTTAGCTAATAATTCCCCATGTGGAACTGTATCAAATGCCTTACTGAAATCGAGATAAATTAGATCCACTATGTTTCCTTAATCTAGAAAATCTGTTACCTTCTCAAAGAAGGAGATCAGGTTGGTTTGGCACGATCTACCTTTTGTAAAACCATGTTGTATTTTGTCCCAATTACCATTACATTAATGTCCTTAACTACTTTCTCCTTCAAATATTTTTCCAAGACCTTGCATACTACAAATGTCAAACTAACAGGCCTGTAGTTGCCCGGATCACTTTTTCCCCCTTTCTTAAAGATAGGAACTATGTTAGAAATTCTCCAGTCATACGGTACAACCCATGAGTTTACAGATTCATGAAAAATTCTTGCTAATGGGCTTGCAATTTCATGTGCCAGTTCCTTTAATATTCTTGGATGAAGATTATCTGGGCCCCCCGCTTTAGTCCCATTAAACTGGTTGAGTTTGGGGGGAATGGCTCTATACCCCAGTCACCACTGGAATTTACAGCAGCCTGGAAATAAGGTTACATTTTTAACAGTGAGGGTAATTAACTGTTGGACCAATTTACCAAAAGTCTCGTTATTGTCCTGGCAATTTTCAAATCATGATTCATGTTTTTCTAAAAATATGCTTTAGGAATTATTTTGGGGAATTTCTAAGGCCTTTGTTATAATGCATCAGACTAGATCACAATGGTGCCTTCTGACCTTGGAATCTATCAATCTATACAATTGACTCAAATAACAACAGTTCATTACTCTAGTGTACATATGGCAAAAGGCATATCTCAGTGGGCTCTATTTCCATGTCAGTTTTCACCAACTATTCGTATTATAGTGCTGTTCAAAAATGTTACAAATGTTCAAAAAAAAATTACAAGTCCCTTGTCTTCTGCACCAACAAAGACTATTTCCTATTATAACTGTGATAAATGGGGGGAGAGGGGATGTGTAGCTCCCTTTTGTGGACACCCAGCCAGTCAGCCAGTTAGCTATAGAATCCCTCTTGGTAGCTGTTCTCTACTTCCTTTATCTGTAAAGGGTTAAAAAGTCTCACTGCATGCATAGCTAAAGGGAAGTGAGTGGGCACCTGTCCAAAATTGCCAATGGGAGGGCTAGAACTTTTTAAAATAAAATAAAAACCTTTCCCTTTGTCTGTCTGTATGCGGAGAGAGGAGACACAGCAGCAATGCTATAAGAAGCTTTAAGCCAGGTATGGAAAATCATCAGAACACAGCTAGAACTACTTATTTGAACCCAGATATGTAAGTAACTCAGGGAATGTCTAGGAAGATGCGATTAGGGTTATTTCTTTTATTTCTTATTGGCTTGTGTACTCCTCTGTGCTAACCCCAAATGCTTTTGTTTTGCTTGTAACCTTTAAGCTGGACCTCAAGAAAACCATTCTTGATGCTTATACATTATATTTGCTCTTTTTAATTCTAGCAATAGCCTAAGTTCAATGTATTTTCTTTTTTTTTGTTTTTAATAAAATTTATCTTTTTAAAGAACAGTTTGTCTGTTTGTGTGTGTGTGTGTGTCCTAAGAGGTTTGTGCATATGTTGTTTAATTAGCTGGTGGCAACAGCTGATTTCCTTTGTTTTCTTTCTCAGCTCTTCCCCGGAGGGGGAGGGGGGTGAAAGGGCTTGAAGGTACCCCATAGGAAGGAATTCCCAAGTGCTCCTTCCTGGGTTCTCAAAGGGGGGGGTTGCACTTGGGTGGTGGCAGCATCTACCCGTCCAAGGTCAGAAAGAAGCTGTGACCTTAGGAGTTTAATACCAGCCTGGAGTGGCCAGTATTAATTTTTAGAATCCTTGTGGGCCCCCACCTTCTGAACTCAAAGTGCCAGAGTGGGGAATCAGCCTTGACAATAATGGTTAAGCACCCCTCCTTAGCTACCATAGAATGCCACCAGAATCACTCCTAGGACCATCAAAATCTTCTAATTCCCCCCCCCCCCATGTCCATATCAGATTATGCCAGCTTCCTTGCAGATGGGCCTGCAGTTCACAGTCTTGTGCCCCAATGCTCTAGAGAACCTCTATGAACATCTAAGCCTTCCTTTGAAGATAGAGTTCATTTAAAGGCAGGTTTATTAGTAACCTCTGGTTTATTAGTGATTATGCCCGTGTAAGACCAAAGAGCTGCTGGTTGTCTTAATAAAAATAAGGTTATAACAGAAAAATACAGAAATCATTAAAATAAAAGTTCACACACACTCATCTCAAACTAATAGTGCTAAAATAGCACTAGTTTGGAAAAAGCCTTATGTCTCAGAGCATGGAAGGTAACTTACAGCACAGCTGCAAATTCTTTTATCTGCCTCAGAGCTCAGATGCTGTTCCCTGTCTGTCTTTTGTTAGTTCAAGGTCACATATCTGAACTTCATTGTATATCTTTGTTCTAGGAAGATGGTATATTATATGGGAAATAAAGGGCGCTGTATCTCTCTAAATGAACTACCCTATCTATCTATCGTCTGCTTAAACTAATTTCTTGGGTAACTTATCTTTTGCCAAGCAATCGCAGGAGGAACAAAAGGCCATCTCTTCTCTAATGTCCTTTCATTGAAGTCCACATACGGAGCCATCTTTTCCATCTTTTGTTTCAGTTAATGACTTCCTGAGTCCATCTGTAGCAGGTCCTGTGTGGGCTTGCTCACACTGACACTGCTTTGAGTTCTTGGCCCAGGAACAGAAGCACAATGTTACCGATGCAGAAATTAAATAAATGTTCAGAAGTGTAATGCAAAAATGTAAATCAGATGTCCAAAAAATAGCCATCTGTCATTGTCATACACACATGGCATGCCTCTACCTGTCCCTGGGCAGAGTCTGTGGAGAGACCTAAGCAGGCGGGTGGGATGGAGAGAATGCACCTTAAGACTTGCCTTCACTAGAAAATCTCACTGTGCTGACACACAGTTGTGAGGAGCTGAGTGGTTGTCACAATGCTGACCATAAATGTCTGGACAAGGTAGACCAGGACAAATCATGTTCAAAACCGTGTCAAGTAATTGTGGTTAGCCCTGAGCCCGCTCTAGCCTATGCTGACTTCTTCATACCACAACTAGCTGATACAGTGCTGAATATGACTTGTTCCATCTACGCTGACTAGATAGTCATGGTCAGCATCATTAGCGAACTCCTTACTGTCATGTTTAAACATGATAAAATTACCTAGTGAAGATGTCTATCTGGAGGGCAAAGAAGATTTCCAGGGAGACTGTGGCTCCCTGACTGATCTGAACCTTAAAAATGTTTGGGTTCAAGAATAGGGATGAAATTCAGACTGAGTCTCTAAATATGCAGAAGAAACAAGGAAAGACTGAATGATGTGAAGCGTGGAGAAATGTGGCAGTCTAAGCCAATGCCTATTGAAATATGCTGGGTCAGTTATAAAAAAGAAATGAGAAATCGCTTCTGGGCCTCATTCAGCTAATGAAACAAAGACAGTTAATTTCTTAGTGAAAATTGATGCTAGGATTGACTCCAAATGATGGACACAGTTTCCAGCTAGCTTTATTGCAGTGCAGGCTGACTTCATGTTACAATGCCACTGGTACTGAGACAGTTTTAAAGAACTTGAAGTTTCTTTTAAAACTTGTGCTGGTGAGTGATAAAGTAGCTATCGGTTTTGAAGGATTTGCATTCATTTCTAATTGTACACCACATTTTCATATGGAAACTACATTGTATGCATTGTCTATTTTTTTACATTATATTTTTGAACTCTGAGCTGAAAGTGGGCAGAATATATGATAGATTGAAGTTATAGTTTGGTGAAAAAGCCACTCACCTACAGTGACCATTCCTTTTTATGACATGATTGAAGCAGATTTGGATAAAATGTGAATATCCCTTGCCTGAGCAAGGTGACGTTTGGATAGTCAAGGATATCCATAGTGAGCGCATTGCTACTGGTGTCCAGCTGATGATATATGTGAAGGTAGCCATTGGTTGAGTCTACTGGAAACCAAGGCCTGACTCAGCACTGGAGTAATGCAGTGCTGAATAGGGCCCTAATGGTTCAATTCATGAATAATAAAATGCAGTGTCGATACTGTGGAAACTGATATATGGCAGCTCAAAGCCTCGACTTAATATTTCCTCCCCACCATAGTCCTGCAGCCTTGCAAAACATGGAGATCAATGAAATTTTATTGTTGAATTTGACCCTTAATTCTGAAATACCAGACCTAGCGTAATTAAGAGAACCATTAAGTGCACACATCAAAACTGAATAATGATGTGATCTTATTACAGTAAACCTTGTCATTCCTCACTGTATTGGCATCCTCCCATTGCTTTCTTTTTTCTTACTGGCTGCATTATGTCTAAAATTGGATTACAAACTCTTTAGGGTAGGGACCAAGGCATTTATTTTTATTTACTCTATAAGGTGTCTAGCACATTTTTCAGTGCTATATAAATAATAATAATAAGACATTTAATGAATACTGTATTAGTATAAGCATATGTTAGACAATATATACATCATTTTTAAAAGTGCAGAGCACGTATGGGAAAGTTTTTTTTGTTTTGTTTTTTTCCCTGTCTCTTCTCATCTGGATCTGTAGGAGTTTTCCAGATCTTTTGCATGTACCTCCCTTGTAGTTCTCCAAAGCAGCAGTGATATTCCCCTTCTCTGTTTCTTGCTCAGGCCTTTGTTCTTGAGAACAGCTGTGGGTCACTTGTTGCTCTGGCTCTTAGAAGGTTCACAACCTCCATGGGGAATTTTCCATGTTTGTTTTTCAGTTTTTAGCCACTGCTTTGCTCCTCCTTACATTTATTTCTCAGCAGGTCCTCTGCTACTCTCTCCCACCAGGAGAAGGGCAAAAGGGACCTGTCTGAGCTACTTATTAGCTGACAAGCCTGCCAGAAAGGATCATAAGGCTAGCAGCTGTGATAATGGAACAGCAAAAGACAAGAATATTCATGCACTACAACAGTACTTTAAGCCAAGTTAGCAGAATGGTGTTTATTAAAAACTAGTTGTTTTTGTATCTTGTGGGTGAGCAGCTACTGCTTTTCAGAGATTTCATTCTTTCCTAACCTGGCTACACAATTGCTTTTTATCCTGATTTTGCCACTGGTAATTAAGGTAGATTCAAGCTATGGGAAGTCAGTGTTATAGAAAGGCATTAGGTAGACCATAACTCTTTTCCAGTATGCCATTTCCTATATTCATGCCCATCTGATCTAATAACACAAGCCAGATAAGAAAGAAAAAGGTTTTTAATATTTCAACACATTTCTCCCCCTGTATTACAGTACACAGCTTCTTTCATTCTCAGCTACATCACTTCAGTAAATGTCTTATCTGTATCTGTGATTCTGAGGAAGGTAACACACTACCTAATCTAGTCTATTACAGTTCAATTTTATTGTGTATAAAGACTTTCAGACAAACTACATTTTAAAAAATTATATAATACAAGTGAATATGATATAAATTACAAAAGAACAAAGATGTATGGAGAATCAAGCTGAATCATTCAGTCCCAAGGATAATAGAGAGACAGGGAGATATTGAGATAAAGTCCAGTTTGGCAGATAAGCATAAGAGAAAATACATGCTTTAAAATAAGCTAAATGACACCTATTGATGCAAAGCAAGATATTGATGATGTTGGTTGCCAATCCAAGGAAAAACTTGTGATAAAATTTAGGAGTCAAAGTATCACATTTCCTTGTGTCTCCTCCTCTATCAAACAAACTGGTAAAAGAACCAGCCCCTTTGTAGACGTAAAGGCCAGTTTTTTTCCCAAACAGATCCTAAAAGTAGGCTAATAAATCCATATTTAGCTACCTAGTGAGAAGTGTCTTGAATTTCAGAGATGAATAGCCACAGCTCCCAGTGAAGGCATGGTTTTCTTCTTTCATCTGTCCTTCAGGCCTCCCTCCCCCATTTTATTGATGAATGCTGGAACAGGCAATTTTTGGTCTGAGTCCTCTTAGGTTTGAGTAATAACTCCCTAGCAATTAACTGCTATTCAGATGATACAATGAAGTCTCGCAGTTTTACCTTTTTCTACCTATGCCCTGCTGATTTCTCTTTGGTATTATAATCAAATTTCTCTTTAATTTTCCATTTAATCTTTTACCAGTTGCTGGACCTGATAACTAATTCATTGGTAGAGTATTTAAACCAAAATGTTATTCAGGTGTTGGGCTCAGATAAGAATGTGTACAGTTTAATTAGTATCTAATGAACTGGGGGCTGCAAACTTGAACAGGAAGAAGGTTGGCTGTAAGGCATTTTCCATCTGATGATGATGAACAGGAATGATTATAATATGAGGACTGAAAATTACAACAGTTTGCTACTGTTACAAATCTTCTTTGACCAACTGATAAATTGAATTCTATTTTTATCAACAATAAAAATGGAAAGAAGTTTAGCATATTTTTCCCCATCATGAAAACTCTTTATTCCTCCATTGCTTTTAGCTATTTTTTGTTGTATAGCAATGCTGCAGCATTCAAATACTATTCTGTTTTGTTGGGTATTTCACTTGACCTAAAACTCCAATTGATGTTGTTTTTAAGTTCAACTTTTACTTGGCAGTGAAAACAGTGCCTCCCTATTTCTTTACTTGGATGCTACAGCCTACAAACCTCTTTCATATATTTTCTACATCATTTATCCAAGTTCTCATTTTAGTAGTCTCTTAATTAACTTTATTTAAAACTGTGCTGCGTCTGTTGTATTTTGTAACTAGGTCAACATATGACAAACTCAACAGGATAGAAGATCATAGTTTTGTTTGTAACCTCTTAATTGGTATGCATTACTTCTGGTAATTTATTGGGACTAATTCCTCCCTACTGCTTGTTCACGCCTCTCTTTGGTCCTGTGTTCTTAGACTTTTCTAGAACCTATATGATGAGTAAAAATTTCCACTGCAATATACCTTTAGTCGTGATGAGTGCAGATACTACACTTGCTAGTTTTGGATTAAAACCTTGTTTTATTAGATCTTTTTCACCCATATCCAGTAGCAGTTGTAAGGATTTTTCATTTTGCTCTATTTAATGCACAACATTTCCTATGTTAAATACAAATAATCAGACATCTGTAATTTTAAGTAAGTTGTATATTTCAAACTGACAGGAAATTTAGTCAAGAGTAATGCTGTAATATCTTTACCTAAAGGAAACCCCAGCAGTCTAAAGTAATAGAAGCAGCATTTTTTCATAACAGCTACACTGTGAAATGCTCAATATGTGAAAATAACTGATGGCTGAGCAGCACAGAGCAGTCAAATTGGGCCATGGAAGCTGTGGGGTGGTGAGGTGGGCAAAGATTTGACCCACTGAGTTCCTGTATAAAAAATACCCTGCAGGACAGTGAATTTTAAAGCTCTAGGGTCCAAATCCACTAAGAGACTAAGGCCACGTCTACAGTATGAGTGCCACAGCAATACAGTTTCAGCACTGCAGTTATGCAGTGTAGACATTTCCCACAGCAACAGAAGGGATTTTTCCACGTAGGTAATCCACCTCTCTGAGCAGTGGTAGCTAGAGTGATGAAAAAATTCTTTCATCAACTAGCCATGTTTACACTTAAAATTTAGATCAACCTAGTTATGGTGTTCAGGGGTGTGAACATTTTACATCCCTGACCAACATACCTAGGTGATTTAAATTTAAAGTGTAAACTAGGCCTTAGTCATTGAAACATTCAGCATTACAGTGCTTAACTTTTAACAACCTTGCCACCCAGTGGAATCCACAGCCCTGAATTAAGCACCTCAGCTCCCTATATAATGCATAGTCACCTAAGAATGAGGATCCACAAAAACCAGCATGCAGAGTGGTGGGCTGCCTAAGCTAGTCAATAGGATATACCAGGAAGAGGGTGGGCTAAAGGTTATAAGAGAGACCTCCTCTTCTTCCTTCCCTGCCAAACCTGCCATCTTGTGTGTGATAAGGCATGCTCTGAGGCCTGGTCTACACTATGAGTTTAGGTCGACTTTAGCCGCGTTAAATCGAATTAAGCCTGGACACGTTCACACGACGAAGCCCTTTCTTTCGACTTAAAGGGCCCTTTAAACCGGTTTCTTAACACCACCTCCGACGAGGGGATTAGCGATAAAATCGGCCTTAGGGGGTCGGAATTGGGTGTGTGTGGACGGAATTCGACGTTATTGGCCTCCGGGAGCTATCCCACAGTGCTTCATTGTGACCACTCTGGACAGCACTCTCAACTCAGATGCAGTGGCCAGGTAGACAGGAAAAGCCCCGCGAACGTTTGAATTTCATTTCCTGTTTGCTCAGCGTGGAGAGCACAGGTCGCTCATCAGCACAGGTAGCCGTGATGGAGTCCCAGGATCGCAAAAGAGCTCCAGCATGGACAGAACGGGAGGTTCGGGATCTGATCGCCATATGGGGAGATGAATCAGTGCTGGCCGAACTCCGAAGCAGTAAACGAAATGGCAAAATATTAGAAAAGGTCTCCAGGGCCATGAAGGACAGAGGCCATAACAGGGACGCACAGCAGTGCCGCGTGAAAATTAAGGAGCTAAGGCAAGCCTACCACAAAGCCAGAGAGGCAAACGGAAGGTCCGGGGCTGAGCCGCAAACATGCCGCTTCTACGCGGAGCTGCATGCCATTCTAGGGGGTGCAGCCACCACTACCCCAACCGTGTGCTATGAGTCCCTCACTGGAGAAAGACACAGGGAAGCGGGTTCTGGGGATGAGGAAGATGAGCATGAAGATAATGTAAATAGCTCACAGCAGCAAGGAAGCGGAGAAACCAGTTTCCCCAACAGCCAGGATATGTTTATCACCCTGGTTTATCACCCTGGTTTATCACCCAGCCAGGGTTTAACAGGAGGGAGGGAGGGGGGAAGCAAATGAATACAGAATAAATCTATTTTTTACATCTTAAGACGACGGTGCAGCATGACTGATAGCCCTTGGCATTTTCTGGGTGCTTGGCAGCAAATACTGGGCGCTTGGCAGTAAGCCTTCAGGTCTACTGCACAATATGATACCCACTGCAGTATGACAACGATGGATACCAGTCGTAATATACTATCTACTGCCCAAAAGGCAAGGGGTTGCTGCTGTGTAGCAATCTAGCCCCATGTCTGCCAGCCCCATGTCTGCCAGCACCCAGATCGCCATCGGCCTCTTCTGGGTGCTTAGCAGACAATACTGGGCACTTGGCAGAAAATAGCATACTACGACTCTGCTAACGTGCAATGAGCCAACAGGGCGCGTGGCAGAAAATGGCATACTACGACTGATAACCATCATTGTCTGCCCGGGTGCCCATGATTGACAGCCACTGCAGTACGACGACGACGGTTACCAGTCGTAATAAACCATCTTCTACCAAAAGGCAAGGGGCTGGTGCAATGCAGCGCTACGGCTGCCAGCCCCACAGCTGCCCGCACCCAGATCGCCAATGAAGGCTACCAGTCATGCTGCACCGTCTACCGCCAAAAGGCAGTTAGCTGCTGCTGCTGTGTAGCAATGCAGTCCCACGTCTGCCGGCACCTAGATGACATATGGTGACGGTGAGCTGAGCTGAGCGGGCTCCATGCTTGCCGTGGTATGTTGTCTGCACAGGTAACCCAGGTAAAAAGGTGCGAATCTATTGTCTGCCGTTGCTGTGACGTAGGGGGAGGGACCTGACGACATGTACCCAGAACCCCCCGCGGCACTGTTTTGCATCATCCGGGCATTGGGATCTCAACCCATAATTCCAATGGGCGGCGGAGACTGCGGGAACTGTGGGATAGCTACCCATAGTGCAATGCGCCGGAAGTCGACGCTAGCCTCGGTACTGTGGACGCGGTCCGCCGAACTAATGCACTTAGAGCATTTTATGTGGAGACACACACAATCGGCTGTATACAACCGATTTCTATAAAACCGGCTTCTATTAATTCGATCTAATTTCGTAGTGTAGACATACCCTGAGACTGCCTTACCTGATTGGGTCCCATGGCTCCCTTCTGTTCTTTGTCCCTGAGGTCCTCATCTATACCTCTATTACTTTTATCTGCTTCTCCTGATCTCACCCAAGAAGATATTTACTAAAGCTGTTAGAAATTTATCATAGAGAAAATTTTCCTCTTAAAACTGAATTTTTTTCATGGGGAAAATTTCAATTCTAATTTAAAATTTTTGATTTTTCCAGTGGGAAATTTTGAATTTAAAAAGAGGTGGGAATCGCACTTTTCACACTTCCTTACACTTTTCCAAACAAAAAAATTTGGAAAGTGTCCAAGTATGAAAAAAATCCACTTTTTCGCAATTTCTTATAATTTTCTATCTGGAAAAAAGTTGAAAATCAGTAAGAAGTGTGGAAAAATAATTTCTCTTCCTCACTTTCTTAAACTTTCTTACTATTGTCCAACTTTTTTCTATTTGGAAAACAAAACAGTGTGAAAAGTCGGATTTTCCCCAAAGTTTCTTTCTATTTTATTTGTTTTCCCACTGGAAAAAAGAAGGGAAATGTAGAAAATGGGAGAGGAAAACCCAAAACGGAAAACTGAAATTTTAGATTTCCAAAAACTGAACTGAAATGACATTTTAAGTTGAAACACAACGAGAATTGTCATTTTATTTTGAAATTGTTAATTTGAATAATTTTTTTTCAATTAAACAGCACAAAAATCTTCTTGTCCCTGGGGAAGATGACAATCTTTTGTGAAATGTTCAATGAAAGTATCCCAGTTTGTATAGATTGCTCTAGATCAGTGGTGGGCAACCTGCGGCCCACCCGTGCCACTTCCCGCAGCTCCCATTGGCCGGGAACAGTGAACCACGGCCACTGGGAGCTGACTGCAGGCAGTCAGTGTAAACAAACTGACTCGTGGCCTGCCAACGGATTACCCATATGGGCTGCGTGCAGCCCGCGGGCCACAGGTTGCCCACCACTGCTGTAGATAAACAATTTTGGATCTTGTTTTTCTATAACACTTTTACAATTTAAAAAGTTTCTTTTGCAACTGTATCCACACAATAGTTACTTCCCAGCCTACATTAACATCTTATTTCTGCATACACATACATAACTCAGAGGACTGCCTGCTCTTTGTTCTAGCTCAATGATCTTATTTTCATATGTTAATTTTCTTCACTGGTGGTGTTTATCTAAATCCAATTTGCTTTCTGACTTGCATCTGTTTAGATACATAGTCTTATAATTATTTCTTAACATTAATTCTACTGTACTTCAAATATGAATTATTTGTTAATGCTGATCTGTCACAGTTGTCACAAAGCTGCTGAGGTTTTTTTTGTTTTTAGATATAATAAAACAGACAAGCACAGTTTTTTTAGTTTAACCATAATAAGACAGTAAAAGCCTTATTTATGAAAAAAATCAAAATAAAGTATGACTGGTAGGACACACAGCTTTTTGACCTATCCCATAGTTTCAGCCCACCTTAAGTGGTGCTTGTGAACACTTGTCTGAAATATGTAGGGGGAATTGGAACCATAATTTCTTGTGTGTCAATATACTGGATGAGGAATTGCACTCGTAAAAGCCAAGCAATGGCATAATATGGGCAGCTACTGTGCAGTCTTTCACCTGAACTTTCACATACTTTCTGGGCCTAGTTTTTACACTCTTGGTCATTGCAGAATAGAGACTACCATTTAAGTTGCATTGACATTTTGTGATGTGGATAGAAACCTATTAGGGCCTAATATAAGACAAGACAAGAAACCTTTCCTTATGTTTACAATGTCTGTTGTGCATAAAGAAAATCCTTATGAAAATTCTTTAGCGTAAAGTTACTGAATATAAAATAGGAGGTGCCCTTATTTGAACATAAACTTAATATCAACTGAAAAGATATTCTAAAGAAGTATGGAAAACTGTTTAAGATCCTGAATAGTCTTCACTTATGGTACCTATCAACTCCTAACTTCAGTGTTCTGTGCCAAAGATTTCTCAATAAGATTCCTGCCCACCACAGATTGCACTTTCCTATAAAAGGCCTTGTCCCCACAAAAGAGATTTTATGAGCTACCTGACTTGCTTTCACAGTCTGCTGTAGCCTGAATAATGATTAAACATGTTCTCACTTTCCTGATGTCCTCCTCTTCTTCACTTGAGCACTTCTGTTCTAGAAGTAGGCTTCCAGGGAAGAGAACCAGGTCTCTTCCCTGTTTCCCACCCAATAAATTCTAGCTGCTACATTTTGACTGTTGTGTGGACTACAGAAATCCTCTTTCCCAGCACAGAGCTGCTCTGCTGCCAGCCAATCCAAGAGTAGAGTTACAGGGGTGCATCTGCACTGTCTCCTAACATTTATATTGCCAATCATTATCAACTTACACTGCAGTTCACAATCATCAGCTAATTAACTCATCACTACCCAATGAGTAATATTACTATTTGATTAGCTTAAATGGCAGCACTAAAGGTAACTTTGCCCGGCCCTTTTGTTCATGCTCTTCCCTTTCATGTCATCCCTACCAGTTTTTTTCATTATCAAAAATGGGGACTATCAAGATGCATACACAATAAATCAAAGCAACCACATGGTCATATGGTAATGCACATAAAAACTAGTAATATTGCAGTAACCCTTATCCTCTTGTCTCCCTAATTTCATGCTGTTTGTTCACTTTGTGCTATATCTAATCTCTTCAAAGCAGGAACTGTCTTTCATTCTTTTCTGTAAAGAACTATGCATATTTATGTTGCTGTATGAATAATAATAATCTTTAAAGAGAAACCTTTAAATGTTTGATTTATATTTGCTTGTACTGTGTTTCTGTATACCTGGTTTATATTTGAATGTCCTGATTTTGGATCATAATAGCTGCAGCCTGCTGTGTTGACCTACTTCTGGTTTTAAGATTACTGTAGTTAGAGATTATGAAATGTTATCCATCCTTCATTGCCTGTCTGACACCTCTGCCCTAGGATAAAGATTTGACCAACTGAAGAGTGTGCACCATACCATCCAAACAGATGGACATTAATGCTGGGAGCTAGACATAACAATTAGTACCTATTCCTAACGGACTATGCTATCCCTAATCCATCCCTAGGCTGAATTAACTCTCAGAAATAGAAACAAGTTTTAGCCAGTTTGTTTAGTGAGGATTTTTGTCTCATTTAAATCAGGTACAGTTCTAGGTTTAGACAGAAAGAGGCACTATGCCAAATTCAGTAGTAGATATGTGGACAAAACAGAATGAAGAGAATCTGGTACCCTCACCATTGCACAGGTATCTTTGCATTGTACAGATAGCCTTTGTCACTGATAGTCTGTGTTGGACTATTACAATATGTTTTTTTCCCTAAAGGGAGTCCCTGTAACCTGTCCTTTGGAGGAATGATATGCTGTTGTAGTTCAGCATTCTTCTGGTATGCAAGTATTATGGAATGCCCTGAGGCAGAGACCTGTAGTGTGTCGATCAGCAGATGTCCATGTCTCAATACATGGCTTCCCACACCAAAAGTGCTACTAGTTTATTTCTCAGACAAAATTTCAAATAAATACTGACTTTGTGTGGAAATTTCCTAAACGATGTAGGACTGGATATGAGTAATCAGTACTGTTTTGTTTTTTAAAAATTAGGGATGGTTGAATCAGTTCAGATATATATAAAACAACTAATGATGGGAAAACTGCAAAAGTTTCTGTACTGGGGTTTGGCTCAGGTGCTTTTCTGAAGCATTCTGTATTGCAAAATTGGATTGGAAATTTTACCAGAACTCATCCTTCACAAGACTACTTAGATTCCTGGTTTCAATCAGAACAGGAAGTACAGATGATTAGTAGTGTGACATATGTTGTCCTTATAAGAGGAAAGATGGACCCATGATTAGGGCACTAACTGGGATTCAAGAGACCAGGATTTTATTTCCTGCACCACCACAGACTTTCTGTGTGACCTTGGACAAGTTGTTTAGGGTCAGATTTTCAAAAATATTTGGAAGTCTAACAATGTAGGTAGATGCCTAGTGGGATTTTCAAAAATGAACTAAGGGCCTAACTCCCAATCTTTATCTTCAAGTGCGTAAATACCTTTAAAAATCTGGCCCATAGTCTCTTTCAGCCTCAGTTCCTCATTTGTAAAGTGAGAATATTAGTACTTCAGTACCTCACAAGAGTGTTATGAGGATAAATAGATTAAAGATGAGAAATGCTCAGTTACTATGGAAATGGGGGTCATATAAGTATCACAGATTGTGATATTTTCTCCCTTACTGGAAATACATTGAAAAGGCATGTTTCCAACTCAATTTTGCAGACTAAATAAAGTTTTGATATTTCAGATAAGGTTTGAATAAGTATCTCAAATTCCTGGTTAATTGTCCAGTGTAAACTTACAAACTTTTGAGGGCTGCTCATTTTTTTTTTTTAATCAAGTACCCATAGATACCCAGCACAGAGCAGAGTTAGAGAATGTGGGCTGTTTACAAATTAGTGATCTACCAATTATAAAAAAAAGTTGAGAATCATATTTGTGAAATATTTTAGCTGTGCAAAGGTCTATATTTTTCTGAATATAATTGAGAAGAGACTAATAATATCCTATAGCAGGATAGTATCGTTATTTTTATATCTATCTTTTATTGTACACTAGAGGTTCTGATTGTACAGATACTGCCAAGAATATAGATTTAATTAGCAGATATCTTTCTGGCTCTAATAACTGCAAATTTACAAACTAACCTAAAGGGAGAAAAAATTCAGTTTAGCATCTAACAAAGACTTTATTGACACTATTCTGCATTTGTGTTATGCTAAGGAGATGTTAATATTAGGGTATAGATTAAGCCCTATGTCATCTTCAGAAAGTTCTTCTTTCACCTGCTTGGGTTTCCATTCAGTAACGAAAATAGAAGCCTGCTAGTATGTAGGTCTTAGGAAAAAATGTGCGTGACACAGAATGCACACTATGAATGATTCATAAAGCAAAACTGGAGATGCATAAGGATGTGCTGTGCAATGGATTAGGGTTTGTAACTTGGGCAAAATGTATGCAGAAATCCATATATGGAAAAATCCTGGTTTATTTATAATGCAACTAACACATATTCCTTTATTATGGAAAATGTGCATCTTATTCAGCATTATGCCAAGATGTTTCACAACAAGGTGATGAACACATTGTTGCAAGAGTTACAATATGGGAAGAAGCACAATAATAGGTGTGGAAATCAAGAACCTGCTCAATGACATAGAAGAAATGCTAGTATCCTCAAAGGCATGTTAGTATTTTAGTTTAAATGGCTATTTTCAATGAAGAAGGGCTAAATGTTAATTCATCTTTTCCCTACCATGTATCCTCTACATGTGAAAGGGATGGTAGGAAGTAAGGTACATGTCAAAAAACATTGGCTCCAATCTCTTCCTAGTGTGCTGCTTGCTGCCAGTATGTTAGATAAGCTCTTCTATTATTTCATCTTGTGGCTTGACCGAGTGAAGATGAGAGTGGTTATGAATATTAGATATCATGGTCTTTGGAAACGGGGAGGCTTAGTTTTCTTTTCAGAACAAAGAGACCATTTGTCAGATTCTTTGTGTTATTGTTACAGAACTAAATCAGCTTGATCCTGTCTCTTCTGTATTACTATTGTGAGAGTGCCTGAGTATAAACAGTAAGTGTGTCTGACTTTCTTTATAACAGGGGCCATAGAACTTCCCCAAAATTATTCCTAAAGCAGATATTTTGGAAAAAACATCCAATCTTGATTTAAAAATTGTCAGTGATGGAAAATCCACCATGATCCTTGAGAAATTGGTTCAATGGTTAATTACCCTCACTGACAAAAATGTACACCTTATTTCCAGTCTGAATTTGTCTAGCTTCAACTTCCAGCCATTGGATCATGTTATGTCTTTCTCTGCTACATTGAAGAGCCCATTGTTAAATATTTTTTCCCCATGTAGATACTTATGGACTATAATTGAGTGAGAATCAATTTTAGGATGGAAAAGAAGGAGCAAAGAGATACAAAGAGCGTGGGAGAGGATGGAAGGAAAAAAGAGAAATCCTGCTTACCTTACTTACATATACTTACATATAGTTCTGTTGACATCGGTGGGACAACACATATGTGTGACCGGAACAGGATTTGGTCCTAAGAGGAAAAAGAGACAGAACAGAGAGAGACATAAGGCATGTCTAAACTGCCTTGCATTTAGGACAGGACTCCATTAATGCAAAGTAGGAACCTTAAAGTTCACACCTGCAGCATTCATACAGGGGAGTTACAGCCATGCTGCTATTCACAACCCTATATCATGAATGACTGGACAGTGTAGACATGCCCTGAGATGTGGACGAGGTACAGTTTATTAATAGATACAGGGTCCTGTGAGTATTGAGTAGCATCTTTTAAGATCAGATAGAAGTCCTCACACTGGGATTTCTTCTTCTTCTTCTTCTTCTTCTTCTTCCAAGGTGTTTTGTATTTTAAATTACATTCTTATTGACTTTCCAAACATAGACTAAACTAAGCTTTCAAAAAAATCTAATGAACAAAAAACAGCTCAGACTTTGCCCAAATGCTATTTAACTGAAAATGGGCAGGTGGCAGAGAATCAAAGGAAACAGAAGCCAAGCAAGTTTTGCAATTTAAAGCGTGCCTGGTGTATAAGTGGATTGATAAACAAACATAAGAAATGTGATAGGTTTCCAAGGCTAAGTCAAAGGTGAGCAAAAGAGTTGATAATGGAAAGGATGTTCAGAGAAGTCCACAGCTCTAATTCAAATCACATTAAGCATTTGGTTTCTCTCAGGGCAATTTTGTCTTTCCATTTGTATGTAATGTAAGCAAAGATAATTTATTCCAGTCTGAATACTGGTGACATCACAGCAGAATTTTCAGAAGCCGCCTTAATCTATTGCTAAATTTGCACACTCAGCAGTTGACCTCCCAGTAATCTGCACACACTATTTATCCATCTCCTTGCCACTTGTTCCGTACTATGATGACCTGCCAGCATTCCTTCCATGATAACTTTCTGAAGGCTATTTCCGTCTCTATGCTTGATGTGACCAAAGTACATAAGTTTGTTCCTGTTGTTTTCCGACAACAAAATCTGCTTCTTTCCAATAATGTTTCTGACATAAGCATTCATCTTATTTTCTGTGCAGGAGATACTCAAGAGTCTTCACCAGTTTCATATCTTCAATTTTCTTTTTTGTCAGCAGCATTATTTTCCCATAATACACATCTATATGTCACTGTGGGAAAGAATTACGTTTTTCACGACTTGAACTTTTGTACACTTCAAGATGGCATGTTTTCTCCACACTGTCGTAAGAAGGTGGTGGCTAAGTGAGCCATTCCTACTCTTCTTCCAATTTCTTTGGAGCAGCCTCCTTGGCTGGATAAATATGATCCCAGATAATTAAATTCATCTATTGCCTCTTCAGCTTAACTGTTGATCTTGATGTCCACTTGCATGCTATTTATTATTGATCATGTCAGCATACATGCTTTTGTTTTTCTCACATTCAGGGATAGTCCATATTCCTCGCTATTTTTATGGATGAAACAAAATTAATGGATGATTATATTCCCTGCATTTTTTTAATGATATGATGGATCTTTGCAATTTGATCATGCGTGTCTTGTCGCTTTTTGAAACCAGCTGGTTGTGGTGGTAGTTCTGCTTCTATCATTCATATTAACCAATCTTGAATTATATAGAGCAGCAATTTAACTTGACTGAGATTTCAGGGAGATGGTATAATCGTGACTTCCCTTCATATAATCATAGAATCATAGGGTTGGAAGACACCTCAGGAGGTCATCTAGTCCAATCACCTGCTCAAAGCAGGACCAACCCCAACTAAATCATCCCAGTCAGGGCTTTGTCAAGCTGGGCCTTAAAAACCTCTAAGGATGGAGATTCCATCACCTCCCTAGGTAACCCATTCCAGTGCTTCACCACCCTCCTAGTGAAATAGTGTTTCCTAATATCCAACCTAGACCTTCCTCACTGCAACTTGAGACCATTGCTTCTTGTTCTGTCATCTGCCACAACTGAGAACAGCCTAGCTCCATCCTCTTTGGAACCCCCCTTCAGGTAGTTGAAGGCTGCTATCAAATCTCCCCTCATTCTTCTCTTCTGCAGACTAAATAACCCCAGTTCCCTCAGCGTCTCCTCGTAAGTTGCCCTAGCCCCCTAATCATTTTTGTTTCCCTCCACTGGACTCTCTCCAATTTGTCCACATTCCTTCTGTAGTGGGGGGGACCAAAACTGGATGCAGTACTCAAGGTGTGGCCTCACCAGTGCCGAATAGAGGGGAATAATCACTTCCCTCGATCTGCTGGTAAAGCCCCTACTAATACAGCCCAATATGCCGTTGGCCTTCTTGGCAACAAGGGCACACTGCTGACTCATATCCAGCTTCTTGTCCACTGTAATCCCCAGGTCCTTTTCTGCAGAACTGCTGCTTAGCCAGTCGGTCCCCAGCCTGTAGTGGTGCATGGGATTCTTCCTTCCGCTACACTTGTCCTTGTTGAGCCTCATCAGATTTCTTTTGGCCCAATCCTCCAATTTGTCTAGGTCACTCTGGACCCTATCCCTACCCTCCAGTGTATCTACCTCTCCCCCCAGGTAGTGTCATCTGTGAATTTGCTGAGGATGAAATTCATCCCATCATCCAGATCATTAATAAAGATGTTGAACAAAACCGGACCCAAGACCAACCCCTGGGGCACTCTGCTTGATACTGGCTGCGAACTACACATCAAGCCGTTGATCACTACCTGTTGAGCCCCACAATCTAGTCAGCTTTCTATCCACCTTATAGTCCATTCATCTAGTCCATACTTCTTTAACTTGCTGTTAAGAATACTGTGGGAGACCGTATCAAAACTTTGCTAAAGTCAAGATATATCACATGTACCACTTTTCCCAAATCTACAGAGCCAATTATCTCATCATAGAAGGCATCAGGTTGGTCAGGCATGACTTGCCCTTGGTGAATCCATGTTGACTGTTCCTGATCACCTTCCTCTCCTCCAAGTGCTTCAAAATGGATTCCTTAAGGACCTGCTCCATGATTTTGCCGGGGACTGAGGTGAGGCTGACCGGTCTGTAGTTCCCCACGTTCTCTTACTTCCCTTTTTAAAATATGGACACTATATTTGCCCTTTTCCGATCATATATCCCCTTTGGAGATATCCTATCTCCTAGAACTGGAAGGGACCTTGAAAGGTCATCAAGTCCAGTCCCCTGCCTTCACTAGCAGGACCAAGTACTGATTTTGCCCCAGATCCCTAAGTGGCCCCCTCAAGGATTGAACTCACAACCCTGGGTTTAGCAGGCCAATGCTCAAACCATTGAGCTATCCCTCCCCCAAAACTAGTGTTCCAAGTGAGGTTTGAACTCCCAACCTCAGCATCACTCCATGCAGTACTGCTCTATAAGTACTGTGCGCTAACCCATTGCACCACTGGAGCCCAGTGGTAAGGGTAGAATTCCCTCCATCCAGCTGGCCAGTTAATTTCTAGTCATCCATACATCATTGCAAATTTTCCACATGAGATAATACCGAGGTCACCAATCACTTTTAGCAATTCTGCTGATATGTTATCTACCCTTGGTGCTTTCCCAGGCTTCACTTTCATAATAGTATGAACCATAGTATTAACGGGGTTATGAACCTTTTGTGCAGTGGAGTTTGTCAAGGAGGTGAACAATTTGCTGTTATTCTGCTGAAAACACACTCTCATATCCTTCTTGAGGTGGACAAGGGTTTGAACATTTTTTATTAATGTAAGTGAACGTGTATGGAGCAGAAGCGAGATGTTTCACATCTTATTGTTGTATAACATTGTTTATTGTGAATAAAGAGTTTTGTCTGTAACATTCTGTTTAGATACAACTGGTCTCCCTAACAGTAACTTCCTCACAAATTTCCACAGGAAAAACCACCCCCTTTGTAGAGAAGAGCATGCTGTATACAGCAACTACTCCATGCTGTTTCACTTCTCTAACCCTGTGGTGCCTCCTTAAGCCCTATGCAGACCCAGCCCTGTAGAAAGGCTTCTGCTGAATGCGTGGAAACATGTTGGAGAGACACAGCTTTCCTCTTTCTTCCCCCATTTTACTTCCCTGTACACCTGTAGATGAGGGGAACATGGGGCTTTGTGCTGATATTTTTATCCCTATTTGTATGTATGACATTGTAGGAATGTGTTGCTCCCGAATCGTACGCCCACGAGAACGGCAAACTGTTCCCTTGGTAACGAGGCAGGAGTGACCTTGTTCTAGCGTCTGTATTTGGGAAACTTATTGGCAACCTGACATCACCCTTGCAGCTGGTGTTCACGCGCTCAAGAGATGGGTTTGTAATCTCATGTGCATGTATACTGCCTGCCTTCTGTTTGCGCAAGAATGTAACCACTAAGAAGAGTTGTAAACAAAGTAAGGAGAAGAATAAAAACCCCAGGAAAAGTTTTCCTGGGAGGCTTTTTGCTTGAGGCTTTTGAAGCTCTCTAGCTACCAGAAACCTGGTGTTCTATTTCCTTTCCTGTGTCGTTGCCACAGCTGGTGACCCCGACGTGATACCCCTCTACTCACCGGCTGGATACGCCGAGCGCGCCCGTGGCTGTTTGCCGCCCCTTATTCGTGAGTATGGGGGGGGACTTTCCAGTGCCCAGAAGGAGCACGCAAGAGAGTTACAAAAGATTATATGACAGCGATCATGTGTCGCTGTCCCGGTCGCTCATATTGAGGACCTTCTAAGGGAAATAGATCGCCAGTGCCCCTGGTATCCTGACTGCGGGTCTTTACAGCTTTTTGATTGGATATGGATTGGGATCACCTTGTATAGTGAACCCCGTGCCCCAGTTCAGCACCTGCTGCTTTGGCAGCGTTGTAAGAAGGCGCTGGAGGGGTTCGGCCCCGACGGCCTTAAGCCGGTTTCCCCTTTGCCCCCAGGTGATGGGCCACCCCCCTCCTACCCGCAGCTGACCCTCCCTGCGCCGCCGCCCGTGGCGGCGCCCCCCTGCCTACCGGTCGGGCGGGGGGGCGCTGTCGCCGCGGCGGTGCAGCGAGCGCGCGAGGCCGGTCCCTTGACCGGCGAGGAATCCAGCTGTGGGTTCGAGGCGTTCCCCGTCTCTAGGCGGGATAATGGAAACGGGGGGCGGGTAGTGAACTGGGAGGCTCTCCCCTACTCAGTTTTGCACGAGCTCCGGGGGATCTTGAAAGGTGTGTCAAACGGTTATCACTTGCTCCCCCAAGATTGGAAAGACATGTGTCGCATGGTGCTGTCTCCCGCGCTATACGTTGTGTGGGACAGCGAGTACCAGCGAGAAGTGCTTGCAGCAGCAGCACAAGGTGGGGGGGCCTATCTCGCTGAGCAGTTATATGGCACAGGGCAGTTTTCGAGCATCCCCCAGCAGGCGGAGGGCACGCCCCGGGCAGCTTATCCCTGGTGGTCTAGTGGTTAGGATTCGGCGCTCTCACCGCCGCGGCCCGAGTCCATGGGCCGATGATGGAGGGGGCTACATCTCAACCTGTGGGGCCGTGATTTATTAACGCAGTTCACTGCCACCATCCATATCGATGATTAGGCGTACGACCCTCCCCCTCCGTTGGCTCACTGATGAGCCCGTATGGGTTGCGCAGTGGCCGCTTCCTCTGGAAAAGCTGGAGGTTCTCCAGCACTTGGTTAATGACCAGCTATGGGCAGGGCATGTGGAGGAGTCCACTAGCCCCTTTAATACCCCCCGTGTTTGTAAGCACAAAAGAAATAGTTACACCTTGTATAGAAATTGATGTGGCTAGTGTTGTGGAAATTGAATTGTGGATAGGGTGTGCATTTTTCCCAGAATATGTGCAGTGTATATTGTAGCAAAGGTAAAAGAAATGCAAACCTACCAATATAGGTTGTGTTGTCTTGTTCAGATCACTGTGTGTTTGAAAGCTGGAGTTAGAAGTAAAAGGCAATCAAAAGTTTGGGAAAGTTAATTGTGACCCCTTTTTAAGTAAGAATCTTCAAGCTGTGGATAGCTTTGGATCTGGAAGCAAGCCAGAAAGCATTTGTATTAATGCAATTTTCTAACTAATAAGGTAGAAGCCACTGAAACCTGGGCTGCCTATGAAACAAATACAAGGAAATATGGGGTAATTCCTCTGTTTCGCCTGAAATCAACAAGAGTATGTGTATATAAAGGAAATATTTTAAGCAATGACTGACTGCCCAGAAGGGGTAGACCTCTGTTTTTTTGTTTTTCAGATCATCAGAGAAAACGGATGCCAGCTAAACAGCATTCAATGTACCATGCATTCACTGGCACAATAGGAATTATTTTTGTGTTCTATGGCCAAAATTGTTGTCAAAAATTGCATACCAACAGTCTTTGGAAGCAGGGACAGGGAAGGTTAACCCACTCCCCATATTGCCCATGGGATCCTTCTGGCTACCTCAGATTTCTAGCCAGAGGGCTGGGGAGGGAGGAAAGCAATTAGACACCTGAGGTTGTACCGAGTGAACTCCTCAAAAGTGGGTGTGCTTGTCCCGGTTTGTTGCTCCAAAGCTCTGTAATAAAGTTATTTTACTGGAAGAGTGTACATGGCATACATTAAATAATGAGACTACTGTACTGTATAAAGGCAAGGTGTATATGTTCATTGTTGGGAAAAAGTGTATAAGTGAAGAGTGGAAGTTTCCTTTGTAGGTTAAAAGAAGCTGAGAAAGGGAGAAGAGGAAAAAGAACAGAATGAGTTAACTGAGAGAAAAATACAGCTAGCAGGCTCATCCAAGGTCACAGCCAAAACTTGGCTGACCCCCAAGAAAAGGAGGGGGGCTTAAATGTGCCCAAGCAACTGAGATCTAAAAAACACTGCCAGGCATTAATGAAATGTGTTAGGTTTCTTTTCTCACAGGTAGAGAAGTGTTGCCCAAAGACCCTAGCACCCCTGCCATTTATTGAAACCAGGAAACTGAGTCTATGTAAAGTCCATCAACGAAAGACTGCTTTGGCTCCATGCTGGAAAGGCCCTTTCCAAGTCCTGTTAGCCACCAACACCGCTGTGGAGTGCCAGGGACTGACTGCCTGGACCCATGCTTTTCACTGTAAAAAGACCCCTCCACCTCGGGAGGGCTCTCCGACTGATAAGCCTATTTCTCCTTCTAGCTCTGCTGTGCCGTCTGGACAGCAGGAAAAAGGAAAAAAAGACAAAGTGAAGTGCTAGTAACCTCTCCCTTGTCTTTTGACAGACCTACTGTGCCTTTGCATTTTTCTAGAAGACACAAAACCATTACAGGGTGATGTGCTAGTAACCTCTCCCCTGTATGATACTAAACCACACTGTTTCAGGAAAAGAGAAGAAGGAACACTTGCTTCATTGAAACCACAAAGTCCAGGGATTCCTGACTACAAGCGACATTAAGAACTGACCCTGGTGAAGAAGCAAAGAATTATACCCTGGCAGGAAGAAACTTGTGGAACCCATTCTTGGGAATGTGGTATTGATTGGATTTTGGGGTTTATTTTACAGGCTGCGCCCTGTGTTTTGGATAAGTCCCTCAGCATGTATTGCCCTCCCTAATTGGATTTTAAATGATAAGTACCAAAGGCACCTTGTTGCCATTGCCCCTGCCATCTTATTCATTACACTATTACCCCTGTAACACATCCAAATACAGACAATGACCCAGAAGTTGCTGACAGAGATGGTATTAAATATCACTAAGGCTGGGAAGGCATTGCAGTGGGATCTAGCATGTTCAGAAATTCAGGATTTCCTGAATGACTAGCTGATGGCCATTCGAAATGATCTAGAGCATCAGGCTTGGCCCACTGCCCTTACAGACACATCAGGAGTACCATCTGATCTGTGGCCATGGAGACATACTTGAAGACTTTCTGGGTGGAAGTGCAGACGTTCTCAGTGCTCCTTCCAAGCATATGGACCGGTTGAGAGGGTGTGGGCTCCCACATACCGAATCCTGCCGGGTCCATGGGGAGGATGCATGTGGGATTGGGTAATTCACCAAGACATCTGGGAAATTAGACCTCCTGGTATGCCCAATCGATTTTTAGTCAGTGCTCCTGGGATTACACCTGACAGGACACTTACTTTCTTAAGCTAATGACAGCTGTGTGTATGTTAATGACACCACATTACAAGACACCTGGGTCCACCTGGCAGAAGTATTAAATCAATCTGATTTCTGCCTGGCCGTTGCCCCGAAAATGCAAGGTCTGTTAAGTACTTGTCTTGTTCCTGTCTGCAAACCACCCAGCAACATTCGGGGTGTGAGACAGTGAAAGAAATGTGTTGTTTTAAGCTTACTGATAATAGTAACCGCATGCAATAGCAGATTGATATGCTGAAATGTTATGCTTGAGCTATCCGCCAGGACGTTTTTCCTCCTTGGTGGGATTACATCTAGTCATAGCCACCCTTAGAGTGGATAAAGACCCTTTTATAGTATGGGGTCTTAGTTTTGATTTTTGGCGTTTTACTTTGCTGCTTTGTTTAATGTTTACCCAATCTAGTGGCATTGTGTATGCTACCCTGCGAAGGTGCTTTGTCTAAACACCGCATATAAAATAAAATAGGGGGGGATGTAGGAATGTGTTGCTCCCGAATCGTACGCCCACGAGAACGGCAAACTGTTCCCTTGGTAACGAGGCAGGAGTGACCTTGTTCTAGCGTCTGTATTTGGGAAACTTATTGGCAACCTGACATCACCCTTGCAGCTGGTGTTCACGCGCTCAAGAGATGGGTTTGTAATCTCATGTGCATGTATACTGCCTGCCTTCTGTTTGCGCAAGAATGTAACCACTAAGAAGAGTTGTAAACAAAGTAAGGAGAAGAATAAAAACCCCAGGAAAAGTTTTCCTGGGAGGCTTTTTGCTTGAGGCTTTTGAAGCTCTCTAGCTACCAGAAACCTGGTGTTCTATTTCCTTTCCTGTGTCGTCGCCACATGACATAATTTGGCTGTATTTGTGTGCTTTACTGATGTGTAGTCTTGTATTTATGAAAAATTAATATAATGATTAACTGCTTGTATTGACCTAGCTGGGAAAAAGCACAACAGAAAAAGAATTGATTTTAGTTTTGTTTTGTATGTTAAGAACTTTTTTTTTTCTTTTAAAATATTGGTTATTGGTGAGGAAATTGGGCCCACTCCTACTCCTATTGAAGACAAAGGTAATACATCCATGGAGTCAGGAAACTGAGGGACAGATTCCCAAATGCACTTAGCAATGCACAAAGGAGCTGGTTGCACCTCCCTAACCCTAGGGCCCTTTCTATACCGTTCCTAGCCTTGATATAGTTTAGAGCAGTTTGGGGGCTGTTCTGAAATATATCAGTTGGACAATCATCAGTTGGGGATTGCAGCAAGACAGTGCATTTGGCCATGCCTCTCAACTTCCCAGCTTATTAAGACCCCTCCTAAGGTCGGAGTTCACCATGCCAGCTCCAGGACTGTTGGAAACTTCCCCTTGGGGAATCCTAAGCTGGCAGGATCTGTCCTGTTTCTGGCCCCTTTCTACACCAGAGAAGCGCAAAGAGGCCAGGATGGGGTATACATTTTCTCATGTATTTCAACATAAGGTTTGCCTATGGAAATAAGCTGTAACTTGCTATTCAAGAAATGCATGATTTCTATGCCAGTGTACTTTAATTGTCAGACAAAAATGTTGTCAATCAATCATACTTCAAATATATCATGTTAGTGGCGCACTTAAACCTATGGAAGTTATGGGTTCCTTTTGAAACATGAATGACTGGCCCTGAAAAAGATGATTGTGTTTATCTGAAAGGAGTACATTTACCCTTCTTATTTGAGCCTCCTTTATGCTAAGCCTTCGGCATTAATTTGAATCAGTGGTTTGTGGTTAAATCTTTTCTGCTGCTTTGGAATGAAAGCTCTGTGTGTGGGAATTATTAGGATTTGAAATTTAATTTTCACTGCTCCAAATCTCTACCACTAAAGTTCTTTCATATTCCTGCAAAACTGTTATATAGGGAAAAATTCTGCTGGATATTCAATAGTTTCCATTTTTGTTTGGTGCATTATGATGTGTTGTCCTGATTATTTGTTGCTTAATGTCTTTTGCCAGCCAGCAGACTAAATGCAGCAGTGAGAACTGAACAAATAATCTCACCATTTTGAGAAGCTGGAGGGAGGTAATCATTTTAGTTTCAAATGATGGCTATAATAAATAATAAAATTCATTCGACTAAATCCTTCCTTACAACCTGCAGAGTAAAATGGAACTGTCTAAATGGCATGGAATAAGGGGGCAATTTTGTTGGCAGAGTTTTGATTTGATTACCATATATTTTCCATAGTCCCACATAGCCTGATCCTATCTAAAAATAAATAAATAACCACCCTCTGCCACTACTGTGTCAAGAAAGCCTTAGCAAAAACAATTTTGCTTTTAAAAAAAAAAAAATAAGTTTAGGAGCAATGGGGAAAAAGTATTTTCCATTATAAAATGAAGAATGTTTTTAAAAAAGTTGCAATCTTATAGATGAACTGGCTGGGACTTGTGTGAATAGTGAGCCTTAAATGATCTAGAACCTTTGAAGTGATGGCTGCAAAATGTGCTAAGAAAGTATTGGGGGTAAAAGTTAGGAGAGGATAAGTGGACGCTTGTATAAACCCTGTGATTTGGACTTGGCTTTTAACTAGGGAGAGGAAAACTTTTTTTACCTCATTTCAAACCAACTCAAACACTGCAGGTTCCAAAGTCTGACACATACCTGTATTGGATAAATAGGTAGAGTGAAAAACAGAAAAGTAAATCACACAGACACACAAAAGTAGCAGATGGGGAGAAAGAAAATGTCGAAAGAAAAATGAATATAATAAGCCAGAATTGCCCCATGAGGAAAGTGGGAGGGAAACTACACCTCCTTTGCCATGGGGGTAGCTGTTCTAGAGGGTATTCGTTCCTGAGAGAAGGCCAGGCAGTGGTACCTGCCCTGCTTTCCACCAGAGAGAACAGCTTTAAATTGAAGTTAAGGCTATATGTTGAATTACTGCAATCTTCTGGGTGGCTTAATACCACCTTGACTGATCTTGCCCACTTTTTGAACTGCACTGGCTGGCTGCACTGTGTATCTTCTAACCTTCCCCCATCTGGGGCACATAGCCTGAAGGCAGCAAAATCTGGTCAATAAATCAGGTCCTTATAACATAAACACAGACCTCTAGCTTGTGCTAACCACCTCTTAAAAGTAGAGCTAGATGATTAAAAAAAATGTTTTTCAATGAAAAAATAGAAATTTTTCAGTCTTGAAAATGTAAAATGTTTTGTGTTATTTCAGTTTTTACATTTACTTCCCCTTTTCTCATTAGTTCCCCATTCACCATTTCCAGTTGCAAAATAGAAAAAAGGAAAAGAGGGGGAAATGAGAGAGGGAGAGAGAGAGAGGAGCGATGAAGGGAAGGAAAACTGTAAAATATTTTGCAGACATTTTTGAAAACATTTTCTTTTTAATTTCCACAAAAATGACTTACCATTTTTCAAGCAGCTCCACTTAAGGAGTTTGCTCAGTCGCAACAGGGAGCAGCAGCTTCGCTTTGGGCAGAAACTGTTTGGTTTTAAATTTAATCCCTCTTAAAGAGAAATAGGTTTAAATGATAGGGAAAATTGTTTACGAATTCATACTAGTTTTGTAAACCCTCTGAACTCAAACAATATTTTACAAAGTCAGTAGTCTTGAACTGCACAAGGTTTGCTTATCCCTAATTTCAGCAATGGGCTCATTTTCTCTCTTGCCCTTGGAGGACTCATGAGGTACCATTTCAGTTCAAGAGAATAGGTTTTTAGATATGCTTTTGTAGGCAGGTAGGGCTAGATCCTGAGGGGTCCTTGCTCAATGGAGGCAAAGGATGGGCAAGCAAAAACTCAGCTGCTCTTCTCCCCCGCTCTTTTGTGTGGGTAAGTAAGGGCATCTTACAGTAGCACTGCCTGAAGGGCAGAGGTAATGAACAGAGGAGAGAAACATGATCCATCCAAATGGACAGTATAGTGAGAGACTGTGAGGCATAATTTGCCTGAGACAATCTCTCCAGTGTTCTTTCTGGGATAATGGCAGTTAATCACTGTGTCCTATTCAGAGCTTTAGTTTAAAAGCCACAGTCTAGCCCTTACTGTATTATATCAAAGTGTAAAATACAGCAGAACATAAAATGCTTACCATAAAAACATGCAGTGTATGTGAAAATGTCCTTCCTATGGCACTGTTTTGTAGAGTTGGTCAGATTCATTCGTTCTTCTGTAGCATCAAATACTGGCCACAACTACAAGAGAGAACAGCATAATATTATGATGTAGATTGCAGCAGAGCCCATGAGATGCCCCAGTGAGTTCAGAATCTGAGGCCTTGGCTATACTTGCGAGTTACAGCGCAATAAAGCCGTGTACAGCGCAGTATCTCACTCCCCGTCCACACTGGCAAGGCACGTACAGCGCTGTATCTCCGCAGCTACAGCACTGCTGGTACTCCACCTCCCCGAGAGGAATAAAGAGTATTGCGCTGTCGCTGCTGCGCTGTGGCACCAGTGTGGCCACCCAATGCGCTCTGATTGGCCTCCAGAAGTATTCGGCAGTATCCCACAATGCCTGTTCTAGCCACTCTGGTCATCTACTGCCCTGGCCTCAGGTGACCAACCGTCAGACCCGCCCTTTATATTCCCTGGGAATTTTAAAAATCCCCTTCCTGTTTGCTCAGCCAGGCATGGAGTGCTATCAGCGAATCGTTCCAGGTGACCATGCCTCCACGCACCAAGCAAGCCCCAGTATGGAGCAATGGCGAGTTGCTGGACCTCATCAGTGTTGGGGGGAAGAAGCTGTCCAGTCCCAGCTGCACTCCAGCCGTAGGAGTTACGATACCTTTGGGCAGATATCAAGGGCCATGATGGAAAGGGGCCATGACCGGGACGCACTGCAGTGCAGGATTAAAGTGAAGGAGCTGCGGAATGCCTACCGCAAAGCCCGCGAGGCAAATGGCTGCTCGGGTGCTCCCCCTGCGACCTGCCGATTCTACAAAGAGCTGGACACGATACTTGGGGGTGACCCCACCTCCACTCCGAGCACCACCATGGACACTTCAGAGCAGGGGGAGGAGGAAGAGGAAGAGAAGGAGGAAGAGGAAAGCGGGAGTGAGGGTGCTGGGGTGGGGGGAGACACCCCGGAATCCCTGGAGGCATGCAGCCAGGAGCTCTTCTTGAGCCAGGAGGAAGGTAGCCAGTCGCAGCGGCCGGTACTTGGTGGAGGACAAACAGAAGAGCAGGTTCCCGGTAAGCGGCTTTTTTTTTCGGGAAGTTTTTTTTTCGGGAAGGAATTTTTTCGGTGCGGGCTCTTTGGGAGAGGAGGGTTAGGGCTATATGCATGCCTAGATGCGGAATAGCGCATTGATGTGGTCTATCACATCGTGATAATCGGCCTCGGTAATCTCTTCAAAAGTCTCATCCAGAACGTGGGCAATGCGCTTGCGCAGGTTTATTGGGAGAGCCACCATGGTCCTTGTCCCAGTCAGGCTAACGTGTCCGTGCCACTGTGCCGCGAGGGGCGGGGGACCATTGCTGAACACAGGCAAGCTGCATATGGGCCAGTGCAGAAGCCGCATTGCAGTAGAAGACCCTCCCCTGCTTCCTAGGTCACCTCAGCAACAAGATATCTTCCAGGAAGAACTCCTGTGGAAAATGTTGGGACAGTGTTCAGTGTAGGTTCCTCCTGCAGCTGTTGGCTCTCCCCAAGGCACAGAAACCCAGAGGACAGTACAGCCCTGAAACAATCAGTCCCCTTTACTCACCATTTTGGGGCTCCCGTAGGTTATGTGCGCTCTCTTTGGGATGGGAAAATTATGCTATTGTGTAGACTGTGTGTGCCCTCCTTAAGTGCGGGGGAATCATTACTCTGTCTGGTATAAACAATGCTGCCTCTGTTAAGTGTTGCATTTTGCCTTTACAGATGCAACCTTGAGATCTCAGCCGTCTGTGTTATCACCGACTGAGAGACTGCAAAAACTCTGGAAGAAACCGCGAAAAAGCAAAGAAGACATGCTGCAACAAGTGATGCATCAATCTCTTAAAGAGAATCAAAAAGCGCAGGAGTGGAGGGAGAGCAAAAGCAGGATCTGCCAGGAAAATGCAGTGCACCGGCGGTGAAGCACAGAGCACCAGCAGCAAAGCACGGATCGGCTGATAAGCATCATGGAGCGCCAAGCGGACTCTATCCAGGCGCTCGTAGCCATGCAGGCAGAGCACTACTGCGCCCAACCCCCCTGCAGCCCTTGTCCCAAAACTCTTTCCCTTGTGCCCCCATGTCACCTTCAACCCACTTTCCCCAACATCTGGGTTCTTACCGCCACCAGCTGCCTCCGACACCTGTATCTTCACCACCCACCTTGCTGCTGTCAAGGCTCCCTGTGTAGGGTTTCATGAGCCACGGCATTAACAGGTAAGCAGGGTCTCCAAGGATCACAATGGGCATTTTGACTTCCCCTACTGTGATCCTCCGCTCTGGGAAAAAAATCCCGGCCTGCAGCTTCCTGAACAGGCCAGTGTTTCGAAAGATGCGTGCATCATGCACCTTTCCGGGCCTGCCTGCGTTAATGTCAATGAAATGCCCACGGTGATCCACAAGCGCCTGGAAAACCATAGAGAAATACCCCTTCTGATTAACGTACTCGGATGCTAGGTGGGGGGGTGCCAGAGTAGGAATATGCGTCCCTTCTATCACCCCTCCACAGTTAGGGAAACCCATTTGTGCAAAGCCATCCACAATGTCCTGCACATTACCCGGAGTCACAGTTCTTCTGAGCAGGATGCGATTAATGGCCCTGCAAATTTGCATCAACACGATTCCAACGGTCGACTTTCTCACTCGAAACTGGTTAGCAGCCGATGGGTAGCTGTCTGGAGTTGCCAGCTTGCAGATTGCAATAGCCACCTGCTTCTCCACCGGCAGGGCAGCTCTCAATCTCGTGTCCTTGTGCCGCAGGGTGGGGGAGAGCTCCTCACTCAGTCCCATGAAAGTGGCTTTTCTCATCCGAAAGTTCTGCAGCCACTGCTCGTCATTCCAGACTTCCATGACGATGTGATCCCACCACTCGGTGCTTGTTTCCCAAGCCCAAAAGCGGCGTTCCACGGTGCTGAGCATGTCCGTGAATGCCACAAGCAATTTCGTGTCATACGTGTTACGCGACTCGATATCATCGTCAGACTCCTCGATATCATCGTCGGACTCCTCACTGTCACTTTGGATCTTAAGGAATAGCTCGACTGCCAAACGTGACGTGCTGGTGAGACTCGTCAGCATTCTCCTCAGCATTTCGGGCTCCATTTCCCACAGACCGAAACGGAACACAGACCGCGCGCGCTGCACAGAAACTGTTGAAAGATGACGTTGAAAGATGGCGCCAAATGTGGACGGAAACACAGGGATTGCTGGGATGCGAAGCGATGGATCACGGGGCATTGTGACAGGACCCAGAATGCCCCGCCCTCTCTACCCACTTCCCACAACCCACGGCGCCAGAATGGAAGAGGTGCTCTGTGGGATAGCTGTGGGATAGCTGCCCATAATGCACTGCTCCCAATGCTGCTGCAAGTGCCGCAAATGTGGCCACAACAATGCGCTGGTGGCTGTCAGTGTGGACAGACTGCAGCGCTTTCCCTACTCAGCTGTACGAAGACAGGTTTAACTCACAGCGCTGTACAGCTGCAAGTGTAGCCATACCCTGAGAACTAAAAATGTCTTAAGTGTTGCATAGCCCTCATGCTGGCTTTCTGTAAAGGAGCAAATTACACCCTCTTTGAATTTCACAAACTGTGTGTGTGTGTGTGTACGTGAGCCAAAGTGAAAGAATCAGCATTCTTGCCCAGATCTTCTTGCCTGCTTCAATCTATTGTACCTCTATTTCATCACAGCAAATGCAAGTGATTCTGCCATTTTTGTCCCAGACTCACGTCAAATCAGGACTGGTGGTATAAGTCTCCATGCAGCTGCTGTTGTCAGTGTGATGCTTACAGTGAAAATCAGTGCTCAGCTGCTTCTGGTTTGTTGCAATATTTGTCAGCTGTGGCAAAGGGATTAGCATCCATCCAGGGATCTTAAAACTTACTGTAGTGAAAATACAGCAAGAACGTGTTATCTTCAGGAAATGCCAGAATCAAAACAAAGCATAGGGGCGGGTGGGAAAGTGTGTATTTTTTTTTTTTAAGCAGGAGGTGGGAGAGACGCAAGATGGTATAAAACAGGTGGGATTGAAGGAGCAAGCAGTGGCACTATTAGGGACAAGGGCAAATCAAATTTCAGTCTTTTTTTTTTTTTAAATATTGCCATTAGAGAAAACTGTGAAAAATCCTAGCTAAATATATTAGATATGCAACTGAAACCAAAAGCTGCTCCAGGAGTCTGCTCCTGGACGGCAGTGAGAGGTGACTGCAGCTGACAGACACTATTTCTCTGAAAATATTCTAGTTTTTGAATTTTGGTGGCAGCAAGCATGTGTGGGCATAGGAAAATTTCAGTTATATCACAATAAAAAAAAAGTCAGTCACAAGGAGGAAAAGTACCTAAGAAAGTCCATTGGGCTTCTCGGCTCTTGTCCCCGGCTTAACCTTTGCTTTATAGGTATTTGATTCACCAATGGCATTTCTGTCTTTTCTGGGATTCATCTTATTTCCTATTAGTTCTGTAATAACCTGATGGATTCAGTGTTCTTGTGAGCCCTGATAGAACTTTTAGCTGCTAGGATCCGGCATGTCTCCAGTCATTTCCCAAAAGAAACTATGTAAATTGTAGTCAGCAATTTGAATAACTTTTTCTTCCATGTATTTACAATACCACACGGAAAAGGCATATGTGTTCCATATGCTGAACACCAAGAGTATGTCATATCGTATATAGTTTTATACAAGTTACATAGGTATATGGACTGCAATAGAAAAAAGGAGCCAATTTCATATTATTTACATATGAGTCAATATACAACCTCCCATAAATCCAATATGTAAAACATGGTAGCATTTGTATGATGTACATTGCATATTTTTTTTTATTTCACATGGGCACATATAGTCTTCCAGATGCTGTGTTAAAATTAAGACTTCCTCTCTTATTTACCTTATTTTAATGGAGTAAGTTAATTGTACTCTCGTCTGAAAATGGGGAATTCCAATTGTGCTAATTTTCAGTGCTGTCTGAAATACCCTCTGTGCATTGTTATATTAACTGTTTGACACACTAGAGAAACTCCTGACAATTTCATGTATTTTCTGTCCACCTGGATAATATGTTCTGCAGCCTGTCTTGCTTACAAATTATATTTAGAATGTTTTTTTTTTCAAGTAAAGACTTTTCTTCATGCTGGGTGTTGCCAAAGAAATGCTATTTTTAATCCTAATTATTTGGTTTGTAGACTTAATCCCTCTCTACCTACTGCTGCCAGATTCCATTGTCTTTAATCCCCATGTAATATTTGAAATCTAGTTTTCAACTTGGCTACCAGGACTCATGGAGATGATGGAGTTTTAGTTTGGTCAGACATTAGCTGGTCAAGCAACCAGCAATTATTCCTGCTTTCTTTTCACTGACTCTTCCGTGACCTCCTCATAGTTAACTATGTTTTACTCCAGCAGTGGCCCCAGGCAGCTACATGTCTGGAATTTCCTTTTCCAAGCCTAAACAGCATAGCTTGACTTAATGTACAAGAAGCTGTTGCACAGCAGCACTTTAATCCAATCATTTACTCAACTGTGTGTCCATTCTCTGTCACCTGTAGAAATGTTTCTTTTGCCACCGGAAATGTTCCGATACCTGCTCCACTTGCCACAGACTACAGAAAAGCAAACAACCAAAACAAAATATACTGAGCTTGCTGAAATTTCCAAGTAATAGTGAATGTTTAAGAAAAACTTCACTTCTTGTTTTCAAATGGATTTTTCCTTTCAAAGTGTTGTTTTCCTATTTTCAGCATTATCATCCTTTTTTATCATGTTCTTTCTTTTTTTATCCTTTTAAACCAGAACTTCTTTTCCTTTGGCCAAACGCCAGTGTTTTTCTGTTTTTACTCAAGCATACTCCTATAGAATCTAGTGGGAATCGGCCTCAGTAGAAAGAATAAAAAATGACTAAGGACTTTATTTGCTTTCCCCCCCTGTTTTCCTATTGTTTGTTTTGCCTGTATAGCCTCCAACGTGGAAATTGTTTTACTATTGATAATCTGGTTGCCTCTAAATCTGCCTTTTTTTTTACACCTGTTTTTACACCTTTTAGTGCCACTGGCTTATGTAAAAGTATTGTGTAAGCCTGTTGAATGTATATTCACATGAGAAAGGATTGTAGAATAGAATCAGGCCTTTCCCTGCTGTATAAGTTCCACTTCACTCTCTCTTTCAGAATGGTTATAACTTTTACATTTTGTTTTCCCTTTTAATGACTTATCAGACCCAGCCCTCATCTCATATTATAGACTAGGGACAGGTCTCCAGATGGTGTTAATCGGTACAGCTACACTGAAGCCAAAACTACACCAATTGACATTAGCTGAAGATCTAGTGGATCACTAATACATATTTTTTATAAGTACCAGCAGTGACATCTCAGTTCTTGCAATGTTGATATCCATTCCAGGCAGTCTCACTGTTTGCATAGATCTTTTCTGCAGTGTTGGAGGAAATGTGACTAATAGACAGGACCTCTCAAGTGACCAAGGTTCTCCCTCTCTTTAGTTTTCTTACATCCATTCTGCAGTGTCTCTCTTCTGCTGAAAACCTGCAGCAACATATAACCCAAAACTGTCAAACTGTTCCTCTTCTTTTCTGGCTGTCCATTCTGGGCGGCATTTGACGTCTTCCAGCATCATTCACAGTCACTGAAGAGCCTGTGAAAGGAGTGGAATTACTTTGTGGCAAACTGCTAATTTCCCTTCCAACAATTAACAAACTAAAAGTGAGGAACTACTGTTATGTTGTCTCTAAACATTACTTGCTAAATGATTTAGTCATTCTACATCAGTGTTGAAAAAATGAGAATATTTTAACTGGGATTTGTGCAGTTATTTTATGATCTAGCAAAACTCTCTTATTTTTAAAAAAATATTTCTGCAAATTATACCTGTCCCTGATTGGAGGACTCGGGTCTCCTTGGCTCAAGGGCTGAGAGGCTTGTTAACAGGAAGAAACAGAGTCTAATGAAAATTAGAACTGATCAGGGCTCTTTGTTCTATTTGGGAACCATAAATGTACCTTCTGCTCTTTTTTTCCTCTTTTGATAATGTTCTGCCTCCATAGCAAATTATATAAGTAGTAAACAAAGAGCAACATCATTATGAGCAGAACATAATGTAATGTCAGCATTTAATGCTCTGGTAAAAGCCTCTAATATGAATAGCAACACCTTACAGTAAAAGCTGTATAATTGATCTAAAGAAATCTTTCATTCTGCACACTAACCCATTAAATAAACAAAACAAAACAAAAAACCCACCTCCACCCTCACCACCTTCAAACAATGAATTGTATTGAAATAGAAAAATAGATGAGGCAGGACTGCCAAATTATTTATCTTTCATTAAAAGAGAAAATCACACATAATTATCTCTGCCATATGAGTACATTTGCTGAAAGTTGGCAAGGAAATGAGCAATAATAATCATAAAACTATACTACCACAACCAAGTTGAATCTAACTAGCTGTTTTTAAGTAAATGTTAGAATAGGAATACTGAACAAGGAAAATATTTCCACTAAAAGTAGTCATTCTATATGTCCTTTTCTATAGTCTGAGTATAGTCAAAAAAGGGTTAGCAACTTTCTTCATAGCCAGAAAGAGCTACCCATAGTTTTGAAGTAAACTTTATATATATATGTATATATGCTAATCAGTGAACAGTTATAATACGTCTTTGTAGTGTGCCCATAAACAAATAACAATTGAGCTGCTTTTTAAATTAAAGGACTCTGATGTCTTGAAATTAAGCAGGAATGTGATGACTTGTGGTTTTATTCATACATTTTTGAAAGATTAAATAGTGTGTACAGGAGAAAAATACCAGATCAGGATTTGCATTTCAAAACACCCCATGCTTTCTGTTCTCAGTTTAAAAAAAATCTAGTCTATAGTTAGTCATAAATTAGAGCAGCAGGGGTGACATTCAGTGTCTTCCCCAAGCCTACAAATCTGTAATTTGGAGTATAGTCACTTTAAGAATTGGTCATTATATATAGTTAGTATATGGGGTTTCATTTTCTTCCCCATTAGCACTCCATTGACATTTGTTGTAAGGCTATAAATATCTAAAAAGCTAGAGATACTTTGCATAGTTTAAATAAATGAACAGTTGCTTCTTTCTCGCCTCTTTCAATGTGCCGGGCATGCTGTTGTGTGCTATTTCCCTATGCTGATGTGTGCAACTGGTGGCTTAACAGCTCAGTTTGGAAACTTTGTTGCACAATCCTTCCAAATTACTAAGTTTTCCCTCTTCTCCCCACAAGACTTTTCTCCTCATTCATTTCAAAGTGAGGCCAAGGAAGCCATTAAAATCACATGACTATCCATCTACATATCAAGTAATAACAATAGCAGAATTCACTATTGTCCTGACATAAATTATGGAAAACTATTTCTGTTCCTCTTAGGACTCTAGGAATTGCCATAACAAAAAAACAGAACACTTCGATGATCCATTTAGCTCAAACACCTCTCTGCCAGTGACCTATCTTTGCCCTTGTCTCAACTACAAAATTAAGTCGACTTAAGTTAGGTCAACATACAACCACCACAGTAGTTATTGGTTTTTCATGTCCACGCTAGGTCTGTCAGCAGTGCATTTCCTCACCAGGTGCACTTCCACCTACGTAACTGACAGTGTGGGGTACTGACACCCCGGAGACCTACCAGCAGGTGATGTAGGTAATGCAGAGTCTACACAGACACTGAATTGTCCTAACTACATTGCCCTAAGCGCTATGCCACTCACGGAGGAGGATTTGTTAAGTCAATGGAGTGGGTGACTTACATCGGCGGAATCACCATTGTAGTGTAGTTACAGCTGCCTAATGTCAACCTGACTCTGTAGCATAGACTCAACATTTGAAATAGACAAAGTCACTTCTGAAAAAATTTCTGCAATAAAGGCAAAAAGAACATGACTGGCCTGGTCATTTGTTTCTCGTATACATTTTTCTCTTTTTACCCTTATACGGGAGTTAGATTTTCTTTCATGTCCTTTTCTGTGTTCTCTACATCTCCGACCACATTATTAGGGTTCATTTATAGATAAATGAGTAAAATAACATAAATAATGTGGGGAGTTTAAAATGATCTTAGTGTATGGGAGTCATATATGGCAATGGCAATAAGCTCTTCAGGGTATGGATCCTGTCTTCCTTTGTGCTTGTCTAGTGGTTAATACAATGGATCCCTGGTCTCGATTGGGCTGTGGGTGCTAGCACAATTCAAATAAATAATATGTAAGCCTTGTCTGATCTCAGATCCACAAGTTAATAGCAACAAATTCAGAACATGCACATAATTATTTTATTCGTCCTCGTTGGTGCACAGGTTGAAATCTGCACACCCAGCACCAAAAAAGCAACTGCATTGCAGGGGGAATAAGTCCCAGGAGAGGAATAGAACTACAGTTGTCCTCCATTGGGTTTCTTCTGAGCTTGGTTCTTCTTTAGGTTGTGGCTGGAGCTCCAGAGGAGCTCTCTGCAGAAGATTTGCTGAATCAGCCAGTCTCCTGAGGGTCTTTGCCATGCTGACCCCTTTCCTAGGCCAGCCACAAATATTTTGGGAGCTGACCATTGGCAGAGTGAGGAATGTGGGTAGCTTGTGCCATTGCAGCTGTTTTCCAGGAGAACGTTCCCCTGCTGATGGACAGCCTGGGTTCCTGTTGGCAGCAAATTTGGCATAGTATGTGTCTGAGAGAGAAGCAGCTGCCTCTGCTAACAAACATGGGTGCACCACTCCCCTGAAGTCCTGGTAATTATTGCATTTTCCTGTTTACTTACATGTTGTGTGGATCAAATCCTGGAGGCAGTTAGTCACAGTGGAGTTTGCTGGTGCAGGGAGGTGCAATTTGCAGCTCCATATCTTCACCATCAGTGTGGTTGATTGTGGCCTTTCATGTATAGCCTCTATAGTGATCTCAGTTATCCTCAAGGTATACATGAGGTGGCATGTAATTCGGGTTGAAATCTTGTTCTCCATCACACCAAGGTGTTCCTGCAATGCTACCAGTTTCATTAACATGACTGTATATTTGAACCTGGCTACCTATACTTTAAATATCCAGTTCAAGAGTAAAGTCCTTGTTTTCATTTGGTATGAGACATTACCAAATTTCCTTTGAATTTATAGAACAATACAAGCCATTATCAGAAAATGAAATGAAATCTGTTAATCTTGACCTCTGCCACATATATTAAACATCAAAGGTAACTTTTATAGACCTTCTACAGAAGCAGCTGGAAGTCTTGCAGACATTTTTCATAAAAAGTTGTGTACAGGCCAGATTTAGGGCAGATTTTTCATTACTCAACTGAATTTAGATGCAACTTATGTTTGAAAAGAGCTGCATAGATTTGTATAAGTTGAAATAGCATATTACATTATTTTGGTTCTGAAGAGCTTGTCTTTTGGTAAACTGTATTGTTTTAAAAAGAATGAATGGACAAATATCTAGCTATATTCATGTTTTGTACAACAGCTCCTTTGGAGAAGAAGAATAAACTTTAACGGATAAAATGTTTCTCTATTTATTGATGCTGAACATCATCTATACAAGAATAAGATTTCTAGAGCAAAAGAAAGAAGCAAACAGAAATGTCATTTTTGCAAAGCAACTACCTCATTCTGATAACCTACAGTATATAATCAATATCCATCTGAACCAGTGGGATAACAGCAACAGCAGACTACAAGGTGTAAATTGTGTTCTCAACAACCTCTTTTTTTACTGTAAAAGATAAAGGTCCAATCCTGAAACCCTCACTCCCATGAGGAGTCTTTCTTGTGAGAGGTCCCATAAAAGTCAGTGGAAGTAATTTTAATGCAAGCAGAAAAATAATAGATTCTCTCTTCTGTGCATGTGACTGTGTGGCATCAGTTCTGCCTCTAATGCTGTCTTGTTAAAATACAATAGCCATCTTTCAGCCAGTGTTTTCAGTGAACAAATTAAATTGGGCTCATACAAATAAACAAACTGAGTTCACAGCAGTTTTGATTTTTAATATGAACCATTTGGAGCAGCTCTTATCAAAACAGAGTTGAAAAATATCTGTTTCCAGCAACCCTGACTAGGGCAGAACGAGACCCCCTTCATAGTTATTTATCTTCTTAGGGCAAAGTATCAAAGACTTACTGCAAGGATTTAGTTAATTTGAATCTGAATATACTTTAGGCTCAGAAAGTTTTAAAATGTGTATCACAGTGCAGTCAAAGGTAGCTTAGTTTGAACTGTTTGTATTTCATATGAAGACAGTTGTAAATTATTTTTTAAACTTCTTTAATATTTGATTTTACATGACATAGCTCTGGTTAATATTTATCAGAGAAATAAAGTCTTTTCTGAACAGTAACCACAATATCCTGTTTTTTTCTAAAAAAAATAAAATAAAATTGTAATGTAAAGCACATTTCTGGTACAGCTTACAGACAGCCATAAATTACACAGGACCAATCTACCTGAATGACTGTCTGCTGCCTTATGTCCTACTGACACAATAGAGATTGACAGGGCTGGAACTGCTAACTGTTGCATGATGTAATCTCAAGAGAATGAGAGGTAAGATATATTCTGCAGAGGGCCTGTGGTTTTGGAATGCTCCTTCCTCAGACAGCATATTCTAGTTACAGCCAAATCCCATTTGCCTTACTCACAAAAGTAGGCCATTAACTTCCCTGAGGCTCCTCAAATGAGTAAAAAGAGTTGTTGTTTTTTTAAAAAATGCCTTTAGCAAGCAACATTCATCTGGGAAAGGCTAGAGACGCTTTTATTTGTGTGTGTGTGTGTGTGCAGGCATGTGCTAGAATTTGTCTGAGTATTGGGGCACATTGCCATTTGGTTAATGATAGTTTTTAGATACCTCGTTATTTAGAAAGATAGTGATGTTTTGAGCAAGAAAGTCTAATAAATAAAAACATATTATTTTAGCGTATATAAAGGTAAAAAAGTACCTTTTAAAGTGTTACTACATTTGTGAGTCACAGCAACCCTGTTATTATTAAAATTATATTGTACCACTGGGTTACTCTGGAAGGCAGTGGATGGACATCTGTATTACTGCTATACAGGGTCCTCTAGCAAAATTGCAAAGGTACAATATTTTCTGCAATTTTATCTGTCACAAAAAGCGTAGCTCTCAACAATCTGCTATTTCACTGTACTTGCCATGAGTTGCAGAGAAGACTAACTCACATGTGTCTGATGAAGTGGATATTCACCCACGAAAGCTTACGCTCCAATACATCTGTTAGTCTATAAGGTGCCACAGGACTATTTCTCGCTTTTTACAGATCCAGACTAACACGGCTATCCCTCTGATACTTGAGAGAAGACTAAGAAAGACAGGCAATTTATTTTGTACAGATTTAACCAGAACAGTATATTACGATTACTTTATCAGTGGCTTGTTGTTGAGAAAGCATGAGGAGGCATGTGGTAGACAGAGTAAGTGTGTAAAGGAGCTATGTTTGGTAGACTGATCAATTGACTGGTCAAATGTCAATTGATTGGTCAACTGACCACCTATTATTTGATCATGGTTAAATATCAAATATTCCAGAAAGAATGCCCTGATGTAGGCAGTGGCCTACCTTTTTTATTTCATCATGTGTCATCTGTTAATAAACCCACTTAATAAACTCACTCACTTTACTTCATTCTAATGCTTTTGGGGGGGGGAGGGGGAAGAAAGGAGAACTAATTGATAGCTGAGGATCTTGATTGCCTGGAATTTTCTAGAAAAAACATTGTATGTATATTTTTGTGTATATATTTTTGTGTATATTCCTTCAGTGTACATGGTGGTTTAGAAAGCTCAGTAAACAAATTAAGACATGGTTCCTGCCCCAAAGAGCTTACAATCTAAACTGACTAGACAAACATACAGAAATTAACTCAGAAGGGAGTGGAGGAGGGTTCACAGTCATTAAACCTAACACCAAAAGAAAAGATGCACAGCCAATAAGCTGCATGAAAAGTTGGCCTGCTGCCTACTTAGCATAAGAGTATTTACAAATGGCTTTTTTATTTTATAGTTGCTATGTTTATTTTATTTCTGTTCAATTTTATTTTTCTTTTCTTTTGTAACTGTTCAGACTTGAATAATGTTCATATTTGAATGCTAACTTAATACTGCTAAAAAGGTGGTAATTATTATTCCATTTTTATAACTTCATTATGTTTCACTTTTTTTTTTTAGTTAAAATAACTCAGTTAAGTAACTTGTTTATTGTAATTAGGTATAAGTATCTATCTAAGGCTAAGCCTTCCGGAGACCATAAAGTCTTACTCTTTTGTTGTTACTGTTCTATTAAATTGTTGCTTTAAAATATTGAACCATTTTTTACATTATTTGAGAGGTCAATTGACCAACTATTTTTGGACTGGTCAAATGCCTAGCCCTAAAAGGGGCCAACTTGTCTGTACCAAGTGAATACTAGCATGCATTCAGACATCAGTTGTTTAGGATGTGCAAAAGGAAGTCAAATCTGAATCAAAATGAAAGAATTTCAAAAGCACTCCACCAGTCTCTTGGTCTGTTGGCATCTAATTATGTAAGATTGAACATTTTTGCCTTCCTCAAAAATCTCATACGAGGTCTATTGGTCTCTCTCTGCTCCAGTAAAGTGTAAATTACAAATCTGCTAAAGATTCTCTGGGAAAGTTACATGACAGAACAGAATATCAGTGTATTTTGTCTTTTCACAAATCTTTTTTTTCCCCCTTCCTCAGTCTTTCCTCACACTAATCACAAAAAGTGTTTCTAACCGGTGCATGATTTTCTTATAGATCTTCTTAAAATGTGGCTACACGCAGACAAATGACTATAAAAAGGCATCTTGTTAGTGCATAAATCTGCTCCCTATATGTGTCTTCTGAGTCACAACTTCTTAGATTATTGACAAAATCAAGTTTTTACTCATCTCAGCAGGGCAGAGGCTACAAAAGAGCATGTTTTGTTCTTTCCTGCCTCATGCAACATCAGCAAAATGGCTAAGTTCTGATTTCAGAAGCTTTTCTTATTAGTGATTATTGTGTGTATGAAGACAACCCTCTACCCTAATTTTCAAGTATGATGTGCCTACATTGCTGGCAGTTAGAAAAATATCATTTTGATGGAACTGAACAGATTTAATATGAAAGCCACTGAAAGTGGAAAACAAACAAAAACTAATTGCTCTAACCTGAAATTCTGAGACGTATATTAGGTACACGTGGGACCATTTAAACAAACTAAATCCCCACAGTTGCTACCACTAGTGTGTCTCCAGTGGTGTGAACAATAGTGAGAGAGTTGGTGTTTTAACCTCTGTATTTTCTGTTCAAGACGATTGGTCTTATGGTGAACGCAGTTGAGTGCCACCATGCAGAACTGGAGTCTATCCATACCTCTGCACAGAGTTCCTGTGTGATGCTGGGGAAGTCACTTAAATCAAACTTTTCACAGATGGTCATTTAATTATGTCTGTTTTATTTTGAGTGTGCAACCTGAAACACCTTGGGTCTGATTTGAAGAAGTTCTGAGCACTCACAACTAGAACTGAAGTCACTTGGAGCTATGCTTTGAGCATACAAATTGATAAAAAAAAATGCTAGGGACTCTGAAAAATTGTCCCTAGACATCTTAAGTTAGGCACCCATATTTAGTCGACTCATGATAATGTCCTCAATAGTATATGCCTCAGCTTCCCTTCAGTAAAATGGGGATAATACTATCATACCTCATGAGGTGTTGCAAAGATACATTTATAAATATTTGTGAATCACTCTGATACTTTAGTGCTGCACAGCAGAAACAGAAATTCGGCTATGTTGAGTACAGCTGGTTGAAATTTTTTGCACAAAACTAATTTCTCCTTAGACACTGTGGTTCTACTCCTGTTTCTCCTGATTCTATCACCCCAACCTTTCCCGCTACCCCAATGATCCCAGGATCTTACTGATCTGCCTCTGTCTGCCTGCTTTTCCTCCCACAGCCTGCACCTGTTCCCCCTCTGTTCCTCACTTCTCATCATTCAAGACAGGCTGCTTCCTGGGTGAAAGCAGGAAAAGCATTGATTGTACAGGGGAATCAGTCTACCTGCTCTCAGTCTGGTGCCAAGCACCACAGTGGCCCAAAGCAGCAAGAAAAGCAATTACAGGGAAAGTCTGGCTCAACTTTGCTCAATATAGACAAACTTGTAAGAGAATTTTGTAGCCAAGTTCTAAGCCTCTACTGAGCATGCGAAAATGGTAATTCCAGACCATAGGCGCGGGAATTAGGGGTGCAGGGTGTGCAGCAGCACCTCTGGGCACCCAGCTTCCAGCCCCATGCACCCAGGGGTTTGCTCCCGGCCTCAGCTCTGGGGGCGGGGTGGTAAACAGGGGTAAAGGGGCTGGCTTTCAGCAGCCCCACTATTAAAAATGTTCCAATGCCACGGTTCCAGACCCTAATAACTTGGCCAAATGTGGGTGGATTTGCACTGGGATGGTAAAAGGCAGGTCTCTGACCTGATGGTGACCCCTTCTGCCAAATTTCATGTCCCTGCTCCAAAGCATGGGTGTGTTAAATCTTCTCAAAGGCATAGATGTAAGAATTTTAACATTGTTTTAACATATTTTCCCCTAAGCCTGTTCTTGGAAAAAACTGAATTGCTTTTTGGCAAACTTTTCCAAAAAATTCAGCTTCAGGCAGGCACCTGTCATGGATATTTTCAGATTCATCAGTTACCTTTTGGCAATGTTATAAGCAATTGAAAACATGGCCTTTGGAAAGCAATGGAAAATGTTAGGCACCTTAAATATAAGCAGCATTGCCAGCTCCATCTATAATAAGGATCTGATTCAGGGAAGCATACTTATTAAGTAAAATGCTTAAGCAAGTGCTTAATATTAAATATGTGCATTAGTCTCACTAAAGTCAATGAGTCTTAAATACGCTTAAGTATGTGCTTGAATGCTGTCATGAATAGGATAGTCTTAGACACATACTTAAGTGCTTTCCTCAATCAGGGCCATAAGCATGTAGCATTAGACAGACAATTACATGTTAAGTGTTCACAATGCTATTACAATGTTAGATCATCTGCCAACCATAATATTTTATAACTATCACATATGTATATTTAACATAATGCTGGAGTTATATTTAATGTAAGAGAGAGCTGTGTCAAATTATTCATTAGAAATAAGAAAATGCTAGAAATTTGCTTCTTTTCAAGGGTAGCATGTCTCTGAAAATGCAGTGTTTTTGCATGTAATAGGAAAAAAGACATAAAATTAATGTTATAAAAGAGCTTTTAAAAAAATGTGAATAACATTATTAGTTCTAAGGAGCAATAAAAAATGTAAAGAAAATGAGGATTGAGAACATTTTGTTAACAAATTATATGCAATAGACATTGGATTAGGGATAATGATGATAACTCAGTTAAGCAGAGAATATGTAATGGAAAAGGGAGGAATGTGGCAGAGAACTGATGTTTTTCTGTAGAATTAAGGAAATAATTCAAAACAAATACTTGATCTGGTTAATTTAGCTTTTGTCTGCTTTCACAACATGATTTAAATTTCCTCAAATGTATTTGTTTTTCAAATAATTCAGGAAATATGTTTTTTAGTCTATGGATTGATCACAAATCTTTGAAATTTTACTTGTTTTTCCTACAAAGTGATTGTTCGTTTAAGGCACATGTTAATAATTCTGTTCCCTAACTGGCCATGCATGCAACCCACTTCCAAATGAATAATATAACTGGGTGTACATTTAAAAATTTTGTTTCCCAGAATACTTGAATGACTTGAATACATGAATGACTTTGAAAGTTGCCTTCTGTGAACATTTATAGCAGTAAAGTTTGTTGAATGTTCACAGAAAACAAACAAAAAAGGAGTGACCACATGGCCAAAGCAAATTATATAGAGATTTTAAAGAATATTTAGGAAATTTTAAAAGTTATTTACCCTGCTTTTGTCTGTGTTTGAAGTCCAGACAACCTGGAATCAGATCCAAGCTTTACCACAGATATCCTGTGTGACCTTGGACCAGTCAAATTAGGCTATAGAAATAGTGCTGTGAAAATACAGTGCTTTATTATTAAACAGGGAAAGAAATAAAAAGGGAAATTTTAAATTGAAAAGATTGGGAATGGGAATTTTATAGTAGATAATGGTGTACTTAATGTATCAATCTTAGTTGTAACTGAGTCCAATGGGGATTATATTTCCTTTCTTAGCAGCAGACAAACTCAAGACATTGTTTTACTATTAGTTTGACACCACACGACTCTCCAGCTTTACAATAAAAATGTTTTCCCAATGTAAAAATTATAATGCAGTCTCCATGGATTTACATTAAAATCATTGGGGCATCTTCTTGACATCATAAAATTGTCATCTTGGATGCGGATTGATATCATTTTCTCATCATAATTGGACTTGTAAAATGGTCTCAAGACCCACATTAAGTTTTCAGTGTGTTTCCTTGACGTTATATAATATCTATTCTTTGCCTTTGAATAGACAGCAGCATGTAACAACGACAAGTCCTATGAGAGTGAATGGGGAATTGTCTCACAAAAGGTTCCAAGCAGGAACAGCTATAAATGCTCAGTCTACTAATTCTTTTTTGCCATTTATATCTTGTAGCCATTTCAAAAGGCAGTACTTCCAAATAAAAAGGAAACAGCTAAAGCCCTGAAGCAGGACTTGGATTCCGCAGTTCCACAGGATCCGCTCCCACAATAGCAGGAGCGGGTAAAATATATTTTATTGCAGCTGGCATTGGGCAAAATAACAAACAGCGGTAATTTGGGGGAAAACACTAAATCTCTCACAATTTTTACATGGTAAACTGATAAATGATTTCCATTTATATAATATATTTAACCAACTGTTTTTTTTTTTTTTAGTAGCATGGGGAAATCTGTCTCTCTTGCAGGATCTAAGGTTTTTGTGGGTGGGAGCAGGATAAAAATGCATGAAAAAATGTGGGAGTGGGTACTGGGGGGCAGGATGGGAGCAGGATTTAAAAAAATAGTCCCACACAGGGCTCTAGAAGCAACTCATGTTAAGAATTAACTCACTTCCACGTTGTATGTGTGATAGTTTTGCACTTTGCACCCAATTTTATGTAGTGTTTGAAATTGCATCCAAATTACATTATGTGCTTTGTTAAATGAAAAAGGCAGAACCTTTCCAAAAGCTTTTCCAAACTTCAACCCCCCAAAACAAAAAACACCCGAGGCATCTGGCTGGTACACTGCTGTGATGTGATTAGAAATAGTTTAAGAAGTTAAGTGCTGAAGACAGAAGTATTTAGAACAGAAACACAAACTCAGCTTTACTAATGTATACACTCTACTACCATCTATAATAGTAGGGACATTTCTTCATTTATTATATCCTTTGTCCATTTATATCTGTGTGCCACCTTTAATTGAGAAAAAGAGAGAGATGGATATAGGTTTGGGCCCAATGAGAATAAACAGTGTGAAATTAGAGACCAGTTGAAATCCTGCCCAGCCATTCTGTTTATACAATATTTATTTAAATTGACTTTGTAGTCAAAGCACTTTTATTTTTAATCAAGCAGGGGTTGATTGTGGCAATAAGGCTGTAGTTTCCAGTAATACTTCAACCCTTTGGAGGGCTGTTGAAGCTCTTGGGGAGGAAGAACACAGTAGGTTTGGAATCAAGTGCGCCTGTTAAAAATGTAACATTTCTTCTGTCTCGAGGCACAATCACAAAAGAGAAAGTTTACACAGCCCTTGTATTTCAGATGTGCACATGCCAGTCTCCCTTTTCTAGTAAAATACCAGTGCTCATGATAGTACCCAGAAAATGTTCTTCCTATCTCCTGTTCTAACAGATCGAAACTGTAATAAAGTGAATGTGTTTGGTCTGAAAAAAAAACCAAACTTATTTTCCTCATTTGGAACTGATAATCCATCAGCGTTTTAGGTGTATTATAAGGGAATAATAAGGAAGCCATGATGATTGGAGGGTGTTCCAGGGGTTAGGTCACTATCCTTGGACTTGGGAGCCCCAAGTTCAAATCCCTGCTCTAATACAGACATCCAGCATGACCCACTTAGCTTTTCTGTGCCTCAGTTCCTGAACTTGAAAAATGGGTATAATACTTCCTTACCTCACAGGAATGTTCTGTAGATAAATACATTAAAGACTGTGATGTTCTTTGAGATCCACTGATGAAAAGTGCTATATAAGAGCCAGATATTATTATTTAACTGACCATATGTCTTTCCCTTCATCCTTTTTCCTGGTTCTTGTCACGCAGACAGAAAGCAGAAGTCCGAAGTGCAGGCAATGTGATGTTTATTGGAGTTAGTTTCCATGTATACCATATAAACATGTATACCATAACTCTGATGCTGCAGAGCCTTGTTTCCCAGCGTCCCATTCCCACCGCTGATGCCTCAGAGCGTTTACCCCGTGTCTGCCCTTTCCAACTCTGATGCTGCAGAGCCTTGCCTGTGTCCCCATTCCTATTTCCTACCTCCTCCTTCTTAGCAGGCCCAAATATACCTGCAATGCACGCCCTTGGTCCCACCCCTTACAATTTATGGTCATGTTCCATTTTGGAGGGTCGTGAGTTTAGGGTCTTTGTTCTACCTTTTTTGTATTCCATGGGAGGGGTGAGGAGTGAGGTTGTGCTATGGTCAGAGACAGGCATTTTTTTTTGGCCATTTAGTGTTTTATATCTTCCCCCCGAGTCCCCCTTGCCCCTCCCAACTGGTTGCTTGACCTTGCCTTGAGAGAAGAGCCAGGCAGCCTTTCAGTGTATGCTCATGTATTACACTTTTACCATACCCTATAACACTTCAGTTTTATTTATTTTTTACCCCACATGCTTGTGGGCAGATGTAAAATACAGTGTCTTTGTTTACACATACACCTCTACCTCAATATAACGCTGTCCTCGGGAGCCAAAAAATCTTACCGCATTATAGGTGAAACCGTGTTATATCGAACTTGCTTTAATCCACCAGAGTGCGCAGGCCCGCCCCCCCAGAGCACTGCTTTACCGCGTTATATCTGAATTTGTGTTATATCGGGTCGCGTTATATCAGGGTAGAGGTGTATTAGTATAAGATATAAGAGTATCGAATTGTTAAACCCAAAATTTTATTTTACACTGAAAAACAGGCTTATATGCTAACACCATATTTTATTTTTATTTATTTCTAGGGACAGTAGTTTTGCTTATAAGTCATAGTGCAGAAGCTGAATAAACTCAAAGAAAGTTAGACTCATATTCCTATGTGAACAGCAGAGGTATTAGAACTCAAAGCTTCAAGTCAAGCTTCTCTAGGAATGTATTGCTAAGTGTTTAACAAGATAATGCATCACAATATGGAATGATTCTCCATTGCACAAATACAGTCTAGTTTCCCAATAGAAAGTTTGGGTCAGGTACAGATAATTTGAAATAACAGTGGGTATGCATGTGTGACCATTAGATTATAAATTCTACTTGTATTGTTTTTAATATAGATAATATAATTTAGTAAGCCAGACGATTGTACCAGTTTCAAACCTGGAACTCTTCATCTACAGAAAATTTACACTGGCATTAAAAAAAACCCACTGGACACTTTTTTATTTTGGTCCCCACTTGGGATCTCATACTTTGCCAAATTTGATATATGATTTGTGCTGATACTGCTCTTTGTGTTCATAACAGCTGCACAACCAATGCAAATGTTTTTGTGTCAAATCTTCGGCACCTGTCAGGATTTTGAATTCCCAAAGCCCATTGAAGCCAATAGGAATCTTTCTTCTGACTTCAGCCTTTGGCCCTTTCAATATATGAGCTCTCCTACTTTGTGCCTGGTCCAATTCACACACACAGAAACAAACAAACAAACAACAACAATCCCCCCCCCCACTTAAATGGATGTTGCTGGTTGAAACTACACAAATGAGCTAAATAAGAAAAGAAAGAGAAAGCTATATGTCTACAATATTTGACCCATCACTTCTGTTATTTCTTGCAATATGTCATATTAAACATGTGTACAAAATTTTAAATGTCTAAACTTGAACTAGGAACATTATGTGAAAGTTGAAATGGACAAAACAGGTTGAAAGAACCTAGTGCTCCCTGAAATTACCCGTGACCCACTTTTGTCAAATACATTCTGTTAATCTTTAATTTTTAAAGCACTAATAATATATGCCAATGTGTGGCAGAAAGCCCTTTCTCTCTCACTGCTTCACACATTGCCAGGCATTAAACAAATTAAAAAAAAAATACAGAACGTACATTATTTATGTAGCATAAACATGAACATTTCAAGGAGCTGGGCTGAGAGCTGCAATCCTAGCTCAGTCAAAACTCTGATATTTGCTGTTATCGCTACACACGTTTACAAAGGTTGACATATGAAAAAGCCTGGAAATAATTTGAAGTTGCAGGCTATGAAACAAGCCTGCTTTGGAACTGAATCTGCCTGTCAATTCCCTTCATTGGGTTCATCTGACATTAAATGAAAGCACATAAAATGGGAAGTTTTTGCAAGCACTAAATGATGGGCACATCTGCAGGGCAAATGATTAGCTTAGTAGTGTTCCTTCAAGTCCAAAACTAGTCTTTTTTGTTCTTCAAATGTTTGTTTATGGGATTATATTAATTTTTTTTGGTTTGGGACTTTGAAGATACAGTAAATCTGTACATCCCAAAGGTGGTGAAAGAGATAAGTATTATAATGTAGGATTACAGGGCATAACCAGAATGTATTTCAATTGGGCACAAAATTTCAGTCTGAGATTTCCCTGTGGCTGTCATGAGGGAAGATTTAGCTAACACAATATACAAAGGACAAAATCAAGAGAGATAAGACAGCTTTCCTCAGTCCATGACTGCTCTGGGAAAATGAGGAGGAAATCCTGTACTAGGAATGTATCTTCCATGGACGGGATTTTAGTTCTCTGTCTCACAAGAATAGTGTGTTCTCATATTGTGCAATATAGTTTACTTCATATGGTGTCCTTCAAATGAAGTTTCTTAAAAGTGTGTGTGTGTGTTTGTGTGTGTGTGTATTTTTGAGAGAAAGAGACCATCTGAACCTTACAGAGTTGGGTGCAGAGTCTTAGAAAAGGGAAAACGACATACAGAGATGGAGTCTAGTAAAAGAAAACAAAGTTGGATCCTGATTTTCTGAATCTGCACAAAAAGTGTGCATGTTGGCTGAGGTAGCACGCAAAAATGTCCATAACTGGAAGGCACAGCCTGCTGTACATCCTTCTCCCTTGTTCTGGAAAAGCAGAACGAACAGAAGGTAGGAGGAGACATGATGACAGTGAGAAACACACCTTATAAGGTCTCTCGGAGGCCAAGACACACCACAAAACAGAAATGTTAAGAAGATCACCACAGTAACTATGGTTATTATCAAGGGACAATGCTTTTTTTCTTAGCAGTGTTTTCCACTTGTCATTAATTGTACCTACCAAATAATGCAGAGAGCGTGAATGGTATGGATTCATGTATCCACAACGTACTATAGAAATGGTTAGTGCTTCCTGTTTTTTCAGAACAAAACAAGGTTCCTATCCTAGACACTGGGCATCAATCTCATTGGAATATTATGCTCCTGTGGCATCTCTTGTATCAAGCTACCAGAACTATATTCAAAGCTAAGAGCAGGATTCACAAACAAAATCATATCCAACAACACGGATTATTAAGTATTATCCTTGACAATGTTTAAAAGGAATAAACACACTCACAAATATATCCACTCTTCATTGTGTGCCCTCCAATTTTCAGTGCCTGTAAAAGGAAGAGGACATGTGGAATAAAATGACAGTTAATGGACTTACGTTGGCAGCTTGTAGTTGCAGTTATCTTGCCCTTGCTTATGCTGGTTTATGGTCTGGCCAGCTGACATTAGCTTGAGAGCCAGCACACATGCCCTGATAGAATGGAAAAGCAAGGTAGCAATTTAAGCTAGAGCCAGATGTCTGAGAACCAGGGCTATAGGAATAACTGATTTTTTGGTTCACTGTGTATGGGATTGTGGACCTTGAACCCTGACCCACAGGCAGTGCTTAGGCCATGACCTCCATTCAGCAGCTCATCTGAGTAACAAGAGAAGGGAATCAGTGACATGCTAGCTCATAGCTTTGTTTCCCCCAAAGCTCCCAATTGCAGGAAACATCCAGCACCCCCAATTTGCCTGAGGAGCGCTATATAAACCAGGAAGTAACGCTCACTACTACTATGTACCTCTGCTGCTTATGTGACTTCTGAATCCTGCATTCCTGCGTGCTCCTGGTTCCTGTCCTCCTAACGCAGACTCCTGTCTGCTCCCCATTCCTGCTTTCCTGCCTTACTCCAGGTCTCTGCTCCTGTGCCTGGCACCTGATGCTGTCTCTGGCTCTGACTACTAGGCCTGACTCAGGCTCTGACCAATAGGCCTGACCACCCACACCCTAGTCATTGCACACTGGCCACAGTGAAAAATCTAAATAATTTCATTTTGGTGAACTGAAAAAGTCCAACAAATTGTTTTGAGTGGAACAAAACATTTTGTATGGCCTGAAATGAAATGTTTTGTTTCCTTGTTTTAACCTTTTTAAAAAATAAAATGGAAGCAAAATTCAAAATGAAAAATTGGTCTGAATTGAGAAATCAAAACATTTCATTATGAAAAAAATCAAAATGAAATATTTCAATTTTTCTGGTTTTTGTGTGTGTGAGTGAGGATGGTACTGATAAGAATTTGCAAAATATTTTGGAGAACCTGAATCTGCATTTTTTGATGAAAAAAGTTTTTTCCAAAAAATGTTGCCCAGCTCTCCTGTCAATCCTTGTCTAATGCATAGAGAAATACAGCACTTTGAGGTCCTCTTCCAAGGCCTGTGTTTCCATATGCCCTGTCTACTAAGTCCCCAGGGCGAATACAGTGTGCACCACAGGCACTTCTCAACATCAGGGCTTAATGCTGCAGAACATCCATTTGCTTAAAGACGTCACATTGTTACTTCAAATTCACTTAACTCCGACCTTGTGCATTGTGCAGCTGAGAGGAGGAGCTGAGTTAAAACAGAGTGCACCAGATAGTATGGCGATGAGCATGGTGAAAAATCTTACTTAAAACTGAAGATGGATATATACTGTACATACCTACACATTCACCCTATATAACGCCTGTTGTTGGACCAGTGAAACAGACACCTACGTATTTTAGCAGAGTTGTTGAGTGATTTGTATCAACTCTTCCTCTGGATGCTTCTCCCTCTTCTTTTCTTTGTTCTCTTCATTAGTTGTCTTGCTTACTCCACCTCTTCTTTCATTCAGCTTGGTTTTGGATGGTGGCAAAATTAGGAAGACAGAAGGAGGATAAAACAAATTTTTCCCTTGAGCGTTCATTTGTGTACAATATTGGCAGGGGGACTCTGCTCAATGCTGCTCCTCAGGGAGGAGAGGGTGTTGTGTATCTATTACAATGCACAATACAGGGAAAGCAACATTTAGAAACAAATGTTTCCTCATCAGCTTTTACAACTGTTCAATTTGCTATTAAATGTCCTGCATGTAACTTTATTGGGGAGCGCCAGTAGCATTTTGGGGAAACATATGCTCAGATGGGGGGACTAATGGGGGATTTAAGTCTTAACATGATTATATTAGTGTCTCAAACAAGATTGCTACCTATGGAGAGAATTACGTTGTATATAGGATGCTTAGTAGATCAACTATTTGGCATGTCTACAAACACTTAATTTAGAGAGAGAAAGGAGGGCCATTAACATGCAAAATAAGTCTCCAAAGATAATAGATAAACTGGTCATGCGGAAGGGACAGGCAGCCAAGATACACTGGCTACCATTCTATTATAATACTTCTGTTTAAAATAGTGAGAATGGATCTAGCCTTGAGATGAACCTTCTATTACCATTCAATGGTTTTTTTTTAAATAAATAGAATACATAAAATATGTCCATACATCTGTTTTTGACATGAATAATGTGATTGTACTTTATGGTCAGGGATGACCTACTAATCTGCATATTTTACAGTATGTGTTTTATTACATTATTCTGGAGGATTCTAGTCAGCTTAGATAATTGTGGGGGAGATTTTTCAAAAGCCCCTATAGGATTTAAGAGACAGATCCCATTGAAAAACAAATCTCCCCCTATACCAAAAAGTGATTCTTGAGATTATCTAATTTAAACAGTGTTTAGCAAGAAAACAGAATTCAGTTAAGACCTGACTTCTTATTGGTCTTGGAGCAAGAGTGTACAAATCATCAGGTCCATGAGGCTGGACCCCATTCTGCACTGATCAGAGGGTGCTTTGTGATCCATGGTATGTAAACTGAACATTTAAGTGGATGGCTCTGTGCCAAGATTCAGTCACACTGAAAATACTGTGGTTTCAGTTCTCAACTGGAGAAAGCACCAAGAAAGAAAAGCAGTTTTTCATGTACATGGTACATATAATTTAGTGCACTAGAGCATACCTTTGAAAACTATACAATAAATAGGGGCCCTTATTGAGGAAAAAGAGGAAACATCTTTTAGTACTATTGGAATATCATAGAATTATAGAAGATTAGGGTTGGAAGAGACCTCAGGAGGTCACCTAGTCCAATCCCCTGCTCAAAGCAGGACCAACCCCAACTAAATCGTCCAAGCCAGGGCTTTGTCAAGCTGGGCCATAAAAACCTTTAAGGATGGAGATTCCACCACCTCCCAAGGTAACCCATTCCAGTACTTCACCACCCTCCTAGTGAAATAGTTTTTCCTAATATCCAACCTAGACCTCCCCCACTGCAACTTGAGACCATTGCTTCTTGTTCTGTCATCTGCCACAACTGAGAACAGCCTAGCATCCTCTCCTTGTTTTGTTTTTATCCCCAGACAAAAATTCTGAACTTGAGATTGACAGTATACATCAACTATTTGAAAGTAAAACCAAAAACTCACAGGAAAATTATAATTACAAAACCCCAAACCCCATCACCACCACCACATACCATTTGAAATTCAGGATATTATGGAGTTATGGTTGAAGGTAAAATAAACCCCAATATTTGAAATTATGAACAAGTAAGGCACTCAAATAATAATTTTGGCACTGTAGTTGTGCCATCTTCCTATCATTTCTTCTTTTTTCCTTTCTTATTGACTTCACAAGGTGTGCATGTCGGGGAGCTTATATCATAGAGCTTTTAAAGACATTTTGAATTTGGAAAAGCCACTGTATCAATAAAATAACCCTACCACCATCAGCCTCCCATCTCCCCTTCAACAGTTTTTTTCATAAGTTGTGTGCAGTCAATGGTTGTGCTCATCGTAAATTCAGAAAGGACACTGTACTTGTACAGCATGTAGATGGAGTATTAAAAATGTGCACCATTGAGTATTGGGTGTTATATTTGGTTTTATGCAAGTGTGACTGTCACCACACTCAGCCTTGCTCGTTTTAGGAAAGTGCTACAATATTATGATCTGTGCAAAGGATGCAAAGGAGGTTGTCATATGTACATGCACTTGGCATGTGCTAATACTGATGGCACATGGATTCAAAGGGTAGAATGGCTCCAGTCTTTAGCGCTGGCACCAGGCTCTTCACACCATTAAATCACTATATTGGGGGGTGGGAGGGTGCATGGGGAGGGGTATGCCTGCTAAATAGTTGCACAGGGAGTGCTTCCCATTCTCCTGTGTGCCAGTGCAAAAGGCCACATTGGGGATGTGTTGGAAGGACACTAAAAAGGAGCTGTGGTTTCACATTTACATGGATCCAGTGGCCTCAATAGCCATGCAACTTGTGCAGAGGGCTACAGCCATTATTCTAACCCACAGGCTGAAATATTATCCGTAGAGGGAAAAAGAGAGGAGCAGAGGGAGAGGGGGCTATATAGTATTTCAGAACCTTAGTTCTCGGTCAACGAAAATGGATTTTACTGCTTCAACCATCCCACACTCTACCAGAAGTGAACATGAATACTCTGGATTTCATCCTTAATGAAGAGTGGGGGAAAGCTGTTCTCTGAATGCTCTTTGTCTAATCAGGAATTTATAAAGTACATTTTTTATATGGATGGTGTAAACACAGCTGGAATCAGCACCGTAATTGTATCATGAAGAGTAAGACATTCTAAGTTCTGTGGTCACTTCCAAGATTAAGTTGTTTGTTAAGGATGGTTATGGTTGTCTCAGAGGTTCTGTGTTTTCTCAGTACATTACTACAAGGAAAAGTTAAGGTTATTAGGATGCTTTAACTGAATGTCCTATTACTGCCTGGATTTCCCCTTCAGGTGAATGCCTCCCGAGACTCAGCTTCCCTTTGTACTATGAGGGCAGAGCAAGCTTAATTTTTTCAGGATTGAGATTCAAGGGCACCAATGTTTTATGGGCATAATGTTTTATTTGATGCTCTACTGGGCTTTATAAGGTAGTGCTTCTCAGAAGCCAAACTAACAGGTGCCATTTATAGTGTGCCATTTACTGCAGACCTGTATTGAAGTTAACATGATAGGGGCAGGAAGGGATGGGGTGGGGACAGGGAAAGGGGTGTAATGTGGGCGGGGCCTGGGGCTGAGTGGGGGTTGAGCATTCCCATGGAAAGTTGGAAGCCAGCGTGTAGTGGGGTGGTCACCCTGCTCCGGTTTGAAAGGGATTAAAACCAGTTCTGGGAAAGGGCTGTCCCAAGGCGCCAATCAGGAGAAGGCAGGTAGCAGCCAATCCGGGCCTGGTATAAAGATGGCTGTAAGCTAGGAGGCAGGCAGTATCACTCCAGCCTTGGGGTGGGAAGGACTGGGCTGCCTGGGAGCACAGGGTAACTTCAACAGTGCAGTGCTGGGGAAGGGGCAGGCTGAGCTGGGGAGCTCAGGCTTGGTGACCTCCCAGGCTGAGACCTGACAGGAAAGACTAAGGAGGTACTGTAGCTGCAGGGAAAGGCAGCAGGTCCAACCCCCTAGTCAATGATGAGTGGCCATTGCAGACTGCAGTTTTCCCCTGAGTAAAGGGGCTAGATGAGGACTTGCAGTGGGTCACTGAGGTGAGGTGGACTCAGGGGAGTGGGGTTCCCTGGGTGAGGGGCAGCACCCCAAGGTAAGGGGTACTGTGGTCTGGGAGGGATGTGGGGCCTATATGTGGTGGAGATAAAGGGACTGCAGAGGGATAGGTAACAGAGGGCAAGACATTGGCACATAGAGGGCACTCCAGGGCTGAGAGAGCTAATTCCCCAATGACCAGCAGGAGTCGCCATGCCGGTGAGTCAGCAGATCTGCTACACAGCGCCTGTGTTCAGTATTGACAGTTGCTCAGTGTTGTGAACTCTAGTAACTGTGTACTTGTTACTGTTTGTAAATTACAATAGAAATCTACTTATACTATAACTACATATGTTATAGACATTACTTTGTGGTAATTGCTCAATTAAGTTGTGCTAACTCATGGTACAACCCACAATAGGAAGTAACTGGGGAGGAAATCTCCATGAGAGTCTCCTCATTTTGTTTCCCTTCACATTGTCCTTTAGGGGAGCAGGGTCTGTTCCCTACAAAAGAGAATCTGTGTGATTTATTGGATAAGGGCACTGTAGTTAGGAGCTCTATTCCTGGCTTTGCCACTGACCTGGCTTTGCCACTGACCTGCTGTGGGACCTTGGGCTAGTAATTTCACCCTTCTGTGTTTGTTTCCCCTCCCACACACATGCTTTTTATCAGTCTTGTCTATTCAGATTGTAAACTCTTCAGTGCAGGGATTGACTCTTTGGACAAGTTACTGTGCGGCAAGAGAGTGTATGAATCTGCAGCATGCCAGTGCACTGTAGCTTGACACCCTAGCTAGCTGCACGGTATCTTGCCATTTAGACATGTCCCTAAATATGTGTTTGAGCAGTGCCTAGCACAATAGGGCTCTAGTCTTGTTTGAGGCCTGTAGGTGCTATTGCAATACAATAAAAAAATAAATAATACAAGGCTTCCAAACTAGCACATTCTCAAGAATGCACAGAAAGCCAGGAGCATCTGCATGGAAGCACAGTGCCTGCATACTGGCAGCTCCCCTTCACAGAATAGCTCCAACACAGCCATGGTAGCAGGTCATCTGACTTCAAGATGCCCTTGGGTAGATGCCTGGGGTTGTATTACTTTTTTCCTGAGATTACAGATCTCAGCAATGGAAACATTCTTAAGAAAGGCTACTGAAGCAGAAAGAGATCTCATTGAATGGTTTAGTACTCTAGAAGGAGGTTTGAGACCATTAGACTGATAACAAAAAGGTAATGCAGCCTGAAATCCATCTAGAGAATCTTTGTTTGGAACTGGATATCCCTTAGATCTGTCCACAGTAGACACGAACAACCTGGAAGATTTTCTAAATGGCTTAGTCCTGTCCAAGTAAATGGCTAATGCCCACCTGAGTGTATGTATTACCATATCCTTATTATTCAGGTGTGGTTTAGGGGGGAAAACTACAAGAGGAATAGACTAGTTAATGTGGAAGTCAGACAATATCTTCAGTAAGAATTTAGGATGTGGTCACAATGTGACCTTGTCCCTGTGAAGTGGGGGTTTGCCATCAGAGTCCCTATCTCCACAGGTCTTCAAACATAAGTAATGGCTACCACTAAACCGTTTTCATAGATATGTCAAGTAGAGAAGAGGTCACCGTTGGCTCAAAGGGATGTCTCATAAGGCAGCTAAGCACCAAGCTGAGGTCCTAAAACAGAGCAGGATGTTTGACTTGTATAAAGAGATTCCCCAACCCCTTGAGACACCTCATCATCATTAGATATGAAAACACCGAAAAGCCCTCCACTGGGAAATGGAAGGCCATAATGGCTGCCAAATGTATCCTAATGGAACTCTTCAGTTCCAGGATGCAAACTAGTCTGCCTGAAAATGACACAGATGAAAGGTCACACCACTGGCTGAATCTCATCCTCTTCTGTCAGTAAGCATTATGGGTACACTGATTTCTACTACATAACAAATACTCTTCTTACGTCCTCAGAACAGGCTGTTTCTAACCCTGTTAACCATCAATCAGCCATGCTTTGAGCTTGGGGTGAAAAACTTGACCAGCAACCTCAGAGAGAAGATGAGGGATGGTCTGGAGGGTGATTGGTTGACAAGCAGCCATTGGATGAGGTAAGGAAACCATGGTAGCAGGTCATCTGACTTCAAGATGCCCTTGGGTAGATGCCTGGGGTTGTATTACTTTTTCCTGGGAATGTCTTTAGGAGAGGTGGGGAGAGGACGTGTTCTTCTAGGCACCTACCACCCACTCCCCTCCCTAAATTCAGACACTATAGCCACTGAGAGATCTCTGCGCGGGGCCTGGAGAAAAGAAAACGGTGCTATCAAAGGACTGGTAGATGAGAAATCTGTGCAGGTAGGGTCATCTCTGTGTATGGCTTTGTTGGGGTATGATCTGAGTCACTGCATTTTTGCAAACTAAGATGTTATTGTCGGTTACCCTTTACATCATGCAGTATCAAGTGCCCACAGACTATTAATTAATCCCTTTATAAAAACAACAGTACTTTTAAGTTATAGGCTCTTAAAAGTTCAATCTCTTTTAACCAATTATATTTTATGAAAAGAGATTTCTATCCAGACAGAAATCTTCAATACAGAGGTTTGTATGGAGAAAATTTGCAACCAGGAGTTACAATACTGTAGTTTCAAAATAAAGCTTTATAACAGTCAGCCTGACAAGCCCTTAACTACAGCACAGTGGTGCTGCCAAGTGCAGCTAAGATGCATTGTTACTTTCCCGTGGCAATAAAACTGAAGCTTTAAATGAGTGCTGCAACAGGATTTCTCCGCTAATTGCAGAAATAGATAACATGTGGCTTGAGTAGCTATTATTCATTCTACCGTAATTTTTTCTTAAATTGTAAGTGGCATTCTGTTTCAACAGAGCTACAGAGTCTGACATTCCCACAAGAAATGTTAAAACGGTTCCATCAATAAAACCTGCCTTGTTGATTCTAGCTTCCACAAGTGGAATTACCTGAGGGCTTTTTTAAAAACAATGTGTTGCATTTGCAGAGGCAAATGTCTGAGCTTACAGTCTCATCTGATCTTCCGATTCTTAAGATGTTACAGACAAAACCAATTCTCATGTACAATAATTAATATAATTAACATAAATGAGAATTCATTAAACTGTCTTCAGAACAACTCGAGGGAGATTTAAAACTGTTTAGAGATAACTTTAAATAGTGATGCCCTGAAATGATGCATTTTAGCTCTTAAAAGAAAATCCCACTAATAGGAAAATGTAATCCCAGATTTTGCATAGTAATATCTCCAGGATTAAAATGAGATGAATTAAGTGATGATTAATTACTTACGAGACCAACAGGTGATAGAAATAATCAAATGTGTTCATAGTGTCAGATAAAATGAATAGCTCAAGTTATAGTGTATGTTGGAACAAATAAAGTCAGTTAATTTGTAACCTTTAATTAAGAAGATGGAAAATGCTACATGAAGTAGAAAAACTTCTGAAACAAGCTTAATTTGAAATAGCATGTTATAAAAGAAAACTAGCTGATTAAAGATCTAGTCACATTTGTGCTGCATCCTTGAGAATGCACAGACAAAATAATCCAAGGTAATAAATTTGAGAGACAATGTGGCTGAGGTAATATATTTTATTGGACCAACTTCTGCAGGTGAGAAAGACAAGCTTTTGAGCCACCTAAATCTCTTCTTCAGGTCTGAGAAAAGGTACTCCGAGCATCATACCTAAATACAAGGTGGAACAGATTGTTTAGCATAAATAGTTAGCACATATGATAAGGAACTATTCAAGGTAGAGTGGCCCGTTTACGTCTCTGCAGTCATAGGCAGGGCCGGCTCCAGGCACCAGCGCAGCAAGCAGGTGCTTGGGGCGGCCAACGGGAAGGGGCGGCACGTCCGGGTCTTCAGTGGCAATTTGGCGGCGGGTCCCTCAGTCCCTCTCGGAGGGAAGGACCTGCTGCCGAAGTGCTGCCGAAGAAAGCGGCGCGGTGGAGCTGCCACCGAAGTGCCACCGATTGTGATCGCGGCTTCTTTTTTTTCCCCCGCCGCTTGGGGCGGCAAAAACCCTGGAGCCGGCCCTGGTCATAGGGCAAGTAGGGGGGTTAGTGTTGTAATAGGCCATAAATCCAGTGTCTCTGTTCAGTCAATGATTTTTAGTGTCCTATGTGAATTCATTCGAGAGTCTAGTGATTTTCTGGTTTCACCCACATAATTGTTGTGGGGGGCATTTAGTACACTGGCTGAGGTATACCACATGCTGTGATAGGCATGTGTAGGATACATGGATCTTTAAAAGTGTGTTGTGAGGTGTGTCAATCATTGTAGCAGTGGAGATATGTCTGCAGGTTTTGCATCTGTTCTGGCAGGATCTGGTGCCACTTTGAGTTGGTGTGTCCTGCTCTTTAGGGATCTTGCTTCTGATGATGAGTTTGGAGTGGTTGGGGAGGTTGTTGGAAGCCCAGAAATGGGGGTTCAGGAAAGATTTCTTTCAGGATAGGGTCCCCATCAAATATAGGTTGTAGTTGTTTGATGATACCCCGTATGGGTTACAGTGTGGGGTGCTAGATGAAAATTAGGGGTGTGTGGTCAGAAAGGGTTTTATTTCTTTATTGAATCTGGTTCTCTTGGGGTATTTGAGTGGCCCGTTCCATGATGTGAAAGCAGTTTTGAGTGTGTTAAGGTGTATATCTCTGATTTTCTCCTCAGAGTATATTCTGTGGTATCTGAGTTCCTGGTGGTAGATAACAGATTTATTGGTGTGTTTGGATTAGTTACTGGATTTGTGAAGGTAGGTGTGGTAGTCTGTCAGTTTTTTTGTATATGGTTGTCTGTAGGGTTCCATTGTTGTAGCTGATTGTGATGTCTAGGAAGTTGATGCTCATGTGGGAGTGTTCCAGAGAGAGATTAATGGACAGGTAGTGGTGGTTGAATTTGTGGTGGAAATCTGAGAGAGTTTAAGATGTCTGTCCAGAGGATGAAAATATCATTGATGTATCTCAGGTATATCTTTGGTTTTGTGGTGCATTTGTCCAGAATTTCTTCTTCAAGAAAAAGGTTGGCATATTGGGGAGCCATACTAGTACCCATGGCTGTTCCCACGGTTTGGACAAAGTGTTTGTTGTTGAATATAAAATTGTTATGGGTGAGGGAAGCAGGCAGGCGCGCACAGCTCTGGTCCCACTTCTGACAGCTGAAGTCAAAGTCATGGAGGTCTGGTAAAGTGATGGAATCTGTGACCTCGATGACTAAATTGTATCTTTAATTATATGGTATACTGCATTACATAAGAAAGGCCATACTGGGTCAGACCAATGGTCCATCTAGTCCAGTATCCTGTCTTCTGACAGTGGCCAATGCCAGATGCTTCCGAGGGAATGAACAGAACCAGTAATCATCAAGTGATCCATTTCCAGCTTCTGGCAACCAGAGGCTAGGGACACTTCAGAGCATGGTTTTGCATCCCAGCTCATCCTGGCTAATAGCCAGATAGACCTATCCTCCATGAATTGATCTTGTTCTTTCTTGAACCCTTATATAGACTTGGCCTTCTGATCCATGAGAGGACCTTCATTACATAGAATCGTAGAAATGTAGGGCTGGAAGGGACCTCAAGAGGTTATCCAGGTCATTCCCCTGTGCTTAGGCATACCTAAGTATACCTAGACTATCCCTGACGGGTGTCTGTCTAACTGAGTGGCGGGCATTCTGCGGCCCATGGGCCGCATGCAGCCTGTCAGGGTAATCCGCTGATGGGCCATGAGACTGTTTGTTTACATTGACCATCTACAGGCACGGCCACCCGCAGCTCCCAGTGGCCCACGGTTCGCCATTCCCAGCCAATGGGAGCTGTGGGAAGTGGTGACCAGCACGTCCCTGCGGCCTGTGCCACTTCCTGCAGCTCCCATGGGCCAGGAACGGTGAACTGTGGCCACTGGGAGCTGCGGGTGGCCGTGCCTGCGGATGGTCAATGTAAACAAACTGTCTCGCGGCCTGCCAGCAGATTACCCTGACGGGCTGCAGGTTGCCCACCAGTGGTCTAACCTGTTCTTAAAAACCTCCACAATCTCTCTAGGTAACATGTTCCAGTGTTTAACTACCATTATAGTTAGAAATATTTTCCTAATATCCAACATAAATCTCCCTTGCTGCAGACTAAGCTGATTATTTCATATCCTACTCTCAATGGACACCGAGAACAATCCATCACTGTTCTCTTTATAATAACCTTTGATATATTTGACGACTGTTATCGGGTCCCCCCTCAGTCTTCATTCTCAAGACTAAATAGATCCAGTTTTTTTTACCTTTCCTCATAGGTCAGATTTTATGAACCTTTTATCATTTTTGGTGCTCTCCTCTGGATTTTTCTCCAATTTGTTCATATCTTTCCTAAAGTGTGGCACCCAGAATTGGTCTCATCAGTGCCATGTAGTCTGGGACAATTGCCTCCTGTGTCTTACATGTAACACTCCTGTCAATATACCCCACATTAGCCTTTTTGGCAGCTGCGTCACATTGTTGACCCATATTCAATTTGTGATCCACTAAAATTCTCTGATCCTTTTCAGCTGTATGACTACCTTGCCAATTATTCCCCAATCTGTAGTTATGCATTTGATTTTTCTTTCCTAATGAAGTTCTTTGAACTTGTCTTTATTAAATTTCATCTTGTTGAATTCAGACCCGTTCTCCAATTTATTGAGATCATTATGTCCTCTAAAGTGCTTGTAACCCCTCCCAGCTTTGTGTAATCTGCAAATATTATAAGTATTCACTCCACACCATCACTGAGTCATTAATGAAAATAGTGAATAGTATTGGACCAAGGACAGATCTTTGGGGGTCACCATTAAATACATCCTCCCAGTTTGACAGTGACCCATTGATAAATCTTCTTTGAGAATGCTCTTTCAACAAGATTTGCATCACCTTATAGTAATTTTGTCTAGACCATGTTTCCCTAGTTTGCTTATGAGACTCTCGTGTGATACTATCAAAAGCCTTACTAAATTCCAGATATATCACATCTAATGCTTTCCCCATCCACTCCTCTGGTTACCCTGTTAAAGAAGGAAATTAGATTGAGTTGACATGATGAGAAGGAGGATGGTCCAGTGTCTAGGACACTAGACAAAGACCTGGATTCAGTTCCCAGCTCAACTACAGACTACCTGTGTGACTTTGGGCAAGACCAGAGGTGAAAGTAATCCGGTACGCCGTGCTGGACTGGACCGGCTTCCGCGGCGGTGATTTAAAGGGCCCAGGGCTCCAGCCATTGTGGGGAGCCCTGGGCCTTTTAAATCCCTGCTGGAGCACCGGCAGCCGGGCTCGGGCGGGGATTTAAAGGGCCCGGTGCTCCGGCCGCTGCAGGGAGCCCTGGGCCCTTTAAATTCCCGCCGGAGCTCCAGCAGCTGGGCTCCCACAGTGATTTAAAGGGCCTGGAGCTCCGCAGTGACTGGAGCCCCGGGCCCTTTAATTTGCCCCTGAGCCCCGGGGCTCCCAGCCGCCTCTGCAGCTGGGAGCTCCGGGGTGATTTAAAGGCCCTGGGGCTCCCAGCCATAGCCGGAGCCCCAGGGCCTTTAAATCTTGAAAGGCCCCACCTCTTCCGGTTGAGGCCACGCCCCCGCTCAGGACTCCGGCATACCGGTAAGTCCTTTAAGTTGCTTTCACCCCTGGGCAAGACACTCAATCTCTCCGTGTTTTAGTTCCCTGTTTGTAAAATGGGGAAAATACTTCTCCTCTTCACAAGTGGGTTGTGAGGATAAATATATTAAATCATTAGGCACTCAGATATTATAGTAATTGGGGTCATATAATTAATTAACCAAGATAGATATTTAAAACTACAAGACAAAATCACCTTAGATTTATAGAAGTCTAGTAATTATTTAAAATAATTCAAAAAGGTAAATTTTAAAATACAGTTATTTTAGTATAAACCACTTTCTCTATAAAAATTACTGGATAGACTAAATGTAACAATAAGAGGACCAATTATCTATGACTATTTCCAAACTACTGTATATTGCAGTCATTCGTAATATACATTCTTTTTCCTTTTATTGACATTTATGACTAAATATACATAATTTCATTCAATTACATAAAATAGCATTTGTTATAATTAAAACTATATGCTACTCTTGTTATTCTGTGCAAATGCTTTCCATCGAGTCCTTTTTTGTTTTATATTTATTAAAGCCAATACATTAAAAACTGTTAAAAATGAGGAAGTTTTATATTCTAATCAACTGGTGGTTTTATCATCATACACAGCTACATTTGGTATGCTAATTTCCATAGATCTCTCATGGACTCTGTCTTTTGAAAACACCAGCATGAGGTTAACATGTTCATGGTTGGTGTCTGTTGGATAGATCACCCTAATGCATAATACTGTTTTTGTTATGCTTAATGCACTTTAACCTATCTCTCTCTAAAAATGAAACAAAAATAATTTAAACTTTGAGACCCATCTGTCAGGTGTCCTGCATGCTAACAGCATACACTAGCCTTAATTTTGATTAAATATGACTTCTGAACTTCAGTACTTCTATTATTCTTAGTGAGGCAGCTCCCACCTGCACTTTACTGAATGACACCAGCATGTGTGCATTAAAGTTTTAGATTGCTTTAGTTCCCTTCCAGACAGGGAGCCACTCTCCAACTGGAGATTAGGAATCTGTTTATGTATAATATTGAATTCATTCCTCTGATTTATCCCCGCAGCCCCTGAAGTGAGAGAGCATTCATTTTTAATGCAAAGAACCAGAGAATGGGAGCAAGAAGCCTCCCCCGCCATGCCCCTTGCATTATCTTTTGAATAAATAGCTAAATGTTATTCTCCCTTCAAATGTATGTATCTCCATTTTGGACGGACCATTGTTTAAGGAGACAAACATTTTATAACAGATTAGTTTTTACTCCTAAAATCTGGAATTTCAGATTATTTTTTTCAAAAGTTCCAGTGCAATTTGAAAGCCTAGGGACAAGTACAGAATAGTTTAGCTTATAGTAATTGATTTACAAATTGAGCATCCAATCTTAACAACACAGTGCTGACACCAATCCTTCTTGTCTGGCATACTTGCCTGGTAATGAGGCCCTCTAAGGAAGAAAATGTAGAATTTCCATCATAATCATCCAGTTATGCAGGCATTCCAATTCCAAAGCAAACCAACAGTTCAATGGAAGAAAAATACTAAAAGACACCACATGTGCCTCTTTGCTATGCACTGCAGAGATGAACACAATGTGTCAGAAAAGATCCCAAAGAGATGGAAAGGCAAGAGCAAAGGCTCTCCTGCATATTATATCCTACAGGCCTCTCTGCTCTGATCCAACTGCATGTGACTAAGGTTCTGCCATAGTCGTGAGGACTAGTGGACAAGGGCAACTGCTCCTTCTGCTATGCTGCAGGTGGGCCTGCGTGTATTTCCACAGTAAATCCAGTTGGAAGTTACAGATGGTAGAAGCAGTGGTATCTCTGTATTCTTTGTCCTCTCTCCTTCCCCGGCCCTTTGGAGGCATACAAGTCCAGGTTAATCAAAGGTACATGGCTCATCTGAAGAAATTTTTATAGTGGGCATGGCAGCACTAGAAGCTGAGTTGCTGAAAAGGAAGTCACTCTACAGGGATGCCCTCTTAATTCCTGTATGTGCTCTCTTTTAAAGCTTCCTTCCTTTTCATGATAACCCAAATTCTTCCTCTTGGGACATTATATCACATAACTCCAAAAATCCCATGAGCACTGAGTGTGAGTGATCATTATAGGATCAAAACCCCAATATTCAGTGGACATTTTACCTGCCATATATACCTACTACATATAGTTGAAACTCTGAATTTCTGTTCCTTGGGAATTTCCAACATTTTAAAATTTCTTTTCACTGTGATTTGGAGCAAAACAAACAAAATAATTTAAATGTCTCATTAAATGTATTTTAATTTTTGGGGGAAAAAAAACCCCTCATTTCTGGTCAATTGAAATGTTTTGTTTTGATGAATGAGACATTTCAATTTTAAGCTTGACTTTTTTTATTTTATATTATAGTATTAAATCATTCCATTCTGACAAGGTTAAAATAGAATATTCAACCTTATCAAAACACTTGGTTTCAATTTACTAAACAAAAATTTAATCCAAATCAAAACATTCCCATAGAGAGTTTCAATTTGGAAAGGAACTATTCCATTGGAAACTTGTTCCATCAGAAAAATGTCAACCAGTTCTAATATCTTTTACATGAAGCATAATGGTATAATAAAAATTATCTAATATTGAAATGATCTTCTATACATAAAATTCTGCTCCTAGAGTAAGTTTTCACTTTTTGAAATGGGACGACCAATTGTCAAACATTTCTACTACAGAGGTCAAAAACTGTCTGCAACCCAAGTCTCTCACTTCCATTTCTTTGTTATATTGCATATTTTTTCATTACAACAGAAGTAGGAAGCATGCTTTCACTTCCATAGTTTGTGCAGGGGAATCATAATTCAATCAGATTATAGCACAGAAGTCAAAGCAATCAGAATGATCATTTGTTATTACATATTTATGATTTTGATCATATTGTTTTCATGTAGGAGTTGGTCAGTAGGACCCTTGATCAGTTCATACAATATTATATCCTTCTTTATCATTAATATATTTTATGATGAATTATAATAACTGTAATAAATCAGGCACAACTTGTATAATGCATAAAATGTATGAAAGAAAAATGCACATAATCAAACTTATGTTATTCAAACTAAGTGTATTTTGTCTCCCTCTTGGACAAGTCTTTTTCATCTTACTCACATGAGTAGTCCCATTGCCTTTGATGGAGCCATTCATTTGAATAACTGAAGCAGGATTTGGCTTAACCTTAAAATGGAACAACCCAACAGTTAAAATGAAGCAATCTCAGAATGATTAGTGTAACAGCATGAAGCATCCACATTGCAAAAAAAAATATAGGATAAGACACATTGAAAGAATCCAGTCATCTGGTTGGCTGAATTTGTGTTTAGAGTTAAAATATTATTATGTGCGCGAATAAACAATTTGTAACATCTGTTGAAAGACTATTTTACAAAATAGAAGCTTTGGTTACATTAAGATGGTATAAGTTTTCTTACTTAAGAGTTAGACAACATTAAAAATATGTTGCTGTTAAGCAACTTGTCCTCCAGGCACCTGTTACTTAATGATGCATATCACATTAAGGTGCAATATATATTCTTAAAGGATGAAGGAATCCTTCAATTAGCAAGTTATCAAAATGCACGGTATTAGCTTTATATGCACTATGTATTACAATACACAGCTGTATTGTGGATTAGGGCTCTCTGCAAACTACATCAGAAATGATCACCTTATTGTTTTTAAGTTCTCTTTTAAGATTGTTGTAAAACCGTTTAATTATCTCTCTTTTTTTTAATGAGTCTCATTTAAATCACATCAAGCTCTGTCCTTGTTTTCAAATCTGATTTATGATTATACTCAGTGGAAACAATCAGTAACCTACAGATCAGTGTTCCTCAGGGCACCAAGGTGGGGGGTAGCTGCAACTGGTGAAACAAATTACCAGCAGGGACTCCCCTGTTACATTGCAGGTTAGGATAATTGTCCTGTTATTATAATGCTATAAGAACCACATTAAATGCTCAGAAAGTCATTATTAGATGCTCAACACTGATTTATAACAGGAAACAGGAAGAACTACCAATAATAATAATAATATATTTGAAAAAAAGAAGAATAAAAACTTCTTTAGGTGTAAGTTCTCTATGTGAGACAGATTTGACTATACCAAAATGTTTTGGGAATTTGTTGGTTTCATTGGATTTTTTTGTGAAAAAATAAATAATTTTTTTAAAAAGTTGAAATGTTTTTTCTTGTGACTTTTAAAAATGGTTTTATTATTTTGGTTCAAAACGTCTTTTCATTTTGAAATTGCCTTCAATTTATTTTAAATGCTCAGAATTGAAATGACATTTTGTTTTGGGCCAAAACATTTTTTCAACACTGATTTGCCAAAAATTAAAAAAAATCATTTTCTGTTTGCCTCAGAATGATTCTTTTCCAATGCTTTTGAAGTGCCAGCAAATCAAAAAATTGGTTATTTGCACAGCTATACTCCTACCAAGTGGTCCCCTGAGGAGCCGAATGTGTGGGGAATGGCAACTTCACATTCTCTGAAAGTCCAGTGGAAATGATGGAGGAAGCTGTCTTACCCTCTAAATATAATAAAAAGGAGGGGAGGTGTCAATGGACTGTAGGTGTTCCTAATGGAGGCTCAAGTTAACCCACAGGGCTTGATTCGCTGCCACTCCCTATCAACCAAACTTCAGTATTCAGTTCATGTGATCCAAGTTCTGTAGAATTGAAACAGAGTTGAATGGAATCAAAAGTGGATGGGTTGACGTAGTGAAAACCATGATGTAGGGAAACACAAGTTACCTTCAGACAGAGCTGAGGGGAGAAGCAGGGAAAAAGTATACCAGTTTCCTTGGCAGTTTCTTCTCAGGGAGTGAAGGAAACTGCATCTGAGAGAAATGAGTGACAGAAAGGACTTTTTTTCTTCCCTGAAGTTTACCTCACTAAACTTATACACATGTTTAACTTTGGGCAAGTGTGTAATCTCAATGAAGTCAATGGGTCATACTTAATCACATGCATAAGTTTTTTATAGTGCTAGAGCCATAATGTGTAGAGATGGAAATAAACTGAATTAACACCAAAATGGGCCCCAACCTAGAATGCACAAAAGGGACGGATTCTGATATCTACACTGGTATAAAATATACATCTGGAGTATACTCAGAATTCAGAACCTAGCCTAATATGCACACAATAAAATAGGGGCTGGAGATCTCTCCATTTCAGTTCTGGTTGCTAAGGTGGGGCCTCCAGTCAGCATTCTCTCAGCCCACCCCAAGAGAATTGCAAATCTTATGTAAAGAGAGGGTTAACATTTGCATCACCCACAAATAATCCATGAATAGTGGATTCTAGACTCATCTATTAATGAGTCTAGCCTCACAAAAGCACCATTTTATGTACAAAACAACCCAAAGCCCCAGAAATTAATTCGCAATATACAGACTAGCTAGTCAGCAAATGAAGATAATACCAGAGGCTTAACCACAGTGCACAGTGTAATGAAGAAGGCTTACTTGGAGCTGTTAATTAAATCATACACTGTGGTAAGGTTGAGTATTAAAGAATAAGTCAGTTTATTGGATATGTTCAATATTAAAGTGTTCTGTTATGCAATGGTTTTTATGTGGAACCCATAGTAAATATTTCAGGGGTTGTCTCTACTTCAGCGGTTCCAAAGTCCTGGTGCAGAACAAGGAAAGGACTTTTCCAGAAAATTACACCTAGTAAAAGACAAAAATCTGCACAAACCCAGAGTACCTCCTGTTTTTAATAGCCACTTACCCTAGATCCCTTTTTTAGCATCCTAAGGAAAAGCAGCCCCCACTCGCTCATGTTGCTGGGTATTGTATTTTCATACTGATTTATCATCTCTATGGTTAGTCAACATGAGGTATTAAACCTCTTTAAAAAATTGTGCACAGGTGTTTATCTCCCACATACAATGTGCTAATATTCTAATTGGCATCATTTGAAAATAATACTTGGAAGGCTTCTAAATGACTCATGTCTGAAAAAAGCAGATGGCTCCATTACGTTCATCAGATGCGTTTTCTGCTTCAGGTCTAGTTTCCACATCTTTACCTTAAAGCCTATGGAAAAGCCCTACCTATGAGTCAGCATTTATTTCTTCTTTTACACCCTCCTTTTATATCCTATAATTAGCTAATTTTCTCCTTATTATTCCTTCTCTCATGCCTTTATTTACATCAATCCCTAAGTCTAGTACACTCTCCCTCTTGCCTTCACTCTTCTCCTTCAACTCCCTGTACAACACTCATTTCTTTCTTAGACATCTAAAGCTTCCTGTTCAAAATCCTCAGTATTTTCATTTTAACATTATGCTCCAAGCCCTTTGTGGCAGAGACCTTGGCTTCTCATGCATTTGTAAGGCATTGTGAGTTGTGTACAAGTAAATAAATAATTACTTATAGTAATGAGGTGCAACAGTTTTTTTCAGAAAAATTATGGTGCTAAGTGGTCTGAAGCTCTAGTTTTGTCAACCGTTATGGTGTAGATTATAGTATTGTGATTCTGTTCAAGATCTCATGTAGGAGATCTAATAGTCAAGATCTTGTGTAGTGGAAATAAAGTACAGATTTTTTTTATTGGAGTTCGTTGATTTCATACTTGATGCTAACAACTGTTCAGAGATATTTTATATTTGAATTCAGGCAATTTTAAAAAATATGAATTTCAGGGATTTTTGAAATCTGGATTTAAAATAGTTTGGTAAACATGATGCGTGGGAGTTGGGTCATCAAGTACTGAATGATGGAAAGCAAAAATGAACCTGCCATGACTGAAACAGTTATTTGATTATTAAAAGGTTAGTGGTGCCTAAACGGCTTCATAACATATTTGAGTTCCTTGGTCTTATAGATAGCAAAGAAACAAAGTTAAAATGAAGTTTAAATAAACATGCTTTTGTCCATTAATTATGCATATTTTATGAGAGCAATGGCCTCCTTTGACTAACAAAAATTAGTGGTAGCAGTCCAGACCCATGTTAAATATATGCAAGAGCAAAAGTGACCCTATGATTGCATGGACAAATTAGGCAACTGTACACTGATGGTTAATTAGTAGCTCTGAGACTCAGTCCGAGCCCATGGAGATACATAGACTCCCAGTCATTTCAATGAGCTTAGGATAAGGTCCTTGAAAAAAAAACTGGGCTTAATTTTATGCATATGAATAACCCTATTAACTCCAATGAGACAACATAAGTGCTTAAGTGCTTTTCTGGGTTGGGATCTTGTATGGTGTTTGCAAGCTAAAGTGAAGGTACATGGAAAACCAGGGATACACTTTTGTATGTACTTAAAAAAAAAAAATTGGCCCTAACTAATCAGACTAGATCAGAATATAAACACACGGAACATATGCCAATATCTGACATATAAGAGTGTAATGAGGCTACACATAATAATCAGAATTCCTTTTTAAATTTTTGTGCATTCATCCAGTGTCTGCTCCAAAGCCCATTGAAATCAATGGGAGTCTTTCCATTGTCTCCAACAGACTTTGTATCAACCACTAAAAGACCAGTCAACACTAGTATTTTAGTACTAGCATTTGACTCCAAGTGCCACTCTTTACTTTTCTAAAAAAGAGAGAGTTAGGGTCTCTATCTTCCCAATACTGATCTAATGAAAATTTAATAATTGGGGGCTCCCTGGGTGTTCCTGACTCCAAGCCAAGATTAAGTCCCTTTCTTATATCTGAGTATATCCCACCCACCTCCAGACTTCTTTCTAGCAGCAGTTCAAGGTGGACAGGGTTGACAAGTGTAGTAGCTGCCACTGTGGGGTAGAGGTAGAGTCTCTCCAAGGCAACCTCAAGCCCTGCATTAATGTGGGGGAATGGGCAGGCAGGCTGGAGAAGAACCCCCTCTGAGGTACTTAGCAGAGAAAGGGGAGGTTTGGGAGGCAAGGAGGGAGCAATATTTATCCCTGATGGAGCAATGGGGGGGGGGGGCATGGATCTCCCACAAAAAAGAGCTACTGTTCAGGGAGTAGGCGTTGTGGATGGAGGAAGAAGGGTGAGCCATGGTCAAACCAGCTTTCTGGGCTTTGATCTTTCACTCCGGGTATAGTCAAATTCTGCTCTTTCCCCACTCTTTCCATGCAGCAGAAGAGCTCCTTTAGAAACATGGCAGGAAGGGAATGGAGTTGAATTCTGTGAGTGTCCAGCCTCCCCGCTGAGCCCTTCTCAGAGTATGATTTCTCCCCCACATCTCTGAAGAGGGGGGAGGAAGTGGATGCCCTATATTTAGTGTATTCTTTTTTCAATAGTTATTCCCTTGTATCTCAGTAATAATCATATCATGGCACCTTTAGATACTTTTAAACACCTTCAAAATAAAATTAAAAAACTACCTGTCAAAGGACAACATCAAACAACTGGGAAGCAATAAAACCTGCAGAAGGCAATTCTATTACAAAATCCCTGAAGCAGTGAGTTTTGGGGAAAGGATCGGCATGTCGCTTCTCGGCTCTCTATGAGCTGAGGGGTGAAAACATTATCTACTTTCTAACACTGATGAACAACCTAGTAGTATCTTCTGGTAAATCAGGGAGATGTTCAAGTTTCTGAAAGCCATAATTTGTGGAGGTACATGAAGAGAGCCAAATTTCTTCACTCTTGTCTAATCTGAGTATGATACATTATGATAATGCTAGCATAAATTCAGGGTTTCCAATAGTAAGTGAGTAGGGTCATCAAACAAAGGGAATGTCCTATTGCTTATCAAATAGATTGGTTTCAGAATAACTCTTAATTGAACCCCATAGAGTAAAATACTCTTGTTTCCGGGACAAAGTTAATATGTGGCATGTTTTTATTGTCTTTAATAGTATGATCTAAAAAAAACATGTGAAAACTTGCAAGGTTATGTCTACATGTTATATCTGAACAAGAAAAAGGAAAAAATTAACTATTTAAAGATGGAAAGTAAATATGGGTAATTTAGGTTTTGAAGGTTTGGTTTTGGAAAATAAACAGAAGATGAAGTTCAGGTCATAATGAAGTATGTCACCATTTCAAGATACTGTAGGTGAAACAGAGGTCATGTCCTGTAAAATCATTAAATTTAATTTCTTGCTGTTTGAAATTCAGTGGTGGGAAACCCAACCTGAAATAAACTAATGAGCTTTTAAAGTTTCTCTAAAGGCTTAATGAACTCAAGGAGAGAAAGGGCATTTCACAAATTCTTATAGCTTAAACATTAATGTTTATATTTAATACAGTTATCCTTTTAGCCAGAAAGTCAAATATGGAGTCCCAATTGTACTTGTAATTTTCTTATATGAATAGCTTCCAAATGTTTATCATTTGGATGATAAATGGGTTGGTCTACTGGAGCACCCGTATATTTGTAGTAATATTACGTGGTTATAGTTTTGTTTTTTCTTTTTATTTAAGGCAAAGTTACAATAAAATTACTTGTTCAGGTTAATAGTCAACAAACCAGGCTAAAGATTCAGGTTTGCTGGCTAGGAGACCTCCCCTTTTTAGTACTCTAAAAAGGGTGACAACATTTCTAAATACCTATCCTATTTTTAGAGGGAAAAGGTGGGTGAAATAATATATTTTACTGGATCAACTTCTGCTGGTGAAAGAGACAAGCTTTTGAGCTATGAAGAATTTTTCAGGTCTGGGAAAGGTATTCAGACTGCTACAGGTAAATAAAAGGTGGAACAGATTGTTTATCATAAGTAGTTAACATATATTCTAAGGGGCCATTCAAGGTGAAGTGGCCCATTAGCACCCCTACAATCATAGGACAAAAAAGAGGGTTAGTGGGTTACACATTGTTGTAATAAGTTAAAAGTCCAGTGTCTTTATTTGGACTAAGATTTTTTGGTTTTAGGCAAGTTATGAACTTAAGCTCCCAGGCACGTCTTTGAAGGTGTTTGTGCAGGTTTTCTTTGAGGACGAGAACTGAGAGGTCAGATATAGAGTGATTGTTTTGTGAAAAGTGTTCACTCACAGGTGATATGGTGTTTTTGTCTTATCATTTTTCTTTGTGAATACTCTCAGGGTATTTGAGTATCCTGTTCCATCATGTGATCTGATCTATTTCTCTGGTGGAGTGTCCTTGTTTGGTGAATCCAGTTTTAAGTGTGTTAAGGTGTGTATCCCAGACTTTTCCCTTGGAGCATACTGTGCTACCTCAGGGCCAGGCTGTAGATAACAAGTTGTTTAGTGTATTTGGGGTGGTTACTGGATCTGTGAAGGTAGGTGTGGTGATCTATGGGTTTCTTTTGTGTATAGTTGTCTGTAGAGTGGCTGGTGAAGTTATGGTGGAAATCTGCAAGGGAATTTAGGTCATGCAATCTGTTCCGTCTTGTACTTAGCTGTGCTACTCTGAGTACCTGAAGAAGAATTCTGTGTAGCTCGAAAGTTTGTCTCTTTCACCAACAGGAGTTGGTCCAATAAAAGATAATGTATCACCCATGTCTTTCTAATATCCTGGGACCAACATGGCTACAATAACACTGCAAACAACAATGGAAGATATCCTATTTTTGGCAGTTCTCTTTTGTAAGTACTTGGTGTGAAAGCTTTTCTATTACAAGGACAGTCCATATTTTACTGCACCTCAAGTCCATAGGAGGAGAAGTCACATTTTTCCAATAATGTGCAATACAAAGTTTATAAGAACTTCCCCCCTCTGTGCCTGATCCAAAGTCATTGAAGTCACTTGAAAGACTCCCATTGACTTCAATGGGCTTTGGGTCAGGCTCTTGATGAGGGTTTTTGTTTGTTTTGTTTGTTTGGGGCTTAGTTTGCTTACTACAGTGCCACCTTTTTCTTAAGTATTCATGCTGATTCAGTATATGACTGTTAGTAGAGATTGGGCATATTATTGGCTGCCCTCTGTAATGATATATGTCAGCCTTGGTCCTTCTGGTTTCTTTTACATATGATGTGCTCTTGTTGCAAATATGCACTTGTTGAATTACTACTAGTAATTAAAGTTATATGTAACTTAAGTTAAGTATTATTACTATCACTGCTGAGATAGAGATAACTACTTGGAAGACTAATTAGCAGTGCCCAAGGTGAAAATACGTTTTCTTCAGACACTTTGTTCTGCACTAATGTCTTTTCAGCAACAGCAGCAGTAAGTCATGAACAAACAGCTTTCTCAATTTCTTTCCAGAGTTGCAGTAGGAGCCCCTTATGTAATTTCTGGCCTTGCCCATTGGCTTACAAATTCAGGTCCTTATCAAGTCTAGGCTAGGCACTTTGACCTAAAATAGCTAATACTTGTAGGTGTTAATGCAGAGGCTCAGGCTGACTTCAGACTCTATGCAGTTGAACAGTGATCATTCCATAAGTAAACAGAAGCTACTAATAAACTGAATAAGTTATTTATTTGCTGTAGCTGAAAAATCAGCACAAAAGATGATACTGGAGACTGGCTGACAGGTGGATTATTGGAATGATTTTATTGATCAAAAAGCAGGAAAGTTCTCTCATGGTTCCACTAGCTATAGTTAGTAGGGGAAAGAAGAGATGTACTATGTACTAGAGCTTATGCCACGGCTGATACTTTGGCATGACTGATGCATTTCCCTCTGCCTCTATTGCTGTTCCTGTTCTTGCTGTGATGGCAGTATCTGCCTGTGCCTCGACTGATGCTCTGCGTGGCTCCTGTCTGTGTTTTCCCTAGCAGGACTGAACCATTAGCTATGCTGTGAGTGCAGTAGCTGTCATTACCTACTCTGCTGCTTCTACCATGATTACAGCATTTGCTTTGGCCTCTTCTGTTCCTTTGCCATATTTCTGATACTAATGCTCTAATGGCAGCCTGTGTTCTGGCCTCTTCTGCTATTACACTTTACTTATGCCATGACTATGCCATTCCTACTTGCCCTTTCCCATGATTCTTAAATAGACAGCATTTGTTGAAACTTAGATGACTCCAGGAGGCAGGTGACAAGGAAGTTCTTTCCTTGTGCCCTGTGTTTTGATGGCTCTTCCTCTGCTTTCCTTTCCCTTTAATTTGTGTGCTATCAAGCCAGTATTAAGAACTAATGTAAGCATCATATTATATTTTAAAGGGGAAAATATGCTTGCATTTCTAGCTGGTAGGGAATCTATTTTCCCCCCCATTATAAAAATCTTGACAAAAACAAAATACACGTGTTCCTCTATATTTTTCTTTTAAATTGTTCAGTTTTTAATAGGGGGAAAAATTAAAACTGAACATTCTCAGTCTTTATTACAAAAACAGAAATGTCAGCAATTTTGAATCATTTTGATGAAAATGGATGTTTTTTGCAAAAAGTTAGTCAACATCTTCAGGTAGACCTGAAGAAGAGCTCTGCGTGGCTCAAAAGCTCATCTCATTCACCAACAGACATTGGTCCAATAAAATATATTACCTCAGCCAGCTGGTCTCTAATATTCTGGGACTAACACAGCTACAACAACACTGCAAACCACATTAGTCAGAAATTTTGACAAACTTTCCCACCAGCTCTAGTTGTGATTGTTTCTTTAATTCCTGCTGGCACAGTCTACTCTTATTTTCAACTGTGTTGCCCCAGGGGAATTAATGGAACCGCACAAGTGTAAATGAGAACAGAATTTGGCCCAATATGTTTAATCGGAATAAAGATGGCAAGTTTAAATAAATTAATAAAGCATATTGAGCCAATTCTGCTCTCACTTACATCAGACTGCCCCATTGGAACTAATACAGTTACTTAGATGGGAACAGAACTGGCTCAATGTATTTAATTATAAATTGTCATCTTTTTCCCAAACACCTGTTGTGAAGTTGAGAGGTATGAACTAAATGAAAAGAGCACTCAATAGGTCTGTAGCAAACAGGAATCATATGTATTCTTTGTGGTAACTTTATATCTTATGGAAGAGGAAAAGCATGAATTCTCTGTGTTCAAACCAGTGTCCATAATGCAACAGAAGTGCTAACACTGAAAAATCTTCAGCGCCAGGTTTGTGTCAGAACCCATGAAGATATTGTCCATGAACACAGTTCATGCATAAAAACATATACAAAGAAGCTTATGATTTCATCAGAATTGAAGGTAATAGAATATGAGAAGTGCCAGACACCACATTTTATAGGCAGGATCAAACACTTAGGGCTTTTCAAGATAAAAATCCACTTGAAGTCCACCAGAATTAACTCCGTTTACACATTCAAGTATTTTACATGCTGTATAAAAGACATGGAAAGGAGAACATGCTTCTGTCAGCCACCGACTTTCATATTTTATATCTATCCATCGCATTCCATTCTAATACAACATAGCTGTCTTCTTCATAAGGAATGTGTTGTGAGTGAGAACTCGATTTAATTAATATCATATTGGGACCGGAGATGGGTGAACAAAAAAGTAAGTTTTTAAAACACCCAAAATATCCTTTTCTGAATCTTATGGGTCTGTAAAATAAGGCTGTCTTGCCAGGCTTTTGGAGTCCTATTCACCCCCAAGTCAATGGCAATTATTCATACACTGAAGTGGGAGGCAGAGTGGAGGGAGAATAGAGCCAATTGGACTAGTTCAGTGAGAACTGCTTTTCTCATTGTATTAATGAACTTCTTCCCACCTCAGTGAGGACAAGGAGAGGTACCTGAAAATAAAAATAACAAAAAAATTAACTAAACTTTTACAAAACTGCTGAAAAAGTTGACTTTGTATTTTTAACAAAGGTTCAGGTCAGTTCCTCTTTTATCTGGGTCAGTTCAGCCAACCCAAGCCACTCACCTATTTTCTTCCACCTGCTGGCTACAAGAAATGGGGGAATAGGAGAGTTATTTAATTTAAAGGGAATTATCATACTATAGCTCAGAGACTGATGATGGATGGTTAGGGTTTGTAGGATTGGACCTGTGTGTGTATGTATGTATTGCTATGCTTCACTATAATCAAAGTATATTTTACAATAATAGGGTCTTCAGTACATCAAACATTTTTGCTACAAATTATAGTTCTAAAATGTGGAACAGAAAGATAATTGCACTTTCCCTTTGCAATTAGGGAAATTGATAGGCAACTGTCTAATTAATTCAATCTCTGGTGTAAGGCGGGGTGTTCCATTTTCCTTCTTTTATTTAATTAAAAAACATTGGAAACATGTACTGTAGATCAGCAGACCAAATGTCAATGTCATGACATCTCAATTTTAAAATTCAGTGTTACACACTCATCAGTTCACTTCTTGTGATTCAATACATTCTCACACTCTTGGACAGACTGGTCCAGGATGTTTGGGATTCTAGAAGCATCTGGTAAATGCTCTGTATTTTGCCTGGTCTAAGGGACAGTGGCTTTTTTTAAGGTAAGATATATTGTAAATTACTATATTTCAAAGAAAGTGGAAAAACAACACTTGGAAGTATTTTTTCTAGCTCCAGTGCTTCACAAAATATCAGAACTTCTCATAATTCACAAGTCACATAATTCTGATTTACAATCTTGCCTTTCTTCATTTTTAGTTCTGATCTAATTTTAGCAGAGACTAACTCAAGTTTGCAGAGAGCAACTTAAATACAGTTTCTTCCTTACAGATGTAAATTGCTCACATTCATGTACTCATAGGTTGGGGACTGGAACGAATACCATGTTTGTTAAACCATATGACCCACTGGGAAAGTACCCTGAAAAATTCCACAGATCCCACGAACAGAAAGAACATTGTGGTCTATTTCAGCAAAATGTTTGTGTGTGTAAGTGCAACAGACTGGATTTTTGTGGAAGGACATAGATTCAGAAAGGGGCATATTCTGTGCGGTTTTATTTTGAGACAAAGGTTTCAACTTCTACTATATGCTAGCAATGTGGCACTAGTGTCTTCTGCTACTTGTGTGAGAAATGCAAAATGTGAGATCACCAAATTTCTCATCTTTCATGACCTGATGCTTGGTGAAATTCTTGCTCTTGCCTATGTTATTGAAACCTGGCTGAATGACTCAGCTAGACTTGTGCTTGCACAGCTATTCCTGGCTGTTTACTCAGTGCTACATGAGCCTAGAGGAGGCAGTGGAAGAAAACTGGCATATATTTTGAATCTGACCTCGTATATAATAGAAGCCCATTTCCAGAAACAAAAATCAAGTGCATCCATTTACCATGAGATTCCCTGGTGAGAGCCAATGCAGAACTCATGATGGTATACAGATTACATCAGAGTTTGTCAAGGGCTGTCAGAGCTAGAGGGAATTCCTAAATTGAATGTATAGTGTTTGGGGACTTTTATACCCAGGCATACTACACTTCCTGCTAAATTCTATGGTGACTGTCAGATTTTCCCATGTATCCTATGGAGGAACTTGACAGCTGGACACATCTTTGACCTATTCTTAGGGGCTTTAACCTGACATACCACAATGCTTAATCCTGTTAACATTATTTTTTAACATCTATGAGAGACCACTAATGGAGACACTAAGATGCCATGTGCAATCTCAAAGCTGATTCACTAAAAGGTGGTGAGTGGAACCCTTTGGAATCTGACCCTTCTATATGCTGCATGGGAGGGAGAGAGGAGAGCGCTTCTTCTGTAGGGGCATTCCATTTTTTTGTAAGATGCTCAGATACTAATATGTTTGTGTTTAAAAAGGTGTTGTACATAAAATAATAAATAAAATTTTGGAATAAATGCCTTTAAAACTGTTACAGGTTTTCTAGGAATCTGCTTTTCAGAAAACATCAACAATTAATTATCATTGCCAATTATCTGTAGTATATGACTTCTAGTATATTACCCAGAAGGCTAAAGAAATAAGGGTGGCATCAGTGACTTTACCCTGGGCATATCATGCATTTGTTTTTTCAAGTCCCTCTGCAAAAGTTTACTTAGAAATGTTCTTGGATTGGGGGATCTTGATGATTAATGGCTACAGTCTGCACCTACAATTAACCCTCTCACTGATGAAAGGGCATGCATGCTGCACTTTTAAATGGAATGTTCCTTCAAGCACCAGGGTGGTTAAAATGTATAGATTATACTGTTCAAATGTGGAATTGGACATTCCTGGTATGCTAGGAGACTGTATTTAATTAAACTAAGAACAAATTGTGGGCCTAAATTACTTGTCAGTGCCCCTGTAAGTAATACATGGAATTTTCCATTCATATTGGTTGTAAATTATGTTTCATGAGCATCACTGCATTTATTTTCCCTCTGTCCTCTTTTAGTGTTTGACTGTCACAGGGTATCTGGTCCCTGTGAGTAAACCAGGCCCAGCACCCTTGTGTCAGAGCTGGTGGTCCCAATTAGTCAATTATGTGGGGGTGGAGCATTACACCTGGGGTTATAAACATCTGTCAGACAGCAGGTAGAGGAGCATTGATTGGGAGCAAGCTGTATATAGGGAAAGGACCCACAGAGGACTGAAATTAACTTCTGTAGAGCAAGGGGGTCAGGTGCCTAGGAAGATTGCTGTGGATCTGCTGTTCTAGAAGATCTCCAGATCTGGTGGAGAGCAAAGCTGGCTGAATAAGGGCTGGGTGAGCTGAGGAATGTTCATTTTGCTTATGTTTGGATTTAAACTTCTTTAAAGGAGACTGGGTGGGGCAGTGTATGCTTGGAAGCTGGGGAGAAACTCTGCCTTGTGACACTGACATTCTTCAATTCCAAACAGTCCTTAACTTTAAGAGAAAATCAGAACCTTGTTTCTAAACCTCTGCAAATACCAGCGTGAGGGAGCAGTTAGCGCTTGCCCCATGGTTCTGGTTTCAGGACACATTTGAAATTGGCCTTTTTGTTATTGTACAGATGCAGTCAAAATCTTGCAACTTTAAATATTTAGCATTTGTTTCTCTTTTTGTACAAAGAGCACTACCACCATTCTCCATTGCTAAAATAGAATTTTCTCAGTCACTGAGATGCTTAAAAAGGGACAGCTGGAATGCTATTTGAGGGGGGTCAGATCATGTTCCCTTTTGTTCTGTTGGCTAGTCAGTCCCTTAAAACTCACTCTAAAATCCTATTAGGAGTCTGATTCTGAGTGTGACAGTGATGCATTTAATTTACTGTCCCTTTCAGCAACTACACTGCCCCAGCTTTGTAGGTGAATACAGGAAGGAGCTCTACTAACACCTTGCTACATGAGCACAAGGTACACTCATTTGCTCTAAAGCTTCTTAGGAAAGGGCTGGAAGAAAAGGGCAAATTCAGCACACTCCCACTTTTATTACATTCAGCACTATCAGCCACCAACCTTCCAGCATATCCCTAGGAAGAGGGAGAAGCATTGCTTGCAACACAGGCATCCCTATCTACCATCTCCTCCATTTCATATATATTCAGATCATCTTTTTTGCTCATGAGGGAGATAATTATAGCCGGGCTCACAGAACAATTCTGCGGAGCCCATTGGCCAGAGTTCAAATCTCTAGGGTTTACAGTTCATTGTGGCTATACTTTAAAATCCTTCTAAATTACAGATAGGAGAATGAAATCAAGAAAGGTACTAAATTCATCTTTCTTAATTCTAAACTGATTCACCTCACCTGAAGCATTCAGATGGATTAGTGGAGTATTGAGTCCTAAACCTCTAGTAAATGGAGGTGACCTCCTTTAAATCACTATGTATAAAATATGCTTTGTCAGGCAGTCCAATAATCCAAATCCTTTAAACTGCAGTAAGCTTAGGTTATTTTAGATGCATGAATGAAAAAAGTAAAATTGATTGTTTTCTCTAGACCCTAGCATTAAGGGAAGTCAAAGAATGAAATTTGTTTGATATTCAAATGAATAACAATTACAACATTGAATTTAATCTTTTTTTTTTTAATAAAAGCCCTTTTACATGGAAAAATGAATCTGGAACAAGCTGGTAAGTCCCAGAGGATACAATAAATTATTGCTTTCTCTACAGTTTTGGAAGTTGTATCATACTTCATTGCCTCCCATATACAAAACTCATAATAAAAAAAAAATCCCTAATACGTTAGAATCTCTATTTCTACACCAAAAAGTATTAAACATTATACCCTACATGGAAATCAAAAGGAAACATTTTTTAAAAAATTGTCTTCCTGTGTTAGAAAAAGAACAAAGACTAGCCATAATAATTCATGGAAATGTCCTTTCAAAGAACAGATGTCTTTTAGCCATCCAAAATGGATGCTGAGATCAAAAGGTGAGTTTCATGCATTATGGGCAGATGTTATGTAGGCAGCTCTCATTTGGTCTAACAAAGATGTATTCATGAGCAAGTGAAAAGGCCACTTTGCACAGGATTCCAATCACTGGTGACTGAGAGTTCTTCCCCTCATAAATAAGGACCTCTCTTCAGGCTATATTGCAAACAACTGGACCTGAACAAAAAAAGTTCATGAAAACTGGAACATTATCTTGATTGAAGGTTTGTGGTGTATTTTCACTTTCTTCCTCTTCTCTCTGTATAAGTGGCTAGACCAGGATTCTCTTTCACTGAATTTCTCTGAGCTGATCAACCATGAATTTATATGTAGTAGCAACCAATGAAAGCTCATGTAGGTAAAGAAGGGATGAATCAGTTTGATTTAAGGATTCATCAAGAACTTTCCCTAAACTCAAACTTTCTGAGGGCTGAAAAAATACGGCTTTCTTCCCACTCCACTCCATTCCACAACTACATTTTATTTCATAATTGTGCACCTCTACACTTCCTACTTCCAGCAGGGTTTGAAAGTGCTGAAACTAGATACTTGTTATCCCAACTAGGTCAGGGCCCCATTTTGCTAGCCACTATATAAACATAGTAAATGACAGCTCACACCCTGGAGATTTTACTATCTAAAAGAAATGTTAGAAGAATGGCCCTCTAAATACAGTTTGTGCGCCAACTCAAAGCACCCTATTTTAAAAGATGGGGAAAGAAAAATATTACCAAATCTAATACACTTTCTGAGCACCCAATGTAATTTACATTGATAAATAGATTTTTCTAGTAAAGTTGATGACCTTGACTTTGATCACAACTGAACTAATGGAGATTAGTCTTCACTGAGAATTTTAAACCTTTCCCCCACCATTGGTCTAGTACCAGCACAGCTCCACTGCTGAGAGCACTAGTTGAGACTGGCTACAGGCGTTTTTATGACTATTTCATCTAAAGCTGCTCTGAGCTGCTGAAAGGGACAGTAAATAGCATTAAAAGCTGTCATACCCAGGATCTCACTTTGAATAGGATTCTAGGGTGTTTGTGTGTTTGACAGAGAAGGAATGTGAACTGATCCTGAAATTATCATATAAAGTGTCCCCTTTCATGCTTCCCAGTAATGGATTGGGATTGATAAAGATACTTCCTGTATTTTAATGTGTGCATAATTCTATTCTGATCAGGACTTAAAAACATGGTGTTAAATAGAGCTGGATGAAATATTTTTGACCATAACATTATTTAACTGAAAAATGCAGATTTGGGTTGACCAAACTATTTAATGATTTTGTATATTTTGGAAAATTATTTGTCAAAATGTAAAAAGGAAAAACCTAGAGACCAGTGGCTGAGGTAAAACCTTTTTATTGCGCAACTTCTGTTATTGAAAGCAACAAGTTTTTGAGCTACACCCAGCTCTTCTTCAGATTCCAGTCCCTTTGTCAGTGCTCTCCCTCTCCCACCATCTAATTTGACAAATCACAAGAAAATATTCTTATGATTGAAAATTATGCAGTAAAAGTAGGTTTCATTTAACGCTAACCATCTTTGAGGTAAAAATTACTCACCTGCTATGTATAATGTTTTCAATTTCTAATGGTTTTTTCTGCTACTAAGATGCACAAGGTTATTGAATAAACAAATAAAATTATGTTTCTGCTTCACCTCTTGTTGGTTGTGGTGAAGTGGAAACTAATAGTGGTTCATTGTAATGACGTGGACAAATTGTATATCTCCCATGCTCTTGATGGTGCAGAGGAACAGTAGTAAATGGCTGAACTTCAAAAGGTTTGGGAGTTGAGATCAGTTCATCTGTAGCTAGATCTCAAGGTACTCCCCAGGTGTGGCTAAGCATTCCTGTCTATATTTCAGAGGCTAAGTGACTTACTCGTACTCTCTGGACAAGGTATTTCCACTAAAATTTCTTACCAAATACTTTAGAGAGAGTATTTATTTATTGCCCCTATCTCCTAGAACTGGAAGGTCATTGAGTCCAGCCCCCTGCCTTCACTAGCAGGACCAAGTACTGATTTTGCCCCAGATCCCTAAATGGCCCCCTCAAGGATTGAGCTCACAACCCTGGGTTTACGAGCTCAATACTCAAACCACTGAGCTATCTCTCTCCCCCAGTCATTATCAGGGACAGCACTGGACTAGATGGGTCACTGGTCTAATCCTGTAGGTTAATTCTTAAGTTGAATCATATCTATCTTCAGCATTGAGGTAGGGCTGGAAGGTATGTGCATTGTCCATTTCTGTAGCTTATGCACAACTACCTCAGCCATCCCCTGCCCCTTCTCCCATATATACATTGGAGGAGGGATAGCTCAGTGGTTTGAGCATTGGCCTGCTAAACCCAAGGTTGTGAGTTCAATCCTTGAGGGGGCCATTTAGGGATCTGGGGCAAAAATTAGGGATTGGTTCTGCTTTGTTTGAGCAGGGGGTTGAACTAGATGACCTCCTGAGGTCCTTTCCAACCCTGATAATTCTATGATTTGTAAATCAAGCCAGAGTCTGGCATGGCCTCCTCAATTCAGTGGAAGCATTTCAGGCTCTGCACATCTGTGGAGAACAGGATGAGGATAGGGATTTGGATGGGCAGGAATAGCTCTGAATTTCTTTAGACCTGGTTTGAAACATGGAAAGCATGTACAGGAAACAAATCTTTGGGGGAGGAGGGAGAAGAGGGGAACATTTGCAGCATCTTCACAAAAGAACCTTTGAGGGTTCAATACTGGTAGCTAGAAACTGATCTATTCCTTGCTTATTTAGCAATTTTTTTTTTTAAACTTGATAAACTGCTGGTGACGTACTCAGGAGCCAACAAAGAATAACGATAGGCAAATTTGATTAGAAATGAGCTCTTAGTGCACTAGCTTCCTGTATCTTCCAACAGCTAGAAAATGGATTCCTAAAGTCAGTGTGATTCTTAAAAGAATAGGGTACCAGATTTTAAAATTTTCAGGTATGTGCTATTTCTGTGGATTTATTAGCATGTGGATATGCCTCCAGCAGGCTTCTTGGTCTTTGAAAATCAACTGGAAATCTGACCTTAAAAATGAGGCGGTGAGGAGTGCTGCCTTAAATCAGGTTCAAAAATGGTCAACAGAGCTTTCTAAATCACATACTAAGCTCCAAATAGATACAGGTCCTATGGTACATCATTTTGTAGATTGGAAATCTAAAAGCCCAAGCAAGACAGCTCACTTTATTGAACTGAATTAATAGCACTCTAAAAAATACCTTAATTTTGTATGGAGTTGGACTAGATAAAGTAGTCATTCATCTAGACTGTTAGTAGCTCCTTCTGGATAACAACCAGAAAAACTCAACTGAAATATTGGCTTAATGAACTAGTTATCCACTCCCAGTTCCAAATGCTTTATTTTTTTGTTTCATTCAGGAACTTGAAATGTATGCCAAATCATGGATAAACACTATCTTCTTTTCCCTAATAGCTAACAAAATGACTTGCTATGGTCGTGCTGGCTCCATTATCAGGTTTGAAATTCCCTTCTAGCACAGGGTGAGGCTTATGATAGAAACATTCTGTTGCCTTTACAGCTGGTTTTAGTTTCTTTTTTAAAGGAATTTGCTTCCCCCTTTGTATCAAAATGACAAGAAATTTCTTACAGTAGCATGGAAGGACTGGAAGGAACCTCAAGAGGTCATCTAGTCCAGTCCCCTGCACTCATGGCAGGACCTGTGGATCTAGACCTATTATCTAGACCTGTGAATAGCAGGGGTGGCGGTTATGTGAACCGAAGTCTTCCCACAGGGCAATACAGAGCTCTGACTAGGCCAGTAGGCCAGGTGTGCTTAAATTTAAGCACACAGTTTGTGGCTAAGTTGAGAGACCTTAAACACCTTTTCAACCCACATGAATTTCACGGCTGTTACAATCCCCTGCAAAACAGGATTGATAAGGGAAACATAAATGCTGACACAACTCTAACTCTAATGGTATGAACTTCCCCACTAACAGACTGTTTTATTTCATCCTTCACCAAGCCATTTCAATTAAGTGTTATCTGATATATAAATTAGAGATAACACTATGATTTTATTCTTATTTGGCTGTAATGCCTGCAGCTGGGGGATAAAAAATCCAAACATAAGTAATACCAGAGTACTGAACACTTCATTCATTGAGGCATTAAATGTTGAGTGACCTTCAAAGCTTTCTCATATGGGAAAATTACACTTTGGTTTCTGTGCACATACATTAAGGGGAAATTAGTTGCTTATCTGGACTTCCTGATATATTTGGCTATGCTTCTTTGGGTGATAGCTGTCTTCCTCTTACTGCAATACAGTAGAATATATACTGAAACAGGAACAAAGAACATCTCCTTAGCTGCTGTAAATTGGTGTAGCATTCAGTGAAATAAATGCAGATGCATTGATTCACACCAGCTGAGGATCTGGCTCAAGAGCCTGAGGAAGGAAGGAACTGGTTTTTGCAGTCACAGATCAACTGTATCGCCTCTTTCTGCTTTATCGTTGGTATCAAGCATCAATACCTCAATGTCAATAGTTTTGCTACATTCTATGGAGCAAAAATAAGGGTTTTTTTTCACAAGGAATTTACGGGGTGCAGATTAATCTCTCTATATATTATAATACACACATTTTTCACTGACTGGAAAATAGACAGAATGACTACACCTGTCTGCAGTCATACTCAATTGTAAAGAGTATTGGCTTCCAAGACTTAGATATTGAGCCATACTAATGTATTCACTCCCATGCAGAAAATTATTCTCCACTATTTCTGTATCTTGCATGGCCAATGGTATAGTCAGCAAATGTGCTCACTGCAGCTTCTGTGGGGTGAGTACTTGACTGATTTGCTAGAGGAAAAGGGGGTCCTTGCATCTTTTAGGGCAACCCCACTACACCACATAATATGGGGCGGGGGGGAGATGTACAGTGATAAATCAGGAAGCCCATTCTTAGCTTAATAGGACTGGCACCAACAGTTGCAGCAGGAGGAGCCTGAGCAAAAGCAAAGGCCAGGAGGAGACCCTAGATGCCATTATTATTCACCTTGGTTAACACAATGTGGGAAGGTGTAAGGGGGTCAAACTGATGGTCCGAGCTAAGTGGGGATTTAGGGTTGATCCAGGAATTATTCCTTGGGGGACAATTATTTGGTCTGATACATAGCAGTGTAGGGTAGGCAGGGGGGCTGTGAAGCCTCAAAGGGGTAATCTGATGAAGAGGCCTGTAAATAGGTGGCTAAATTCATACCTACCTGTCAAGTTCAGGGCAACTGCACCTGTATTTCCCCTCAATGGTCCAGCAAGAGTACCTACTCTCAGGCTTCCTTCTCCCTAGGCATTGTCTGTCTTGAGTGGAGGCCAGAATCTTTCTTCTGACTAGGGTATTTCCAGGCTGCTAAGTACCTTGGCTTCCCTGTGTTTGTTCTTAGCAGAGGCAGGTTGCCCAAGAATCCCTACTTTCTTTTTAGAGGCTGATAACCAAGTGATTACAAATCTAACTTAAAAAAAAAGCACTACAGAGAACCTTAAAAACAATAAGAATCTACACACACATGCTAATCTTCCCAGAGATTAACCCAATCCTAAATTGGGCTCTGGCTGAAACAGTCCTTCCAAACCCCACCCAAGAAACCAACGGGTTTCTTTTGTGATCACTAGTTCATCTCTGCTTCAGCACAAAATAAGTACTCATCACATGTTTTTTTTTCCCCACCTTTTCTGCTGTTCATGGGTCTTTGATCTGGAGTTTCCAGAAGCAGGTAATTAGTACATCATGTCTTTGACTCCATCCTTTTGAAGCTATGCCCTGGGGAGGAAAGTGGGTCATTTGTGTTCTCCCTACCTTCAAGAACTTCCCAGGAAATTCTCTTCAAAGGGCTTTTTGGAACAATACCTGGGAAGTTCCTAATACCTTCCGCAGATTGTAAATTCTCTAGGAAGCGAACTAGTGCATATATACAATTCCATAGTAACACATGCACAACTGCAATTTTACTATAATTGGCCCCAAGGTTTTAAATCAACTTAATTCAATAAGTTTGTTAGGATATTGAGTGTCTGTCATAGTAACCAAGGGAGTTTGTGTCTTCATCAGGGCATATCTTATTGAACATCAGAGTTACTCAGGGAGAATGGGGTATACCTGACAGGACTCAGAGCAGATATAACTTTGTCTGATGTTCAGGAAGGAATCAGTGACTATCTGGGAACTCTGTCAGGGGATGGGGAGGGGGGGTGGATGAAGGGGAAGCTAGCCAAGCCTAATTATGGGTGCCTACTTGTTACAGGTGTCTTATGGAAAGGATGCAGTTATTGGCTACAATGGATTGGAAAGGGATTTGAAAGAAAGTGTCCCATAAGGGAGCTGATCAAGAAAGTTTTGGGGCTCTTACATTTGTTACAGCAGGGAGCTGACTGCCTTTTTTTTTTTTTTTTTTTGTCCTTGCCTCCTCTCTCCCCCCCCCCCCCCCACTTATGGGATCTGAGGAAGTGGGTTTTGGGCTTCTCTATCTGGAACAGTGGGGAGCCAACCCCACTCCATTTATAGCCCTCATTTGCCTTATGTAAAGGGAGGCCAGTGGGGGTCCCAGCAGCAGGATAGCTGGGACCAGTTTGGAGAATATGTGAAAATGATTAAGGAAGATGATGACCTGCACTGTGCAACTTATTGCTGGGTACTCCAGGTGAATAAAGTTGCAGCCTAATTGAACCACATTCATTGCCTCCTGTCTAGCTTCTCATATAGCCAGACAAATGAGATACTCTCATAGTCCATCAGTGAAGTCATATTTCCTACCAGTATCTGGATAAGCAGTCAAACAGATTGTTTAAAGTTTGTCTTGTATATTAGCAAAATACTCACCCCTTTGCATATATTTCTCACACTGCTTCAGAATGTTGATCAACATTTTGGTCACTGCAACCATAAGAAAAGACACTGACAGTGCATGTGCATTCACATGTGTGCAATTCAAGTAACACCTTGTTTTTTTAAAAAAAAAACCCACTGAGAACATTCAAAGTCAGCAATAAGGTCTGGTTAATGTTTGGATCATGTCAGAGCTTCCCTCATGTGTGGCCTCTTCAATGTGGACAATAGCAGCAGCGTAATAAGAGCACAGAGGGAGTACTAGTCTCCATTAGTATATTGCTTCAGACCCTGTATTAATTTGATCCGGTGTGGTCTTTGTGACAATATCCATAAGGTGGTGACAATATTAGCTGCATAATTCAGGCTTTGCACCCATTTTTACCACTTGATGAAAGGTCTCACTAGAGTCCAAAAAAGAGGAAAACTTCCACGTCACCAGTTTTGTCAGGATTTACAAACCATCTGTATTTTTGTCATGCTTATTCTTGATTCAGAAAGTAAAATGTCTTGTGTGTCACACTGGATATGTGTGTCATGTGGGGTGGGAGACATATACTCCAGTGGGCGGAATGAGGAATTGTAGTGGAAGAACTGTGTTCTGCTATACTTTGAACCTATTTTCTTTCTCTCTCTCTCTCACACACACACACACACATACACACACACACACACACACACACTGAGAGAAACTATCAAACTGAGGTTAAGTTCAGACCTCCATGTTCATGCAGCAGAAGTAACATTTATTACTATTTTTACCACTAATGTAGTTCTGCTGCCTCAGGGTGAGGGGAGCAGTATGGACTGCCCAGTCAGGTCAATCCATACTCCTTACCTGCCATGGAGCTCTAGTCAGTGAGTGGACCATCCACCCCAATATGGGGTGTTTGGAGACTGTCTCCAAAGTGCAGGGCCGGCTTTAAGCTGATTCGACCGATTCCCTGGAATGGGGCCCCGCGCCTAAGAGGGCCCCGCAATGTCCAGGGCTGCTGGCAGAGTGGGGGGAAAAGAAAAGCCGCATCCTGCTTCTCCCCCCTCCCTCCAGCGCTTGCGCCGCCATACGGCTGATCAGCGCAAGCCTGGGAGGGAGGGGTGAGAAGGAGGAATGCTGCGTGCTTGGGGAAGACACGGGGCCAGGGTGGGGATTTGGGGAGGGATCCAATGGGGCAGTGAGGGGGCTGGGGGCGGGGCCAGGGTGGGGATTTGGGGAGGGATCCAATGGGGCAGGGAGGGGGCAGAGTCAGGGCAGAGTTGGGGGGGGGGGGGGGGGTGAGGGGAGAGCGCGAGACAATTCGCGTCCTGGCGTGGGGCCCCGCACCTGCTAAAGCCGGCCTTGCCAAAGTGTACAGGACAGGAAGCTGACATAGTAGCTGTGGAATGGCATTGTGGTTGCTCTTTCCTCTCAGAGGGAGGATTTCATTCCCTGGAATATCTGCAAAACCTCTCTTTACACAACCCATTTCAGGATAAGGATTCAACCGGATTTAACACTATGTAAACAATAACCCATTCCAGATCTCTCCATGTGTCTCAGAGGAAACTGCTGGGTGTTGAGCTCTTCTGAAAGTCTCGCCTTTATTTATGTGCCTAAATGGGAGCTGAGGTCTTCTGAAAATCTGATCTCAATGATGGGTACTGGCCTTCAGTTCTTTTGAAAATCTGATCGGAATATATACCTCATGTCTGTGACACAGCGGAGAAGTGCTGATTGACACAATGGTGGGAGTGAATTATTGCACACAGTGTTCGTTCTTTATATATAAAATAAAACATAAACCACATAGCTATTTATATTCATTTTAATGTTCATCAGCCATGATGTCTTCCCCCTGGGATGGATGTAAAGTGTGTTGGGGACTAAGCTGCTATGCTGGTTCTATACCTTTCAGGAGTTCCTGGATGGCTGGCTTGCTATCCTTATCCACCACTGGAGCAGTGTATGGGGGTTGGATTGGAGCTGAGAATCTGGTCCACTACTTTAGTGGCAAAACAATGGTATCCCAGGCAACATAGACCTTCTATAACTTTTGTCCACAACTAATATGTACTTGTGACTACCAGTATACACTGTTTTAAAGTCTGATTTTTTTTTTTTTGTTCCATTTGGTTCATATGCTAAAATCACAAGCAGCTTTACTAAAAGGCTGAAAAGATAATTATAGGAATTTAGAGTTAGAAGGTACCTCGAGGTCATCTAGTCTATTTTCCCCTTAACTCCCCCAATGCTGATACAGAATTATACCTAGACAAATACCTGTAAGATCATTTAACCTGTTCTTAAACCTTCAATGAAGGGGATTTCAGAGCCTCCCCTGGTAACCTGTTCTATTGCTTAACTATTCTTATAGCTAGAATTTTCTTCCTGAAATCTTACTGCAAATTACTATTTGTTCTACCCTCAGTGGACATGGAGAACAATTGATCACTACGTCTTAGACACGATAAGTCTTCAGATATGTAAAAGGTTGTCAATCTGATTTATCTTCTCTCTAAACAGAACCATTGATAACCACTCTTCTTGAGTATGATTTTTCAGCCAGTTGTGCACCCACTCCCAATCAGTTAAGCACCCATAATGGGACAAAAGTATCTTGTTACTAGCCATATCTGCTCAAAGGACTGTCAACCAGTATTTAAATCACACGATTATTATAGGTCTCTTAAGGTTGCCTGATACTTCCCATTATAAGAACCTGTCTTCGGTTGCTTATAACTTTGCTAACTGTTAGTTGACTGTGCATGTGTAAAATCAGCCTAACCTTTCTGCATCAGGTTCAATAATTTTGGTTTGACCACTTGAGAATGAGGATAGTGACTAATACATTGTATGGCCAAAATTAAAATTCTGGTGACCTTTTCTTTGAGATGCTCTAGAAGCCCCATGCTTTGGAGCAGGGAGTCAAAATTTGGCAGGGGGATGGTCTTTGTCAGGGATGTGCCTTTTACCCCCCTCTGCACAAATCCACCTAAATTTGACTCTGTTATGAGCCTTTGAAAAATCACAGGTTGCACTTACTCAATATAGACTTGCTTGAGCTTCTTAGCTAAAATCACTGAAAATTGCATTGGCACTAAATATGCTCCCACCTGTGGCAGAGCAAAGCTTTCCTTGCAGCTACAGCTCTGGGCTGCTTTAGGCTCTGCCAGGGCCATGTTCCAGAACTGAGAGCAGGGTGGCTTCCTTTCCTCTTGTCAGGGTATGCATCAAGGCTGATTTTCCCCACTCTGGCACCTCGAGTGCAGAAGGTGGGGGCCCACAAGGATTCTAAAAATGAATACTGGCCACTCCAGGCTTGTATTAAACTTCCAAGGTTACAGCATCTCTGACCTTTGATGGGTAGATGCTGCCACCACCCAAGTGCAAAAAAACCCCTTTTGATCTAAGAAGGTGCACTTGGGAATTCCTCCCTGTAGGGTACCCTCAAGCCCTTTCACCCTCTTTCTCCCCCCACCCACCCTGGGGAAGAGCTGGGCGAGAAAACAAAGGAAATCGGCTGTTCCCACCAGCTAATTAAACAACATATGCACAAACCTCTTAGACACACAACCAATCCTGTTTTTAAAAAAGAGAAAGAAAAATACATCTGGAACTTAGGCTATTGCTAGGTTTAAAAAGAGCAAACATAATTAAGCATCAAGAATGGTTTTCTTGAGGCCCAGTTTAAAGGTTACAAGCAAAACAAAAGCACCTGGGGTTAGCACAGAGGAGTCCACAAGCCATAAAGAAATAAAAGAAACCTAATTGCTTCTTCCTAGACATTCCCTGATCTGCTTACATATCTTGGTGTTTCAAATAAGTAGTTTCTAGGTATGATCTGATGGGTTTTTATACCTGGCTTAAAGCTTCTTACAGCATAGTTGAGGCCTGTTCCTGCTCTGCATCTCCTCTCTCCGGAGAACAGCAACAGACAAAGGGAAAGTGTTTCCCAATTTTAAAAATTTCTAGCCCTTCCATTGGCTCTTTTGGTCACATGCCCACTCCTGTCCTTTTTACCTATGGGTTTTTTAACCCTTTACAGGTAAAGCAAGTAGAGAACATCTACTAACAGGGATTTTATACCCAGTTGGCTGGCTGGGTATCCATAAAAGGTAGCTACCCCCCAGTTCATTTATCACAGTATATCTATGCTGCAACCCCCTCCTTCCTCTCCTCTTTCCCCCCCTCCCCCCCACACACAACAGTGGGTCTCAGAGCCCAGGTCAACTGACTTGGGCTTGTGCTATGAGGTTAAAAATAGCATGTAAGGTTCCCGCTTGGACTGTGTCCTGAGCTCTGAGACCCTCCCTCCCTCATTGGGTTTCATAGCCCGGTTCAAGGCCAAGCAGGAATGTCTACATGGCTATTTTTAGCCCCATTGTGTGCATCAGTCAGTTAACCTGGGCTCTGAGGCTCACTGTCTTCTCACCCAAACCCCCTCAGTGTGGACATACCCTCAGTGACCTTCCTGCTGGTGCTCAAGCACATGCTGCATCATTTGAATGCAGGCTGGGGAGTGGGTGGGAATAGACTGACAAGAAGTTAGGAGGACACAACTGGAACTGAAGGCTGTAAGGGTAGAGGGAAGTTTGGAGTGGGAGGAGAGAGAGAGAGAGAGGGAGAGTGGGCCTGGGGGGGTGGGGGTGTGTGGGTGTGGGGGGGGGGGGGGGGAGTCTTTTTTTTTAGACCAGAAGGGACATCAAATTGTCTAGTTTGACCTCAGAGGTGAATGGGATTGATTAGGTGAGGAGACTTGGATTAGGAGTGGGTGGGGAAGAGGAGGTAGTGGTGGTGAGGGAAGGGAGACAGATGTGGTGATGAGGAGCCTGGCTGCAGGGAGACAACTGGAACTGGTAGGGCAAAGTTACTGGGAGAAAAAGCCCAGGCAGGGGAGGTGGTGGGAAGAGATTGGGCAAGGAGCCCAGGAAGGGAGACTGGGGAGGGCAGGGGCATTTTTAGGCCTTGGAGGACAGAGTGGATGAGAAGCAATGGGGGACTTGGAATGACAGTTGGGTGGAGGGGCAGGATTGACAAATTGGAGGCAATCAGGGAGAAGGGGTTACTCTTTGGGTGGGAATAGGCAGAAGAGGCTGTACCCTACCTCATTTTTTTGCAAAAATTGAAAGACCTGTAGTGAATAAGGCAAGGGATTTCAGAAAGAGAAGAGCGCCTCATACTTA
>NW_020664420.1:65470716-65555117 GCF_002925995.2 Terrapene triunguis | reverse complement strand
GTTGTTTTGGCAGGGTCTGGTGCTGCTTTGAGTTGGTGTCCTGGTCTATGGGGAGCTTGCTTCTGATGTTGAGCTGGGGTGTCTTCTTTTTTTGTCTTTGGAAGGCCAGAAGTGGGGGTTTAGAAAAGATTTCTTTTAGGATGGGGTCCCCATTGAGTATGGCTTGAAGTTTTTTAGGGATCCAGTGTGGGGTGGTAGGTGACAACTGTTGAAATGTGTTAACTACTTATGCTGAACAATATATAGAGAGATCTCTCTCTCATAGAGCTGGAAGGGACCTTGAAAGGTCATAGGTCCTGCTAGTGAAGGCAGGGGACTGGACTCAAACAGATTTTTTTTTTTCTTTTTCTTTTTTCCCCCTGGTCCCTAAACGGCCCCCTCAATAATTGAACTCATAATCCTGGGTTTAGCAGGCCAATGCTCAAACCACTGAGCTATCTTCCCCCCCAATCTGTTCAAATCTTGTATTTAGCAGTAACGCTTTGTTAGTTTTCCAGGCCTGAAGAAGAGCTTGGTTGAAGCTCAAAATCCTGTTTGTCTCTCACCAACAGAAGTTATACAAAAGCATGGGGTTGCATCCCTGACCACCTTGGCCTCTGTCTCTGACTTTAATTCTTATTTGAACTGTGCTATAGTTTTGGCCTTCACAAAATCCCCTGGCAACAAGTTCCACAGGCTGACTGTTATGTGAGGAAATACTTCATTTTGGTTGTTTTAATTTTAATTATTAATTTCATTGGGTGACCCCTGGTTCTTGCGTTATGTGAATGGGGTAAATAACACTTCCTTATTCACTTTCTCTACCCTATTCACAATTTTATAGGTCTCTATCATATCCTTAAATCTCTCCTCATGTGGAAGCTGGTCCACACCCATACTCATTTTTGTTGGCCTTCTCTGTACCTTTTCCAATTCTAATATCCTTTTTTTGCGATGGGATAACCAGAATTGCATACAGTATTCAAGATGTGAGCATACCATGCTTGCCTAATACCAAGCAAATCATTTAAACCCATTTTTTGTAGGTGGTCACTAATTGTGTGCTCTTCATTTTCTGGGTGCCTGCCTTGAGACCCTGAGGCTTGAACTACAGAAATACTGAGTGCTCACAGCTGCAAGTGCAGTCAGTGGGAGTGATACTCTGAACATAAGCAATGCTATATAAGGGTAAGTAACTTGAAAAAATCCAGTCAGTCATCTCAATCAGGCACCCAAAATTACTGAAAACTTTTGACCTTAATATCTCTGTGCCTCAATTCCCCTCCTGTAAAATTAGGAGGATGATAACCCATCTCAGAGGAGTGCTTTGAAAATAAGTTCATTGACGTGTGAAGAACTCAAATAGTAGAGTGATGAGAGACCTAGAAAAACCATGGAAAAAATTAATAAGTCTGTCTTCAGAGCAGGGTTTGAATAGTGTGCGGCAAACAAGGCATAGGGCCACACATTGAACAATAAGAAAACACAATATTGAATAGCTGTTCATTAATTGAGCACTGAAGGAGGCAGGTATTCTGTTGGGGGGGGAAAAAGTATGTGATTAACAACTATCATAATGCATATGCACAAAAGGACTAAATTTAAAATTGCACAGGCAACCTTAATTCTGACATTTCCTAACTTGAGTGCTTGACTTCACAACCTTAATGTTCTTTTAACATAATTTTGTGGGTGTGTATAATTTTAGACAGATTGTTATATTTAATTTTCTGCTGTAGTTTACTGCCAAACTGTGTTTGTGTATTTTACATCTGGGTTTTTATACCTATATGATAGACTTGGACATGGAAAACTAACACTGACATTTTCTTCTATACAGGTACAAAATCTTGCGGGCAGGGGTGGGGGACAAAGTTACTGCATCACCTACTCTTCCAAGCAAAGAAACACTAAAGCTGAGGAAGCTGATGGTGGAGACAATGACAAACAAATTCACAGCCCTGAGGTAATAAGTTACTGTGCTTTGCTTTCACCTATTGGTATCAATCACACATTAGAGATAAATGGCCAGTACCAACTAGCTGGCAAAACATCTGTGAGATGGACATCAATTTCAGTAGAACTGAAGATGTAAATCAGTCCTATAGCTTAACTTTTTTTTATGCCTTTCAGACCAGCTGGGATGCTTCTTGTGATGTTGCACACTATATATGATTTTATGAAAATATTCTAATGTAACTGGAATATGCTTCATGTAAAAGGTCTCTTGTAAGGTATCATTACAAAGCTTATAATCTGAGTGTGATCATCCTATTTGTATAAATGTACCACTCTTGTATCTGAAACTAGAAATATGAAATATAACTTTGAGGGCCTACTGTAATTATGCAAAGTGTGGGCCATTAATACTGGTTTGGAATCCTGATAACTCCCATTAACCAGGACAATTGACTGCAGTTGGCTGTTTTACCTGTAAGTCTTCCTGTATGTGTGTGCTGGCAAGTGGGTAATGAAGTCTTGCAGTGACATGTGATCATGTCACCTGAATGGAATCCATCTTCAACCTGGTGTCTTTCCATTGAGAAGGAAGGGGTGAGAACCCACAGAGGGACAAAGGATTCCCACCTTATGCAAAAGATATATAAATGGGTGGAACAGAACAAAGAAGAGCCACCATGAGGAATCCCCTAGCTACCACCTGAGCTGGAACAAGGGCTGTACCAGGGGGAAAGGATTGTGCTCTGACTAGGAAGGCATCCAGTCTGTGAAAGAAACATATTGAAACATCTTTCAAGGGGAGATATTATCTGTATTAGGCTTAGATTTGCATGTTTTATTTTATTTTGCTTGGTAACTCACTCTGTTCTGTCTGTTACTACTTGGAACCACTTAAATCCTACTTTCTGTATTTAATAATCACTTTTTACTTATTAATCAGCCCAGAGTATGTATTAATAGCTGGGGGCAAACAGCTGTGCATATCTCTGTTATAGAGGGCAAACAATTTGAGTTTACCTTGTATAAGCTTTATACAGGGTAAAACGGATTTATTTGGGTTTTAGACCCCATTGGGAGTTGGGCATCTGAGTCTTAAAGATAAGAACACTTCTATTAGCTGCTTTCAGTCAAGTCTGCAGCTTTGGGGTAAGTAATTCAGACCCTGGGTCTGTGTTGGAGCAGCTGGGTGTGTCTAACCCATCACACTTCTGATAAAGCACTGTATTCTATTCATGATATCACCTATTGAATCTAAGTCTAATCCATTTAAAAGAAGCTCTTTGCCTTTGCTTGGATTATCAAAAAGAGGCCCATACTGTGCAGATGTAGCGCATAAAGATTTTTGCTTTTTCTCAGCAGTGAGTGAATAGGTCAACATGTTGGGTCTTACTACAGATAACCTCTTATTCAATTCCTCTTTATTTCAGGCCAATAATGTTAGTTTGCCAAAAGAAAAGGTGCGGAGATCTGCTTACTAAATTTAGAAAGCTTTAAATATAGAATGGAGATAACACACACTGACATTGGATCACACAGCATTAGGTGTCCACAGAGCTGAAAGGACTAATAATGCTTTTGCTGTATGTATGTTACTTCATTTAATGCAACTTGGATCTATAACACATTTAAAAAAAAAAATGGATACCCTGCATACCATACATGCATGATCAAGGAAAGTACAGTAAGATTTAGTGAAAATCAGTGCTCTGCCTAGTAATGTGAGAACATGACAGACTCTGCAAGCAGTAGAACATGCATTCAGTTTATGTAATTGCTCCTTGTAGGTGATTATTTAATAGGCATTGCATGTCCTTTTTTTTTTTTTTTTTTTTTTTTCCTGTGCAACATGAGAACTTAATGACATCAAGTTAGCTTAACTTGATTTGTGGACAGCAAGTGTAAAATTAATGAGGAGTCCTTGTGGCACCTTAGATACTAACATATTTATTTGGGCATAAGCTTTTGTGGGCTAAAACCCACTTCATCAGATGCATTGAGTGAAAAATATAGCTGCGTGTGTACGTACACACACACACACACACACACACACACACACACACACACACACACACACACACACACACACACACACACACCTTGAAAAGATGAGAGTTGCCTCACCAAGTGCTAATGAGGCCAATTCAATCAAGGTGGAAGTGGCCTATTGTCAACAGTTGACAAGAATGGGTGAATATCAACAGAGGGAAAATTTACTTTTTGTAGTGACCCAGTCATGCCCAGTCTTTATTCAGGCCTAATTTGATGGTGTCCAGTTTGCAAATTGTTACACCTGACTGACTACCTTGTCAACTGAAACTCAGCAAGTAAGTTTGCTGCAATTACTTTGAGCATTCCCAATTTGTATACTGACATGCTGCTTTCCTAATGGATCCCAACAATCTGAGTTAATGACCACTGAATAACCAGTATTTTAAAGGGAACTCAGGTTGAAACAATTTCATTTTCATCCCATCTCTAATAGATTAGGAACACAACTCGCTTTGGCCTAGGGTGGGGTCAGGGACAAAGATCATGGGGATTGAGAATATTTTCACAGTACACCTTGTCTGATGTACTTTTTGGCTTTAAACGGGAAAACTATCTTTTTTGCAGGATTTTTTTTATGTTCTTGAGACACAGGTATTCATAGAAATCACCCATTCAGGCATTACATTTTTTCAATGGCGAATAATCCAACAGGATACGTATGCTCCCATTGCCAATGCAGGAAAGTTTAGTAGATTTATAGGGTCTGAAGGAGTCACCTCTCAGAGAGGCTGGGACCAGACCTTCAAAAATGTTCAGTTATTAAGACATCTTATTGCAACTAATTCTCCCCCAATTTTTTCAGAAAACTTCTGTGCAATAATTATAACCCTTGCCAGAACAAATGCCTGCTATGATCATTCTACCCAGTTCCATTTGAACAATGCTATACAACTCTACAAATATTTTTAAAGCTCTTCAGGTTTGGCACAGTCAGTTCAGTTTTCCACCTCCTACCTGCCATCCCCTTTAAGTCTCTGTCATGCTTTCTACTTATTTACTAGAAAGACAAGGGGGGAGATGGAATACCTTTTATTGGATCAACCTCTGTTGGTGGAAGAAGCAGGCTTTTCAGGGCCAGAGCTGCTGCACTTTTTTTTCTTTTTTTCTTTTCTTTTCTTTTTTTTTTTAAGTCCGGATAGCAGCTCAAAAATTTGCCTCTCCCACCTTGTCTCTCTAATAGGCCTACTATGGCTACAATACTGAAAACAACAATGGAAGATATCATCCTAATTTACCAAGCAATTTTATGATTTTACAACTTTTTAATTGGCTTTTCCCTACTTATTTTTTTCCCCCCTTATTGCACACAATTGTTCATTTTGGCGCTTTTTACATTTATATGGTAGATATTTGTTTTCCTGCTGCTCTATCTAGTTGCTTTGTTTCTTTGAGAGCCTAATATAGAGCTAGATCATGAGATCACTGTATGCCCAGAGTAAAGGCCAGAGTGTTAATTTGCTACTGCTGGAGCAGCCCCAGAAGGGAGTCTGACTCAGAGTTGATTAAATCTCCCTGCTGGTCTGGGGAGGGAGTAACTGCTTTAGGTCTATATACCCACCACAGCTCACACTGCCTGATGTGCCAAGATCAATTATAGCGCCCTGTGTACTGGTGGGACAGAGTTCAGGCCAGTTCTGCCCTCTCCTGCCTGTTTGTGGCAGGGGGATAAGAAAAAGCAGCTCGACCCAGCCTACTTCCACTACCATACTACTACCCATGGTACCTGTACCCCTTTACATCCCTGCATTGCCATAGTCCATAGATGTCTATATTGCCATAGTCAATCCTAGCTTATATTAAAGCAAAATTATGGCAAGGCTTCACAATAACTTGTTGGGGATGGGTGTAGATTATGGCCTAGCCCTACATGTTGGCACAAGGGGGGACGCAGAGAAGAAACAAGAAAATATCTTCACCTTTCACCCCTGGGCAGGGACTTGGCACATTCTAGAGCCTTATCCTGCTGGTAAATGAGGACTCGGGATCCACTGCCGGACCTGATTCTGACAAGTACACCAGTGAAAGCCAGGTGTAAATTCTGAATGGAGTTGCAAGGGTGAAAATCAGAAGCTTTTGTAACACAATCAGTGAAGCGTGCTGACTTGTAAAGTGGGAGTAGGATTATGAAGGTGATTTTCATGGGCTTTAAAGTACTGGGAGGCCATAGTAAAGCAATGAGAAATTATAATATAATTTACAAGGGGCGCGTATACACTCATGCCCTGAGATAGATTTGCATGCAGTTTGAAAAGCATCCAGAAGTCCAGATAGTTGGCCAATTACTTCTTTTTTATATTACTGTAGCACCTAAGAGCCCCAGTCAGGAATCAGGGCCCCCATTGTGCTAGGCCCTGTAGAAATAAAGAACAAAGACTGTCCCTGCTCCAAATAAATGTATTTAGGTATCAGACAAGAGAAATAGATGGAGAGATTACAAAGGGAGATTACAAGGAAACAATGAGACAATATTGGTCAGCATGACAGGCAGTGGTCTCAGAATGCCAGCAGCCTAATCATTAACCTAACTATCTGAACTTGTGGAGTCCACGGAATTGAGATAGGAATCTCATAAAATCAGGCTTGCTCATGAAACCTGATTTGTTTTTCTGATCCTTGAGCCTGTTTTCTTGGCATTTCACTTTTCTGATATATTTTGACACTTCCAGTTCCAGCCCATTTGAAAAAGAGGGGAGGACAAAAAATAATCTCCAAAGTGCTAAAAGTACACCCAGGCTTAGCTGAAATGAGAGAGAGAGAGGGGAAAGTGTTCTAGTGGTGGTTTTTTTTTTTTTTTTTTTTTTTATTTTTTTTTTTTTTTTTTTTTTTTTTTTTTTTTTTTTTTTTTTTTTTTAAAAGCCCGTTCCCTATTTACAGTATGATATTATGCTCCTGTTTCTGTGCTATGTAAAGTAGCTTGGTATGACTTTTTCCCTTTTTATTCTGATTCCCTCCACACTACTCACCAATACATCATTCCTGGATTTTATATAAACAGTAAAAACAGATAAGTCAGTGCATTTTTTTTAAATGCACTATCACCTGAGTGTCTCCCTCTTCTTGTCCTTCTCAGTGATGCAACTGAAATTAATGAATGCCCTGTCTTCCCGCAGTACTGCAGCATACAGAACATAGCAAAGTCTCTTAATGGGTCAGACCAAGAGAGTTCACAACTCAATGCACTCAGGCAATGCTCCCCTCATACTAATTGTGCCCAATCCAATAAGATTTGTACAGACTCTAAATCATTTAGGCTTGTTAAAATGCCACTGTTGAGGTTCTTTGTGCCATTTTTCCGGGTGTAGCTGTTTCATGCTGAGATGTGCTCTAGAAATGAAGAAAGGAGGGGGAGGAAGGAAAAAGTTCTTTCCTTGTAGATTGATACAGAAATTTGATATTTCTGTATCAAAAAGCCAACAGTGTTGTTCTGAGTGAGTGCTTCATTGAAACACCCTTGAAATTGGAGGGTTGTTTTGTTTGACAGCTTCTACGCTGCCACACTTATAAAGAGAGAGGCATAATACTGATCCATAAACATGCAGCTATTATACGGTGTATATATTGTTTCAGTAGGTCATGTGGATGTGCCATTCTGGAGGCTTTCCTAATCCACAGTATTTTCCTGTAAACCTTCTTTCTGATTTTTCTGTGCATCACAATTGCAGTTCAATTGCTTTACTATCCTTTATGATTAAATATTAATGTATGGTAGTCTCCTCTTGACTTTTTAGTTTTTCCTATGTAACTGTTACTTCTGGTTAGGGGCAAATAAATCCATCTCCTCTTCATCTAGTTTACTACAGTCACACATCCGCATTTCTAAAACAGCAAGTTATGTCGTGTAGCATGAGGGCTGTACGGTGACCTTGAACTGAGTGAAACTCCATTACCTTCTCAGTGTGCATTCTGTGATTACTGTAGGTTAGGGTTCAAGTGCATTAGCAGAGAATACAGGGGAGCTAGCAGCCTAACGGCAAGACATTTCCAGCACTTTCCCCCTTTCTCTGCTCATTCAAATAGCCTAAGGGGCAGACACTGTTATAGTTCCATCAGACTGAAGTTGATTAAATGTCACATATGCTGGGTATTATCAACTACCAGGCTATTTTAAAATGTGTTATCTACATAACCTTTGTGAATTACATTTAACATACTATGAAACATAATCACTGTCACATGTTAACTGGGGCATTAAAAGACCTAAAAGGTCATACAGTGAATTTAAATTTCTTAAAAATTGCAAATGTAGGATGGTTTAGATTTCTGATTCCTTTTATTTAGCATGAGCGCTAAAATCATTCCACTGGAAGTACAGTTCGTGATCCTGCCTTCAATAAATCTGCCTAAAATAAGACAGAGAAAGTGCAGTCCAAAGGGAACATGGATATCCCTGATGTTTTAAAATATAATACTTTCAAAATTATTTATTGTAGGGTGGCATCCTAAATATTTCTGGAGATGTGGTTCTTCCAGTGCTGGGATATAGAGTTCATCTATTCTATAACCTTTTTTTTTTCCTTTCTAATATTTTACATTAGGTAAAATAGATCAAAGCTCTACCAGTTGAGAAGAGAATAGTTTATACCTAGCAGTGTAAAAGTTAAAGACACAGCATCAAAGATTTTTATGCTCATAATTTGACATCCTTTTTGCCCTTTTCAGTTTTTTAAATCCATGTATTTTTATACATATTAGGTTTATTTTAAAGGGAAGGGGCTGCAGCGTCGCACACAGGAGCAACCCTACAATAACCACCTAGAATTCATGTTCAATGGGAAAAAAAATAAACTGTTTCAGTAACAGATTTTACTTCTGAGTCTTCACAGCAGGGCCGGCTCCAGGCACCAGCCCAGCAAACAGGTGCTTGGGGCGGCCAAGGGGAAGGGGCTGCACGTTGGGCTGTTCGGCGGCAATTCGGCAGCAGGTCCTTCTCGGAGGGAAGCACCTGCCGCTGAATTCCCGCCGAAGAAGAAAGCGGCATGGTGGAGCTGCCGCCGGAGTGCCGCCGATCGCAATTGTGATCACGGCTTTTTATTTTATTTTATTTTATATTTTTCCACCGCTTGGGGCAGCAAAAACCCTGGAGCCGGTCCTGCTCCACAGGGCTATTATGAGGGATGGGAGAACTGGTTCAAATAGGTTCTTATTCTATCTCAGTCTTGCAAATATGCTGTAAGTTACTGAGGGCCATATTGGTTTTGTCTGGCCTTCCAGGAATGTGTGTAGATACAAGGAGCCTTCCTCCCAGCATTGTGCCTTTGCACAGGATACGCTCACAATAAATATATAATGTGGGTGGTATGAAAATGCATCTCCACACTAGGAACAGTGGAGTACCAGCTTCTTCAAAGGGGAAAGGGTGCCGTGGTCCTGTCCCCCATCCAGAGCAGGCCAGGCAGAAAAAGGAGAACATGCTGAACCTATTTAATAGGAGGGGAATCTTCTGATGTTGTAGTTAACTAGAATCCACCTTCAAATCCTTCCTGGGGATCTTGCTTTGTTTTAACATAAAGTAGGTCTGTGCCGTTAATGCGCAATATAGCCCTACACCTTCCTCCATGTTCAAATAGCTTTTGGTGTTGCTCCCTGTAGCAGGGTGCTGGTGCAAAAGCAGCCAATTAGCCCCTGCCCAGTCAGCTCCAATCAGGGGAAACAGATTGGGGCTGATGGAAAAGGCCTGATGCTGGCCTGAGAATTGGCAACACCTGCTGGCCTGACAAGCCAAGGGCTATAAAGGCTGGGAGGGAGCCAGGGAGAAGTCAGCCAGCGAGCTAGCTAGCTAGTTAGGGAGGGAACTGGAGGCCTCCTAGCTGAAGGCTGACTCAGCCTGTAAAAGAGGTTGAATAATCCTGTAAAGCTTGTAAATAGATAGACACTGGTGGTGGAATAACTGTAAGTAAATAAAGACACGGGTGTTGCACAACGCTGAAGCCTCTCTGAGCCTTATTGGGGCAACAAGTGGGCCCCAGGAAGAGGGGTGGATCGTGGATCCTGTTACACTCCCCCATCAACTTTTACCTCTCTTCTCTCACATGCGAAAACTTCTTCCTCTTCCCTAAATCTCAAGAGGGCCACAATTCCCTCCATATGCCCCTAAAAAGGCCTCTGTTCAATCAATGGAAAATGAGCATAATAAAGATTAAATCATTAGGAATCTGACCATATCAATCTCCTTTAAAGGTATTCTTTCTGTCATGTTCCAGCAGCACAACTACACAGCCCCTAGCCAGAAGGATCAGATAGAATTCTCTTTGGAACTTGTCAGCACTGAGATTAGTGCAGGAAAAACTCACAGTTCAAGGACAGTTTCTGAGGGAGCCTATTTGTGCTGTATGGTTTTACATCTCCTCCGAGGATCTGCTGCATTGTACATTTGGGAAGTTGCAGCTATATCCGCTATAGAGTGTTCCTGGAGTCTGCAATGAGATGGCCACTCTTTAGCAATACCGACTGAAAATTACAACTGTTATCTTTTATAATGAAACAATACATCTTGAGTATTCCATTAAAGACTAGATTGTGTATGTTTTCATTTCCTTTCAGAAAGAAGTCACACTGCTCCATCCAAAATAAAATAATGGAAAAACTAAAGCCAGAGGCTGATATTTAGTTTTACTTTTCATGCAAAAAAAATGCTATGACTGTTCGATGAGACATAATAACAGAGGTTCCTTGCTTGTTGGGGTGCATGTACACACATGTACTCCTTCTGTATTCTCTTTGTATCCTGTTTGTTTAGGACTTGATTAGACTACTTAAATGTTTATAATACATTTTGCTTATGGACCAATCTTTATCTGAGGATCTCTGAGAACTTCACAAGCATTAAATAAATTTGGATGTATATTACATCTTGTCAAAGATTCATAGATTTTTAGAACCAGAAAAGACCATGCGACATTTGGCTTGACCTCCTGTAAATCACAAGCCATAGGATTTCACTGAGTCACCCCTGCATTGATCCCAATAACTTTTGTGTTTTGGCTAAAGCAAATCTTCCAGAAAGGCATCCAGACATGATTTGATAACAAGGGATGGAGAATCCATCACTTCCCTTGATAGTTTGTTGACCCTTGCTGTTAAAAATGTATACCTTATTTTTAAGTTGAATTTGTCTTGCTTCAGCTTCTAGCCATTGGTTCTTATTACACCTTTCTTGGCTATAGTACAGAGCTCTTTAGTATCCAGTATCTTCTCTTCTCATCAAGTCACTTCTTCATCTTCTTTGATAAGCTAATCAAATTGAGCTCTTTTTAGAACTTCTTACTACGAAGATATTTTATCTACCCCTTGAATCATTTTTGTGGCTCTTTTCTGAACCCTCTCCATTTTTTGTCTCTTCTTAAAATGGTGGACATCAGAACTGAACATAGCATTCCAGTATCACTCTCATTACGCCATACACAAAGATGAAATTATTTCCTTTCTCCTCCTCACTAATCCACTGTTTATACATCTAAGGAGTGTACTAGCCCTTTTGCCACAGCATTACACTGGTTGCTCATGTTGAGTTCCTTGTCCCCTGAGATTCCTTAGTCATTTTGAAAGTCACTGCTTTCCTGGACACGGCCCCCATCTCTGTAGCTATGGTCTGCATTTTTTGTTCCTAGATGTATAGCCATGCATTTGGCTATATTAAAATGGATTTTGTTTAAATGGGCCCAGTTCATGAAGTAATCCAGATTGCTCTGTATAACTTTTCCTATCCTTATCATTTACTGCTCCACTAATTGAGCCATCTGCCCAATTTTGACAGTGATTTTTTTTTTTAAATGAGGGTATTTCTAGGGATTGGTTCTAGCCTGACACTATTAAATATTTTTATTATTTATCTGGAAGCAATGCTGATTTACCATTAACAACTACTTCTTGAAATCTGTCAGTTGGTGAGCTTTTTAATCCATTTGATGGGTGTTTAAATCTAGTGTATGATGTTAATTTTTAATCAATTTCATGCCAAGTCAAACTCCTTACAAAAAAGTCTCAACATATCAGTTATCTTTCTCAATCAAACTTGCTGAGTCATCAAAAAAATGAAGATCACACAAGAATTCAGTGACCAATCCAGGAAAAGACCAAGTTGTCTTGACTCAAAGTGTCATGGTTCAACCACTAGAAATGCTCATGATTTTTAGTTATATTGACAAATGTACCAAGGTATAAATAAACCTTTAAATATTATCACATACTGCTAGTTCCTATCTGGTTCCCGTTTTACCAGCTTGTAGTGGGGTGGTCACCTGCTCCTGTTCTGAGGGGTTTAAGACAGCCCTTGGAAAGGGCTGGGGTTGAGAGAGAAAACCCTAGGCTGATTGGGGAAACAGCCACAGCTGGGCCACGCCCCAATCAGGCCCCAGCTGGCCTGTATAAAGAGGCTGGGAGCCAGGAGCTCAGGACTCTCTCTCTGCATTCAGAGAGAGAAGGGCCTGGCTGCAGGGAACTAGAGATAGGGTACCTGAGTGGAGCTGGGCTGGGCTGGGCTGGGGAAAGGCAGAGGAGCTGGGGAGCTACAGCCTGGAAAGCTCCAGGCTGCGGCCTAGCATAAGGCCAACAGGTACTGGGGGTTGCAGAGGGCAGCCCAGGGGTAGGCAAAGGCAGCAGGTCCAAACCCAACCTTGCCAGTGATGACTAGGCTGATACTGCAGTCTGCTCCAGGGCGTGGGGGCTAGATGATGACTGGCAGTAGCCTTATACTGAGGTGAGGTGGGGATAGTGGGTAGGGGCTTCTGGGGGAGGGGAGACCCTGAGAAAGGAGTTACTGCCAGGGGGCAGCACCCCAGCTAACAGAGCACCGGAGTCCAGGGAGGGACACGGGGGGCCAAGCAGTAGTGGATCACCGGCCTGCAGAGGGCGCTCCTGGCTGGAAATCGAGCTAATTCCCTGAGAGACCAGCAGGAGGTGCTGCAGGGGTGAGTCCGCCCTGCTACACAGCTTTAATAAACACACTCAAAATAATGATTGTGATAAAAAATAGTAAATGATGGTACATGGTGTTTTGGCCTTTTATAGGTTTGTACCATACAGAGTCATATAGATGTTGTTTAGAATGTGAAAGATTTTGGGGGATGAGAGTTAACATAAAGATTCTGGTTGTACCCAATTCCAGTACCAGAATAATGGTCCATTTGACTTTATTCCAATTTGCTAAAAATGTTATCTTGCATATGGAGTTATATCTGTGGATGCCAATACTGCTCAAGGCAATAGTGACTTACCATGTTAGCAGAAGTGTGGCTTGTTTTTGTTTTTTAACCCTGCCCCAAAAATTGGGTTAATTTTTAGATACTGTTTTGTTTTGTTTTTTAGCTATTTTTGTTGGATCCAGTCATGGCTACGTGAATGTGTTACTGCTCCACCGGGAGATGACTGGTACACAGAGGGAGCTCTGCCAAAAATGCACACTCTCCCTATGTGGCAGTAACACATACAGGTGATCAATGTGACTATACAGTTATTCATGTAGTTTTTTAACTCTACTTCAAGGCCCCATTGTATACTGTGGACTCACTTACAAAAAATATACTGGACACTGCAAACATTAAGGGTGAGACCATCAAAGCTACGTCATGGGATGTGGATAGCCAATTCTCATTAACTTTAACTTGAAAATCTCAGCCTAACATTGTTTTTAGATGATAGAAAAATAGAGGTATATTTGACTATAGAGAGAGCTTCAGATATAATTATACATACACAAAATAACCTCTCCCACCACAGAAATATATAGATCCCTATAACTACAATCATAATATCAAGCCCATATTTAAGTATCCCCTCCCTTCATACCTCTTCCCACAGCCCATCTCCCTCTCTGAACTCTTGGGCAGGGGGTGGGAATGGCCCTTTCCGAATGTCCAGAAGGTTAACAAATCCAGAATCTGACAGACAATGTTGTTTGCAGGATCCTGATAGATAATAAAAAGGTAAAAAATGTGTGTAGCATGAAGCAAGGCCCCCCACATCCCAGCTACTGACCTCATTCTTTATGCTGTGGAAGTGAAGCAATATCCAGGATTTACTGTGCTGCTAAGCTCATCTTGAACCCTTTTCCTCCTCCTCCCATTTCTAGCAGCAGACTCTTCTCCCATGCTGCCCCCGCCATCTGGAACCACCTCTGTGCAGTTAATTGATTCCATGACTCTCTTCATTTCCCATCTGGAGAGCTATCTTTTCTCCCTGTCTTATAACCCGTAACCTTCTCTCTACTAAAACAATCAAATCCTATCCTCAGTTTCCTTGTACTCAATCAATCTCTTACCCTTTATCCCTTCTCCCCCTTCCCCGCCCCACAATATTTGCAGATGCCACTGCTGTGATATAATTGAAATGCTTGTGATACGTTTTGTATAAAAGATAGTATGCAAAATCAGTTCTGTGGTATTGTAGTAATGAGATCATGACAAATCTGTTGCATGTATAAATATACAATTAATTTTTAAAAAGGGCTAAATGGAGCTTTTTGTCTCAGATTTTAGCTTGAGTGATGCACAGACTCAGTTCCTCCTCTGTTCCCCTCTTACTTCCTCTGGAGTAAGTTGCAACAGCCTTGTGTTGGATGCACCTTATTTTCCTCTCTGCAACCAGAGAGCTGTTGCCACTGCCCCTATCCAACCACCTGCTCACTGAGATGGGGAATATTTCCTTCCCCTCACTGCACCCAAGCCATCTTTGGAGTAGGCTCTATAAAGCTGTGAATGGGGTTGGTGGGATCTTATATCTCTGCATGCCCCACAGGACAAGTGCACTATATTTCCCAAAAGAAAGAGTACAGTGGAGTGGGTAGAGCAGTGATGGATTCATACTTTAGAGGCAATGGTTCTTCCAACCTGTGGATTTTGTAGACAACTTTGCAAGATCTTTTCACCCTCCAGCCCTTGATTTCATCATTCTCAAAATGTCTCCATATCTAGAATGCAATCTTTATGGACCACAGTTTGAGAACCAGTTCTGATTCTGATACTAGGGCAAATGGTGAAAAACTGTTCATGGATAGATATGCAAATTCAAAAGTCTATTTCTGTTTGACTGTATTTGCAACCTTGTCATGTTTGCATTCCATAAACTTTTAAGCTTTATTATTACAAATACTCACAGACAATGAGTTTTAAGATCAAATACTTGACTATCACTAAAAGGAAACTGAAAGTAGTACATTCAGCTGTGCAATTTGCATTGTGCTGGTTAGTTGTCTCTTTCATCTCAAGAATGCAGCCCAAGAATTATTTGCTGAAGAAATTCTCAGAGCTTTGAATACAGAATAAATGTGAGAATTTCACTATCTGTTCACAAACATTTTTTCGGTTTCAAACTGGTTAAATTCTTCAATTGAATTTTTCACTGTGAATTATTTGTGCAGCTCTGCCCATTGTCTTAGGAGCAGGACAACTGACATCTTCTCTCTGTAACTAGATGTTTAAATGCTCAGTTGTTAGTGCTTTTGAAATACCACTCAGTTAATTATCTATGTGACTTAGGAACACAGAAAATTAATCAGGCTTGTGCTCCTAAGTCACTTAGGCACTTTTGAAAATCCCATCCACTGTACAAAAATGAACCCAAATATCCTTGGCTTAAATAATAAGTGATTCTTAATTATGATAGCATGGGAAAGAGTAGAAAGCGTAAGGTCTTGCATCAGCACATCTTATTTCATTGGTTCTTCAAATAGTACATACCATCAGATGATCTGGTTAAATACATTTATTTTCAAAATTGAATAAAAGTAGCATTACTGTTCTTAATATAGAAGACTGAATTAGACCTCTAGAACTCACATTTTTATCTAGGAAGATTGCTGCTTGTTCTTCTATAACATTTCTAATGGCTATAATCTAAAGATAGTGCTCCATCCATCCTTCATTCATTTACTTTGTCTGACTATAACATCATAATCCACTTTTCTTCTTGTACACCTTGGTAAAGAGATCTATAAAAACAAACAAGAAAAAAAAAACCACTCACTAAGCCCTTTTTTATTAATTCCTCTGGAATATGGTGAATAGAGCTAGCTTTTTCTTTTTTCACTAACATCTGTTGCTGGAAGAGAACTGGAAATCACCTAGGGAGGAAAATGACTGTTATTCAGCACAGCGATAAACTCTGAGGCTAAATGTGTTATTGTGGAGTGACTTCGGGAAGAAATAAATCACACTGAGAATCTACAAGCAAAAATATGTTCATAAAGCGCCTTTATCATACTCCATGTTTATACAGCTCTTAAAAACCTCTGATGTTTTATAATACCACTGTTGGAAGGGGAGAACTATACGCTGCATGAGCTGTGATGGTCAAACAGATGGAAGACTCCACTGAGTGCTTTATCAGACACCTGCTAGTCTCTAAATGGCAGTGGATAGGCTGGACTACCCATTAATGTGACATCTGTGTCTCTGAATTTATAATTACAACACTATGAGACCGCACACATTGGAATATCCAGTTCTTCTGTCTGGACACCTACATGATTTTCATTATGGCATTCACGTGTGCCAGTGCTTTAGGGAAAAAATGATTAAATGGCATTATAACACCATCCTAAGTGTTCATGGCTGTATCAGATATTTTTGAGTGGCTGACAGAATGATGTGAATATAGTTCTAAGTGAAACAGATTTGGTAGAACAGTTTCAATTATGTACCTAAAGAAAGGTTCTGGACCAAATACAGCCGTATCAAATGCAGTTCACTGAGTCTGAAAACAGTTGTAAATTCAATGGAACTAGGAACCGCAAACCATGTAATTTGAAAATGTTCATCATCCAATACACCCAGCAGATTATGGACAAGGGCCAGCTTAGTTAAAAAGTAACTCAAAATGTATAAAACTGATTGGGGGGGAAAACAATCTTTATTGGTACCTATTGCATAAAAACATAGATTAGGTGCAATACATTTGCAGTGCAGTAAGGCAATACAATGAACAGTTCCCATTGTGTGTACTCTTAGGTCCCATAAATTTTGGTATAATAAGTGTTGTAAAGACAGAAATAGACATGATGAAACAAAGATGTAGAAAACCTGCCAATCCACCCCACCCCACAATCCTCCTTGGCTTACTCTAGAACACATGCCATTGTAAAAATGTTAGGACCCCTTTGGGAATCTCCTGCTCTAGTAAATTAGCATCCTCCTCCACTCATATTAAAAGAAGCTAACAGATCTTTTCAAGAACTCCTAACAGAATTGGAGGGGAGGGGGAAGAAATCTTACTCAGATCTCCAGTTAAGATGTTCTCTATTACATCACCAAATTCATGTGGACTAAATGCCCCAGAGATCTTCCTCAGACTTCATCTAAGAATGCTTCTTTTGTTTTATTTAAAAAAGGGAAGACAACTTGCAGAATATCATTAGGGGACAGGTGAGCTAAGGTCTTTCAGCTCAATAAACGGAGGGAAACCCATAGAGACAGTCCCCCACTAGTGCTATTTCCTGAAGCCTAAGTGAGCACTGCATGTTTTCAAAGCTGCCAGTTCAACGGTAACATTGCTTATTCCTAGGCTTTGCCTGTTAATGTAGATGTTTTTGTTTTACCATCCATCTCAGGAAAAGCATTCCTGACTGCCTGTGATGCATTCTATATTCTCGTGCTACATTCTTCATACAAATGTTTCTAAGCTGTTGAACATTTCTTAGGCTAAGCTACAGCACCTGGAGTTAACCCTGGTTATGCAGACACAATCCTTCCCTGAGCAGCCTCATGTGCAGGGAGACTGCTGCTCCCCACTGTGTGGACAGTCCCCTCCCTAAGCTAGTGCAATGTGGGAGTGGGGCTAGGGCACTACCTATTTCACTCTGTCATCTTTGGAGAGCCCTGGCGGAACAGCCTCTGCCCTTTTCCAGCTGTGAGAGGCCCTAGCTTAGGATGTGCAAATGGTGAGGGAGACTCCATACTACTCCCTTCTCTAAATGCTCACATAGGGTCTGGCCCTTGGTATTCTAGTCCTCAGCTTATTCGGTGGATAATCGTGAGTAACAAATTGTGCCACGGTGTATGTGGCTATATAGAGATAAGGACAAATTTTGACTTGGTATCTGTGGTACATACCCAGACCATTTAATCAGTTTTAAAGGCATGCATGCATCAGTTATAAATGCAGCTTTTCCAAGGTGAAAGGCTAGCTAGGCTCCATTGATATTAATGGCATTTTGAAGTATTACTCATAGACTTACTGTCCAGTTGTAGTTTTGAGCTAAAGATGCTGAGTGCAAACTACAAATGTCGCTAGCTTTGAGCGCTCTTTATCTGAGTATGACCTGTAATATTTAGAGAGCTAGGCCCAGGTACACAAAAGGACTTAGTGGCCTAGCCCCCAGATTTAGGAGCCTTAGTCCCAGTTTTAGTCTCCATTGCTATCCACAAAACTCCCACTTGGCTGCTGCTACCCTGTAGCCCCATAAACTAATTCTCTGCAACTAAATTTTGCAGTAAAAATTCCCTACACGCAGATGTTTCTGCCTCTGGGTATGTGCACTGCTTCTTCACTCTAGGCATCCAGGCATTTATCTCCTGCTTAAGCCTCAGCATGTTCCGCATACTGGGGAAGATATGCACAAGAGCACCTATTTTACCTGCATAGCCCAGTCTGATTGCTGAGAACACCTCTACCAGCTCAGACCCCATTCAAAAGCTGGATAAAGCAGGAGGTCCTGGTGCCCACCTTATAACTAGCCCACAGGTTAGAGCACTCAGCCAGGATGTGGGAGACCCAGCTTCAATTCCTCCCTCTGCTTGATGGAGAGAGAGGATTAGAAGGGGTCTCCCACACACCCATCAGAAAAGTGCTCTCACAACTGGGCTATAGGATAGTCTAATGTGGAGTTCCCTCAATTGCTCCTCTTGACACTGTTCCACTTCCATTTAATAGTCACTGGAGGCTTAAGATGCACCCCTCTCATTGGCAGCTCCCATTGGCTAGGTTAGGTAGCTCACTACCTAAGGGCTGGCTTTTGTTGGTTGCATTCTTAGGTGCCTATCTCCCCATTTGTTGTATAGGGAGCCTAGCACCTAACTCAAGCTTTGTGGATCCAATGTGTTCCGGTGATTTTCTAGGTGATTAAAGCTTAGGCATTGTGATGCTGAGTGTCACAATACTAAATCCCTTTGTGGATCTGGATACTAACAATTAGATAGCTGGGGTCTCTTATCAACTACAGCACTTTTTAAACTGGTGTTCATTACTGTTTTGGTTGTCTTGGATCCAGATATACCATTCCGAAGGGTGGTTGCTTTGGGAACAGTACCACAGCAAAAGCCAAAACAGATTTGTTGACACTGTAATGATATTCTTGAATTCATTGGTGTTTGAGCGATACAAATATGGTTCCTCTTTCTTATAGCCTATACTGTACAAATAAGTAATTGGGGTTAATCTGCTGACCATCTTCAAATACATAAATCCAGTCCCTTTCTATAGTAGTAACCAAGATAAATAAAATTTATATAACAGGGAAAGTTAGAAGTTTATATCATAACAGCAAACTTAATTTAATTGAAATGGTAAGTAAACAAGTGTCAAATAGGAAGAGTTTAAAGCCGAGTACCAGGAAGAGACTAGTCAAAATAAATGAAAGATGTGTATGCATACTATGGCAACTATCCTGCAACCTGATCTGTACTGGCAAACCCTTGCACCCGTATGAAGTCCCACTAAAGTTAACAGGTGCAGGACTTGCACAATGCAGAATCAGGGCCTAGGTTAACATACACTGTGGCTAAAAATATATCTTTTTCAAAGAAATAATGGTACACGAGAATAGAATTGCTGTGATATTTGATTGAGTTTTGATATAGCATGTTTAGCACTGACATGAATGGCTATTGAAAGACCCAATGCATCATCTCACTTACAAGTGTTACAGATATAGAGAATCTGAGTGATAAATCTATCCCCTTATTGCTAATTTGAGATTGCCCTATGAATCTCCTTGAGCTGGAATGAGCTAAAAATGTATTTATCTTTATTTCTCCAAGTGATCAGATATCGGGCTTGGCTACACTGGCAAGTTTCTGCCCCAGTAAAGCAGCTCTTTGCGCTCAAACTGCAGACATGTACACACTGCTAAGCCACTTTGTGCACTGAAATCCTCAGCTGCTGTGCTGCAAAAAAAGCACCTCGACGAGAGTTGTAAGGCTATTTGCACAGAGGCTCCAGTACTCTATTGCCAATTTCCCCCTTCCCCTGCCTCAGGACTGGTTGCTCCCTACCACTGTCTGAACTTACAAAACAGCATGCTGACACGTTCTTTGCCCCCCAAAACACCCTGTCTCTCTTCCCCCCCCCCCCCAGTACACACACGCGCGCACACAGACAGACACACACACACACACACTCCCTGTCACACACACTCTCCCCCCTCCCCTACTTCAGTTGAAAAGCAGCTGGCAATGAAATAGGATGCCCATGGAACAATAGGATTGGGAAACCTGCATCATGTGACACTGTGCCTGCCCCATGAGGCATTGCAAACCCTTCCCAAAACACCCTGCGGCCAGTTGCACAGTGGGATAACAATGTGCTGCTGTCTTTGCTGTTGCAAGAGCTGGTAATGTGGATTTGCTCCAGCGTCACAAGGAGACAGTGTGGACACGCAACAGCGGTTTAATTCCAGCATTTTAATAAAAGTGGTATAACTTGTGGCACAGAAACTTGCCAGTGTAGACATAATTATAGGCTTTAATACCAGAAAATCACTATGATCATCTAGTCTGACCTCCTGCACGTTGCAGGCCATAGAACCTCACCCATCCACTCCTGTAGTACGCTGAGTTACTGAAGTCCTCAAATCTTGATTTAAAGACTTCAAGTTACAGAGAATCCACCATTTACTGTATATCAAACCAACAAGTGACCAATGCCCCTGTGACGTTATTGATATGAACTGTGACCGTATAGATCATTGATGCAACCAAGGTCCTATAGTTGCATCAAACCTTGTACAAAGGAGTTCAAGTAAGGTGTCTATGGAAAGATTGTCGTTTGCTGGTTATGATTATGCTGTCTGTATGTGTGTATCATTTTTGTAATTGAAGTTATGAATATTGGCTATGTACTTGTATCTCAATGTGTTTGATTCTAAGTAGCCTCAGTGAAGCATTTCGTCAGCTTCTTGAGAAAGGACTATTCTCAGTAAGTGCCCAATCAAGAAACACTTAACTGACAAAGGACTTTGGGAGATGCCAATCCACTTCTGAGCTTTCCTGGAAACATTCAAACTAACATGTAAACAATGGTGTCGGTCTGCAAAAAGCTGAACCATTCATGGACCTGTGACTTGCCCAGGTGGCTACAAACTCCATCTTGTTGATGTGATTTTGCACAGGAGAACAAAGGGGTTTCCACCCACAAGAGACAGACTAGAAAAGGCCCTGGAAACCCCTCCATTTTGTCTTAATCTGGCCCAAGAGATGGCCTCTCCACCCCGAAGAGATGCCTGAAAGAAACTGGGACAAAGGACTGTAACTACGGGGGTGTGAGTGATTGCTGGACCCAGGCCATAAACCACAATGTTGGTCTGAAAAGGATTGGACCCAGACTAGGAAGGAGTCTAGTCTCCGAAAGAAGCTTATTGGAACATCTCTGAGGGTGAGATTTACCTGTATTCAGTTTCCTACTGTATTAGGCTTAGACTTGCATGTTTTGTTTTATTTTGCTTGGTAACTTACTTTGTTCTGTCTGTTATTACTTGGAACCACCTAAATCCTACTTTTTATACTGAATAAAATCACTTCTGCTTATTAATTAACCCAGAGTAAATAATTAATACCTGGGGGAACAAACAGCTGTGCATATCTCTGTATCAGTGTTATAGAGGGTGGACAATTTATGCGTTTACCCTGTATAAGCTTTATACAGAGTAAAACAGATTTATTTGGGGTTTGGATCCATTGGGAGCTGGGTGTCTGGGTGCTAGAGACCAGTAGTGTAGCTGGGGGGAAGCAGGGGGAGTGGCTACTCCCCCACTGAGCACATTCCCCAAAAGTGGCACCTTTTTTAATTTTTACACTCACGCAGGGATGACGTTGTGGGCTGAGACCTTGTGTTCTGGAAGTGCCTCCTTGCTCATGGCTGTCAACTCGCGGTGCAGCGGGCGCGCCTGTCCCTTTAAACCGGGCGGGAGGGGGTGTTCCCATGGTGCCTAGCGGCGGGTGGCTTGGATTTTAAATCCTAGTGGCTGGCGGCAAGAGCGGGGCGAGGTCAGCGCAGGGCAGGGTTTGGGAGTCGTGGGCAGGGGCAGGATCACGAGCATGGTGGCCGGGAAGGGGGTGAAGCCGCCGGGCGCGGTGGAGCCCGGGAAGGTGGCTGGGGCTGGGACCGGGGCACTCACCGGCAACAGTGCGGGAAGTGGAGCAATGTGGCCCCAGCCTGCTCCACTCCGCCAGCTCCCAGACGCGGCGCTCTGCTTCCCGCCACCGGTGAGTGCGGGGAGGTTGGGGAAAGGATACCCCCCTGCACTCACCGGCGGCGGGAAGCGGAGCGATGCGGCCCCAGCCCATTCCACTTGTGTTGCTTGGGAGGGGGGGGGGAAGGTCCCCCCTTCCCTGCACTCACCGGCGGGGGGAAGCGGAGTGCCGTGGCTGGGAGCTGGCGGAGTAGAGCTGGCTAGGGCTGGGCTGCTCCGCTTCTGCCGCTGCTGGTGAGTGCAGGGGGGGATCCCTTCCCCCAAGGCCCCTCCCCTGAGCGACACGGCTGGAGCTGGGGTGAGGGAAGTGGACAGGGCCGGCTCTGACTTTTTTTGCCACCCCAAGGACCCAGAGGCAAAGAATCTGCCTCCCCAAGCACGAGCTTGCTTGGCTGGTGCCTGGAGCCAGCCCTGGAAGCGGAGCAGGCTGCTCCCCATCTCCCGCTAATCCCCTGGGCCACTCTGGGCCTGCGGGCCCCCAAAAGTGCCCCCCACAGCTCCTGCCTCCCAGACCCTCCGGGTCTTCAGCGGCGGGACCTTCAGTGCCGCCAAAGAAACCTGGAGCAAGTAAAGGGCCGGCTGCCGAAGACCCGGAGCTCTGCTGGGTGAGTAAAAGTGCCGCAGCGGGTGGCACTTTTTTTTTTTTTTTTTTTTTTTATTGCTCCCCCTGTTTTCTCCACCTGGCTACGCCACGAGATGGGAGCATTTCTTAAGCTGTTTTCAGTTAAGTCTGCAGCTTTGGGGGCGTGGGTCAGACCCTAGGTCTGTATTGCAGCGGATTAGTGTATCTGGCTCAACAAGACAGGGTTCTGGAGGCCCAAACTGGCAGAGGAAATGGGCTGAGCACATCAGGTGGCAGTCCCAGGGCGGTCTCTATGACCAAACCTGTCACAGCCCCATGTTGCAGAGAAAATCAGTTCCTCATCCCTGATATTAACAGACTATCTCAAGAGCCAATCCAGGAGAGCAGTTAAGCACGTGCACAGTTCCATTAATTTCAAGGGCACTACTCACATGTTTAATCTTAAACATTTGCTTAGTTACCTTGCTGAACTGGGGATTTAGTTGCTTTTAAATTAAAATTGCTAGGGAACTTGGATTATTTTAAGGGAACACAAAAATCCAATTGATATTTTGCTTCTCCTTTAAGAAACACTGTCAAGTTAAAAATCTAATCATACCCATGCACAAAAATCTCCCTGCCTGTACAACTAATACCACTTTATTAATACTGAAAAAATGTTGAAAATCACATTTGCTTGTCATCATTTATGCTGTGTTTTTACTTTTCTAATTGTGGGTTATCATCCGGTCTCAGACAGTAAGATTCCATTAATGTCTCCATTTGACCATCCATATGGAAATCCCTGGATGCATTTTTCATGTTTCATAAGAACTGACTCTTGAGCTACCTCTAGAAAGGAGAAATGGGACTAATCTTCTTTTTCCACAAAAAGAGTCTTCAAGGATACAAACTTGATAGCACAAGAATATTTTTAAAAGGTAGTTACATGATTTTCTTTGTATGTGTCCATTGTTAGTCATAGTAAGGAGGACAGCAGTATAAAATGGTTTATCTTCTTACCTTAAAAAGTGACACATATATTACTTGTAGTAATATTTATCTACTGTTACAAGTGTGCCTGGCACTGTGAAACAAGGGTGCTGTTGCAGGGAGCTCACAATTAAATTGTTTCCTCTGAAACAAAGCTTACACAACAGGTCCAGGCTGTACATTGAAAGGATCAGGAATCTCTCTTGGTTTCATAAGAATCTACTGAAAGTAGATTTAAGTGATGTCTTAGTGTACCCGCTGTGACAGGCCTCTGTTTGAGATTGGAGAATCCAGCCAATACACGTTGTCAGTTCTCAAAGATACAATGGGGACTGCAGATATCATTTGAAAACAGGAACAGTTAAACAGTATTTCACAGCACAGTGCTATACAGTTCTCTAGGGGGTTAGACAATTTGCCAGGGAGACCCCACTGATTGCACAATGATTACATCAGTCACTGAATGTATAGAGTAGTGATAGTCTAAACTGTAGAGCAGCATGGCTTGAAGGATTTAATCTTAATACAAAGAAAGGAGATGAGGGTGAGAATAGCATTCAACTGAATGAACACATTTGGGTAAAAATTCTTTGTTCACCATTTTTACTGGGCCACAATTTATTTTCTAGTAAAAATAATAAATACATTCAGTTGTTCCCTAGCAGCTCTAGAAGGAGGTAGAAATCACATCTTGGCAATGACCAACATTGTTTTTGTTTTGTTTACATTTAAATAGCATAGATGTCCTAAAGCTATAGAAAGAAACATAAACACTGTATGCACTTGAATAATTGTATATATTGCTGTGAGTTGTAAGGCCCCACTAAAAATAATGTGCGACTGTATGTTTCAGAGATCTGAGGTTAGAGGATAATATGATATTGATAGGTCGTAAAACATGACACCTTTCCTGCCTCTTGAGAACCTTCACAGAAGGCTGTTATTATCCAGCCAAGCAGGCCACACCATCATTTGTCTTGTTTTCTAAGTGCATGTCTGAATTGTTTGCCAAATAGTTGTCTGGCATTCTCCTAACATTGCTGTGAAAACCATGGTTGGAGTGTCCCCATTGAGGGTGTTAAGTAGCATATTACAATCACATGTGGCAGTGTGGATTTGCATCAGGGTTTACTTTGAGCATGTGTTACTTTCATTAGCCTCAGCCTCTCAGTACCTAATAGATAACGTCTGGGTATTGCCATTACTGTATATCAAATGCAGCTTGAAAATAAAAACGAGGCTAAAAAGAAAAATGAGCACACTCTTTAAGTTTCTTGTAACAGAAAATCATAAAATATTATTATCATTTTTTTTATACTCGTCTTATTTGAGGTCATAAGTTTCTTCAGTGAAATTGTTAACAAACATAGTTGGTGGGGTTTTGTTATTATGTATGACATATCACATGTATGGCAACGATGTTTGTGTGTTTACAGTCTACTGAATTATTTTCATAATGAAACACTTGAAGAAAATTTACAGAAAAGAGAAGAAACAAGTATCATGAGGCACATAGCTTAATTTAAGGTGCTATAAAATAAATAACAACACTAACAACGAACCACATGGAGTCCTGCTTATGTGTCAAGTGCTGTTGGGTGTATTATGGGACTCTTTCCTTGTGAAGTGTTATAATTTACACTGCTGGAAAGTGCTAGAAAAGAACAATTATCCATAGTTTATCTGCATACAGAGATGGATCTCAACTACCCTTAAAATGTATGATGCTGTGGATCTTCATCTTTATCTGAGCTTTGTTTTCTCTGACCCATCTTTACTTCAGTGAGGTACTTAGTAGTCTGGACGGAGGCTCACCTTTCAGATATGTGCTAGCTGTGGGACTAAATTCTGGCTTTTCCTGTCTGACCTACAGGGGACAAGAAGAACAGTAGCCTATGAAGATGTTCCCTGAGCCATGCTGCCTTTGTTTGGTCAATCCAGAGAGATTGACTCTGGGTGGTGGAGGCAATTTCCTCAGCAACCCTTCTGATGGCAGGCCCATTGGCTGGCATCTTGCAAATGCTTCCAGGTACTAGCACATTCTTAGAGTAGACCAGAGTGTGGTCAGAGGTTCTGCCACTCAAGTTATCCAGGCCCTTGGCCTAGCACTCAGTAATAACAACGTTTAGCTCTGATATAGGGTTTTCACTTGTAGATCTCTGTGTACTTTATGAAGAAGGGTCATTGTCATTATCTCTATTTTACATGTGGGAAATGAGGTGAAAAGAAGGGAAGTGACTTGCCCCAAGTCACAAAGCAGGTCTGTGTAGCAGAAATGAGACGACAACCCAGATCTTTGAATCTCAGTCCGGTTGCATCTCTGTAAGAACACATTGGCTCTGGGCACCAATTTGCATGTCTACATGCAGTTGCATTGGTGGTGAGTGAAAAGATGCTGCCTCTGTTCTCTTTTGTCCTAGTGCACCTGGAGATGCGGCAGAATTTAGCTCATAGAAAAATGTACATCCACAATTAATGGTGTAGTGATCTTGTTAAAAATGTTATTACTTATACATTTTAGCAAATGTGTTGAGTCTCGAATGACTGTGGAAATTTTCTAGCACCTCAGAGGCAAAATTTTCTCTTGTAGCTTTAGGATCAGGTGCTTTCTTGGTTACTCTGGCAAGCAAAGCTTACTGGATGGATGCCATTATGCACATGAGCCAAAGTCACAAACCTAAAAGCTTTGGTTTGTCAGCTGTTTTCAAAATGTACATTATTCAATCCAGTATGGGCTTATCATGTCAGTGTCTAACACCACAGGCAATATAGTTAGGAAAAGGATATCTATATATGATGTATGGTTTAAAATTTGATCACTTTTTGGGCTGGTAACTTATTTAATAACCTAAGCCATTAATTTTTCTGGGTGACTAGCCAATCAGATAATGAAAAATAATTTTAAAATGGAAAAAGGAAGCTAATTCTTGTGGCCAGAATGATCAAAACATATAACCATACATGCTATTACATTGATGTATATGGTTTGGCAAGTATTCTCAGAGTCACAACTTTTTAATGAGAAGACCTGAGGTCCATAGCAAAAGTATTTCTGCTCTGGGACACTTAAAGATGCATGAACAAATATCTGGCTTGTTTCTGCCATCACAGTATTTCACTTGGAGATGTAAATGTGCTATAGGAGCACATTTTTGAACATGGGCCACGTGTACCTTTCTTTAGCAATGTGACCATAATTGGCTAATTAAATTACATGACATGCTCTCAGTTCTGGGTCACATACACCGCAGAATCAACCCCCATTTCCTGGAAAACATTAATATTTCAAAAGTTTCTTATCCTATAAAAACATAAAATACTCTTATTTCACTCCATCAAGGAGAGCACAATTATCTTTATGTATAACTAGCAAGACTGTCGAGAATTTGGTTTTTTTTTAATGAATTCATTTGAATTTATTTTTATATTTTATTTTATTATAGACTTCTGCTTAATATTGTAGTACTCTAGTATTTTGTTCCAGGACAAGTAAATGGACCCTTCATTATTCAAATCAAGAACTAAGGAATAGTGAACTGCACACATAGGAAATGCCATACTCTTGGGTTCTTTCTTTTAATACTAGGGGAAGAGTAGTGCCCTGGGCACTGACCCATTCTGTCAGCAATTCACCAGGCCTTTGTTTTTCAAATTCTATTATTAGCAATTGGATATACAAATGACAACTAGAGGCATATAGAACTTCTGTACGGAAACCCAAACCAGATAACATTTCTCTGGTTTGGGCTTTGAATAACAAACTGACTAAAGCTAAGGTCAAGTTGACAAAAGTTCACCAGCTTTTTTGGCAAGCCTAGTCCAAGTTTCAGGAGGCTAGGTAAGGTATTTCTAATATATTCATTACTGTATTATCTTGGGGCCACCTGTTAGGAGCACAATACCTCTGTGTAACCCCATGAAATAGAGTATCCCAAACAGTTGTGTTGTACAATAGTGCAATGTCGTTGCAACAAGTGCAGCTGTACATTTCTGGTCAGAGGTTTGGGGAACAAAGAATGACTTATTGGGATTCTGAGGTATATTTTGGAGGAGGGGGAGCCTATCTGAGCTACCAAAAGGAACTTGTATTCAAGTTCCCTCTCCACAGTTTGAATGATCTGAAGTGGCAAGGGTAATTTGGAATGGTGGAGGAAAGCTCAGTCACCTGAGCCAATAGGGAGACAGGCAGCTGGACACTCTGGGATCCCTCAAGAAGCCTATTTAAGAGGAAGTTTGCCTTATGATAAACCTGGCAAGCAACCCATACAGGAAGTCTCCCTCTCCTGAGACCAATTCTGGAGTTAAAATAGAGGCAACTACAGAGAAATAAATGTACCACGGGGTTGCGAGGGGAGGAGGGGCAGGGCTTCAGGGAAAAGCAGCCATGTACTATCATCAAATTACTCAATAATTATTGACAAAAAGTCAACTTAAAAAGGCACTTACTCCAGAATGCTGCTTTATACATTACCCATTGTTCAAGAAAAGGCCTGAGTAAATACATGAGCCTTGCACCATTGTCAAGAAATGTAAATTCAGTCATAAACACATTTCCTCTACAGAGACTACTTTGCCTCCAGTCCCAGACATTTCAATCAAGGGACTTTTAGCAAAAGTGCCCCATCTGATTTCAACTATATTGTGACTAATACATAGAGAAAGAAGCAGCCTCTCAGGCAGGTAGGGCTTCATGCTCTCTATTAGTCCTGGAGTGGTATTCAAGGTCAGTGCCAGGTCAAACATTTAGGAACAAAGAATGTAGGTCACATTTATAAGATGGGGAACTGTATCCTGGCTAACAATGAGTCTGAAAAGGATCTAGGGTTCATTGTAGATAACCAATTGAACGTGAACTCCCAGTGCAACGTTGTGGCTAGGGTGACCAGACAGCAAATGTGAAAAATCTGGAGAGGGGACGGGGGGTAATAGAAGCCTATATAAGAAAAAGGCCCCAAAATCAGGAAAGCTGGTCACCCTAGTTGTGGCTAAGAAGGCAAATACAATCCTTGGATGTATAAGGAAGGGAATATCAAATAGGAGTAGGGAAGTGGTATTACTTCTGTATATGGTTTTAGTGAGACCACTTCTGGAATACTGTGTCCAGTTTTGGTGTCTATACTTCAAAGAAGGTGTTGAAAAATTTGAGAGAATTCAGTACAGAAACTCATGAATGATTAGAAATTTAGGAAAAAACTTCTGACAGTAGACAGCTCTTTAATCTAGCAGGAAAAGGCATAATGAGACCCAGTGTTTTGAAGCTAAAGGTAGACTAAGGGCATGGCTACACTAGACAGTTTACAGTGGTGCACCTGCACCGATGCAGCTGCACCACTGTAAACTCTTTAATGTAGCCTCTGTACGCCAACAGGAGAGAGTTCTGCCTTCAGCTTAACTACTCCAGCCCTCAAAGCGGCAGAAGCTATATCAGCGGGAGAAGCTCTTCCGCTAACATAGTACTGTCCACACTGGCACATATCCACCCCCTGAGCGACATAAATTATGCTGACATAAGCTGTAGTGCAGACGTAGCCTAGGTCACAAATTTTTAAGTGTGCATAATTAATCATTGGAACAGCATACCTATGTATATGGTGGATTCTTCATCACTGGAAATCTTTAAGTTAAGATTGCAGTTTTTTTTTTCTAAAAGATGTGCGATAGCTCAAAACAGGTATGGATTTGATGCAGGAATTTATTAGATAAGATACTTTGGCCTGTGATATTCAGGAGGTCAGACTAATTGATCACAATGGTACCTTCTGACCTTGAAAATCTGACTCTGTTGTTGATTGACTTAGTTTGACAAATTCCACAAATGGATGCAGAAAGATTTACAGCTCCTCAATCATATATAGGCTACAGTGCACTGTTGAGCAATGGAAGGGTTTATAGACTTCTTGCCAAAGTTTCAGTACCCTCGATTCTTAGATAAATGTTAAGTTCCCTTTTACCACCTGATCTTCCAAGATGTTGAGTGAGCTTCCATTGAACTTAGTCAAAGTTGTGAGACCTGAGGCCCCTAAGTATCCTGCAGGACTGAGCCAGATATTTAACTGACATATAACTACAATTCTGAGTTACTTTTAGCAAGTGTATAGATGTGCTGAGCAGCAAAAATACACCAATGGAAACATCTTTATTGAGAACTATAAGAGGGGATTCCTTGTAAAGTCTGGTGGGGATGACCTAAATGATATTAGTAAGCTGAAAAGAGTACATGTCACACTACTGATACATCTAAGATGTAGATGTCTACAATTTCAAAGAAGTAATTTTGCTTTTTCTCATAACTGAATTTGTCTCCATCAATTCAGAAACTATGTCATTTACAATTTCTCTGAAATGTATCTGAAAATACCCTAAGCAATTAATTTTTTTTACTGGATAAAATAGGGTTTGTTAGAACTATCTTTCCTATCTTACTTTAGGATAAAATTTAGCCCTGTTGTAAACAAGCTAACTGGAGTTTCACTGGAGCAATGAGAGTTGCTTCTGCTTATGTCCCGCTGAATTTGGCTCAGGACACATAGGCACAAAAGTGATTTCAACAGTATTGCTTCCGTGTGCTTTCCTGCAGCAGAATTGTCTGTATTATGTGTGGCTCTAGAAATTTATGCCAGGACTTTCAATTCCCAAAAATCTGAAGTGCAGACCTCTTCAGCCAGCCCAATAGAACTTGAAACATGAAAAGTTATTTTATCATTTGTCATCTGATACCTTTCTTCTTGTGAGGTTAGAAGTGTTTTCAATATCTTTGTGGAACCTCAGGATCTCTTGATTATATCTTTGTTTCCCACCCTATCTTGCACTACCAAACAAACAGAGAGGCTGAACCTTTTGAAAACCTGGTCCTTAATGTGCAAAAATAGTTCCCTTTTCTGCTATCTTTTCCCTTGACATAATTACTCTTCTGTTATGCATTAATTTTCCAACTCTTCTGTTATGCATAAATTTTCCAACTCTTCTGATAATGACATAAAAGAAAAAAATCCTTATTTCCACTCTCCAAAAACCTGTTATCCAACGGTGTTCTTTCAAAGATTAGAGAGGTGTAAATAATATTACAACTTCCATAGAACTGCAGTAACATAATGTGACAACAGCATTTCCAGATGTGTTAACATGCCAGCTCGCCTGAGATTTATGTAGAGTAAGTAACAAACACTGTATCCAAGTAGGGTTTGCCTTGCAAAAGATGTATTTGAAACATGATATGGTAAAAGCAGAGGACATGGAGTCAAGGGACTTCCAGGGGCAATCTTCCCCTTTTTGCCAGCATGCCACCTCCCTTGCCTCCTACACATATACATTTCTGATTCTTGTACCCACTTTTCAGCCTCTCACCAAATATTTACTGATTCTTGTCCACCATGATCATACCATTGGCCTGAGTATTAGTGTTACCCGGGGTTCTTACAACCCAAAGCTCTTGGTAACTTTTACTCTGTGCAAGGTGGTGTCAGGAAATAAATCAGGGGAGACACGGCCGTCTGACCGATAGATGGCTGGCACAAACAGGACAAAACAAGAGTACTTTCACTTAAAGCTAAACTTTACTTAGTCTCAAGCACTTACACACGTCCGCAACAAGTTAGTAAAACACCCCCAATCCTTGATAATTACCAAAGCTGAGTGTGGCTCTCAAGTGACACAGCAGCAGGGTTCCGGTGGCCAAATCTTCCGTTTGCTGGTGGGGACCGCAAGATGTATCCAGAGGGAGAGTCCAACTATCTCAAACTTTCCCCCCCTTATTTATACATTAGTAATAGAATGACATGTCCCTTAAAGAAAACTTGTTAAGTAAGCAGTTTCAATGGTCAAGCAAGAGGTTCCTTCCGATTATTGATTAACCAGGTGTAGGTACCAAAATCTCCCCGTACATTAGGGGAGGGGCAGGGAGGTGTTAGTGAGAGAAGGTTTGGCATACATACCAAATTAGAAAGGATATATTTTATATACATTTTTGCAAACACTTAAAATATTTTGTTCTTTTTATTCAGAAATTTTGTTTCAGTTTTTCAAGATTTCTTTACCCTTTTAAAAAACTTTTTAAATGTTTACCTTTGGAAAAGTAAGAGAAATTGTTACTTTCTGTCATGTTTAAATTATTTTGAATGATTCCCCCACTTCTCCAGTAGAAAACAGGATTTTTTGTTCATTTTCATTTAGAATTTTTTGTCAAATATATGTAAGAGGCCTTGAGATCCTTGGCTGGAAGATGCTATATAAGTGCAAAATATCATTATTATTTTTAAAATGGATATGTAGAAGTGTGTGTGCATGTGTATGTGTTTAAGGAAAAGGAGAGGCAACTGAAAATAGAGAAAAGATAACTGATAAAGAGAAATACAAAAGGCTACTGTGCATAATCTAATACTAAGAAAGCAGATTCTGAAAATTTTTTTATTTTAATATTTTCTTTTCATATATATATCATTTTTATTATGACATGTACTTTTTATTGCAGACTCAATTTTGAATATTTTCTATATCAATCAAAACTACAATTTTTGAAAAGTTATAAACATTTTAAAATGTGTGAAACTTCTAGAATATTTTGTGGGGGATTCTTCAGACTCGTATATAATCTTGCTTGGTGAATGGGAAGATGCAAGATATTAGAACAAACTTTGTTTGGTCAACTAAGTCTAAGGTATTTGTATTAATCTACAAGACATTTCAGCCTTTTTGATCTAACAGCACTTTTTGTATGGTAGGAGGCAATTAACCTAGGTGAATAAAGAATTGCTGTATCATCTGCTTAGGGTAGTAAATTTGATTTTGAGCACACTTTCAGTATGTCATTAATATATCATGGGGGGGGGGGAAGTGGTCCAAGGACTGACCTAAAGGACACACCAATTTCAAGTGAATTAATCTCCTACTGAGTTCCCCAAATGGAAATTTCCTTGGAGTCCATTTTTAAAAAATGGAACCATTAGATTTCATTATTAGATAGTCCAAATTTGTCATTTAATACAGAGAATGGAGCAGAGTTGTCAGTGTTAGTTTTATAGGTAGTAATGTACCTAGGACATACCAGCATAATCCATTTTAATAATTTTTCACACTGAATTCTAAGTATAGTGACATTTTCTACAGTCAGGTCAGAGACATCTAGGTAAGGGTATAGCTATAAAACAGTCATTTGCAATACTATAATAATGTTTTGTGAATGCAATGTTATCATGGGGTTTCATTCTAAAATCAGGTTATGCAAAAGTTTAGGCAAGCATGTGTAAGCAAACTATAGACAACAGAATCCAACTCTATTTACCATACAAGTTGTGCAAGATAAAATTGCTACCCTAGAACAAGATAAGATATTAATTTTTAGGAGGGCAGCAAACTAGAATTGGTCAGGTAGTCTTTACTAAAAATGTGATAACTAGAGCTGTTTGGGTATTGTTTTACTTATACATTTTTTCATCTGGAAAACTCTGATTTGTTGAAAAGAAACCTGTTCATAAGAAGGGGTCAGTTTCAACAAATTTCCCATTTTAAAAATATTTTGAAAAAAAGTTTCAAAATTGTTGAAATGGGATGTTTCGACATTTTCTAAATAAAACGTGTTTTTCAGGTCAAATTGACTTTTCATTATATAATTTAATTTATAGTTAAAAAGGTTTAAAAAGTCAAAATAAAAATGAAACATTTTGATATTATTTAGACAAAACATTTTTATTGACCTGATCCAAAACTTTTCAGATTTTCAATTTGCAGAAAATGTTAATGATTTCGACTTTGTCATGATTCATTTCCTGCCCAGCTCTTGTGATAACCAAAGACCTAAAAACCTTGAAACAAAGCAAAATACTTTTGCTGTCTGCCAGTTTTTATTCATTTTTTTTTTCTGTGCAAGTATGGCATCTCTCTACTGGCATCTGAGGTAGTGCAAAAAATGTTGATATACTGTCAAGATGAAATGTGTGGGGCGCCATGTGGAAGAGCAGTACTTTTCACATGTTGATCAATGAAGCACAATGGAATGCTAATATAGTGTAATCCACAGAATGATTGCTGTGTTGGTGGCATGCAACATTAGCATCATCTCTCAGAATTGCACATGATGGGTCATATTATTACAAGCTATCATTCCCATTCACAAGTTATGATAATTCACAGTGGGATTTGATAATGCACTGTGTTATTAGGTACTAATAACTCGCTTGTCACCACTTTGTGATGCGCACCTCACACCAGGAAGTCATAAACCACCAAACTTCCCAGTCTGGAGGAAAAGTAGCAAAACAAGCAGGAGATGAAAACAGTCAGAAAAGCTGTAAGCCAAGATAAAAATGTGAAGCCAGAGGGCAGAACTTCTTGCTTCAGAAAAAACAGGAAAGGAAGATAAATCTATTTTTGTAGGAGACTGTAAGGATTAAGGGCAGGGCCAGCTCTGGCTTTTTTGCCGCCCCAGGCAAAAAAGCCTCCGGGGGGAGGGCAGCGAGCCCCGGCGGGGGCTCCGCTCTCCCCCCGGCGGCCGGGGGGGAGGGCGGCTAGAGCGCCGGGGGCAGGGCGGTGAGAGGGCGGCGAGCCCCGGCTGGGGCTCGGCTCTCCCCCCGGCGGCCAGAGCGCAGGGCGGCGAGCCCCAGAGCGCCGGGGGGAGGACGGCGAGCCCGGCTGTGGCCCCGCTCTCCCCGGCGGCCGGAGCGCCGCGCCGCCCCCCTCCAGGTGCCGCCCCAAGCACCAGCTTGGTTGCCTGGTGCCTGGAGCCGGCCCTGATTAAGGGTCTGGTAACAAATTTACTGAAGGGACCAAACAGTAATGAACTGGATTAAGAATCTCACATTGGTCCTATGTGAGGAACCAATACAAACTGAGCTGACTTTGCCTCCATCCTGTTTGGGAAGTGGAAAATGTCCTTATAGTGTAGTTTAAGAAGCATTTTTGGTTTCTGTAGATTACTTCAAGATGTTAGTGCTCTTCTGAGTTTCTCCTGTTTTGTTTAGTTCTCCATTTCCCATACTGTTTCTTTAGATTGTAACTTAGCCCAAATTCAAATTCAGTTGATCGAAAAGATATATGGTAAATGGGATCAGCTGATGGGATGTGAATAAGGACTCTATTTATAAATTGTTATTAGGGATGAATGAATCTCACAAAGTTTGTGTTTTAGTTCTGATAAACATCCAAGACACCTATCTGAATTTTTTTTTTTCAAATTTATTTAAATGATTTTGGAAGTTGGGCTGGAAATCTCATTAAACCAGTACTTTGTGGTTTTGACTTGGCTGGAAATTCCATGAGGAAAATTTCTTCTAGTACTTCTTTGCTATCACATTCAGCTGAAACTCAGATGTTCAGGAGAAGATGTAAATATAAATAAACAAAAGAAGACTATCTAGATGAAATCCAATATTTGGACATGAAAAAGATTCACTTTTGGTTCTTAGTTTTGCATTACTTTTTTGCTATTAGTGACTCAAATGGTATAATACAATCTTATTGATAATAATCAGTTTATAAATAAATCTCCTGAAAATTTACCTGAAAAGATATTGGAACAAATTGGCAAATTAAACAGCAATAAGCCACCAAGACCAGATGGTGTCTTTCACCTGAGAGTTGTGAAGAAACTCAAATATGAAACTGCAGAACTACTAACTGTGGTATGTAACCTATCACTTGAATCAGCTTCTGTACCAAAGGACTGGAGGATAGCTAATGTGAGGCCAAAAAAGACTCCAGAGGTGATCTTGACAATTAAAGGACATTAAGCCTAATTTCAGTACCAGGCAAACTGGTTGAAACTATAGTGAAGAACAGAATTATCAGACACATAGATGAACATGATTTGTTGGGAAGAGTCAACATGGCTTTTGTAAAGAGAAATCATGCCTTACCAATCTATTAGAAGTCTTGAGGGGGTCGCCAAACATGTGGACCAGGGTGATCCAGTCGATCTAGTGCACTTGGTTTCAGAAAGCATTTGATAAGGTCCCTCACCAAAGGCTCTTAAGCAAAGTAAGTAGACATGGGATAAGAGGAATGTTCCTCTAATGGATTAGTAACTGGGTAAAAGACAGGAAACAAAAGGTAGGAATAAATGGTCAATTTTGAGACTGAAGAGCAGTAAATAGCAGGGTCCCCTAAGGATCTGTAAGGGATCAGTGCTGTTCAACATATTCACAAATGATCTGGAAAAAAGGCTAAACAGTGAGGTGGCAAAGTTTGCAGATGAAATTGCTCAAGATAGTTAAGTCCAAAGCCCAGAGAGAGTTACAAAGGAATTTTACAAAACTGGGTGATTGGGCAACAAAATGGCAGATGAAATTCATTGTTGACAAATGCAAAGTAATGCATACTGGAAAACATCATCTCAACTATATTTACAAAATGAAGGGGTATAAATTAGCTGTTACTGCTCAAGAAAGATCTTGGAGTCATGGATAGTTCTCTGAAAATATCCACTCATTGTGCACTGGCAGTCAAAACAGCTAACAGAATGTTAGGAACAATTAGAAAAGGGATAAATAATAAGACAGTAAACATAATAATGCCTCCATATAAATCCATGGTATGCCCATACCTTGAATACTGCATACAGTTCTGGTCACCGTATCTAAAAAAAGATATTAGAAATAGAAAAGGTACAGAGAAGGGCAAAAAATGATTAGGGGTATGGAACAACTTCCATATTCAACTTGGAAAAGAGATGACTAAGGTGGGATACAATTGAGGTTTATAAAATCATGGATGGAGGAAGTAAGTGTTATTTATCTCTTCACATAACATAAGAACCGGGGGTCACCCAATGACATTATTAGGCAGCAGTTTTAAAACAAACAAAAGGAAGTGCTTATTCAAACAATGCACAGTCAATCAGTGGAATGCTGTGCCTGGTATTTTGTGAAGGCCAAAACTATAGCGTAATTCAGATAAGAATTAGATGAGTTCAAGAAGGATAGATCCATCGGTGGCTATTAGCCAAGATGGTCAGGGATGCAACCTCATGCTCTGGGTGTCCCTAAAGCCTCTGACTACCAGCTGCTGGAACTGGACGACGGGATGGATCATGCGATAATTGTCCTGTTTTGTTCGTTCTCTCTGAAGCATCTGGCATTAGCCACTGTCAGAAGACAGGATACCGGGCTAGATGGACCACTGGTCTGATCCAGTATAGCCATTCTTATGTTCTGAAAAAGTACATAACACATGTTATGAGCACTGTTTAAACTCAGTGGGCCAAATTATGATCTCATTTGCACTGGTGCAAATCTAGAGTAGCTTCATTGACTTCAGTGGACTTACTCCAAATTTATATCGGTATAAATTAGATCAGAACTTAATGCACTGACTTCATTTCCTAGCAAGCATGCATAACTCTGTTCTGCATGGATAAGCCCCTGTGCCCAGATGAAGCCCCACTGATTCAATGGGTGTAGAGATTTGCCTACTCAGAGCAACTAGCAGTTTTGGGATCTCTGTATCAGTAAAGAAGGAAATTCTCAAGGAGCACAAAAATAGGAAGGTAAGAGACATTGCTTGCTGATTCATATATGTGAATATGAAAAAGTACATAGTATGTAATACAAATAGCTGTAAAAGCAAGGATGTAATCTAAATATTCAGTACTGAAGTCCTCATTAGAAACATTGTCAGTACATGGAAGAAAAAAGACCCACTTACCAGACTATTTATAAACATGCATTTTAAAATTATCAGGGGAAGATGAAAATACATCAGACATTTTTGTTTAGGGAGAGTTTATTTTTTTGCTTTGCCCCAAGCAAAGGAGACCAGAATAAAGGTAACAGTGAAGCGATATAGACTTGAGCCTGCTGACTGATAGCCAGTACACATTGCAGTATTTTGAAAAGTCAGCTACTGTGCTTGCAATTTTACAGTAGCTGATTTCATAAGGTACCAGCTGCATATAAGGATGAATTGAGCCATTTTTGAGAAACGTTTCCTAGCTATTCCTATCCTGCAAATGAACCCACACCCTATTCATTTAACCATTCCTCCTTTTACATGAATGTGACAGTAAAGCAAGCTCTCACACATTGCTCCGCATATTCCTGTTCACACTCTCTAAGACCAGCCATGAATATCAACTCTCCCCAGTATATACATAAATCACTCCTACACTTCATAAGAATTATATACAAGCAAATGAACATTTTTCAAAATACACTTCCAGTCCTCCTTTGCCCTTTTAATTGATGGGGGGTATCTGTGGGGAGCCATCCTGAAACTCGTATATCTCTCCCCAAAACAATGAAAGTACTGTTAACTTGAACCCACAAACTCCCTTACACTTGGTGCCTTACCTGAACTAATCAAAGCAGAAAGCCGTATGGAGCAAGGCAAAGTAGAAAGGTGAGAGTAAAAGTGCTGCCAGATGGATCTGAGCCACTGGTTATCATTTGTCACTATTTGTAACATGAAGATCACTTTCTCATTCTTCAGCACTTCCTCCATCTGTTCATGAAATATTGTCAGATTTACTGTAGGAGGAAAGGAGGATGTTGAAGCTTAAACCTGGGGTGGTGTGCGGGTTAGTTGACTTACCCATTGTTCTCAAATATAGTGCTATTCTGACACTGTAGTAGTGCTATTGCTTCATCTTCTTTCTAATTAGAGCCTATCATTTTCAGGGATTCCAATTTATTATACTTCAGTTCAAAATATAAATTGCACATCCTGGGTAAACTAGGGTAATAAAATGTAAACAATACCAAATATTCAGGGGAAATAGAAAGCATTTCAGTTTTAGTTTCTGTTCTGTCACTTCTGAACAGATTCTTATTTTAGTTACCCTGTTGAAGCCAATGGAGTTATTCTGGATTTACACCAGAATAAATGAGGTCAGAATCTAGTACATTGATTATGAAGTTGTTCCTTCTGGGGTTATCACTGGGTTTTTCTCTTTCTTCTATTGATGCATTTTCTGTCCCTTTCTGTAGGGATTCTTGCACATTAGCTTTCCTGTAGCTTTATTCCCACTGTCATCAAGTTTGATATACCTCATTAGTCCTGTTTCCTCAAATGACCACCTTATTCTCTCCCCCCCCCCCATTAACCCCAGTTGAAGAGGTCTCAGGTAAATTCAGCCAGCATAGATTATGAAGCATACCTGTCATATGATCACAGAAAAAACAAGATGAGGTAAGTGGAGAGCCAAATTCTATACGAGATGTAGTCTGAGTGCTTTGCAATTGCAGCCCCAAATGGAGTCCATTGCATTAATCCACATTTTAAGGAATAAATGCATGGAGAAGTCCATACTTGAAAGGAAATAGAGCAATCTCCTTAATAGACATGGATGAAAAAAGGCACTCAGATACCATGGTGATGGGAGCCATATAAGAATGTACACATATAGAAAGAAGGCACCTTGGGCTACAGCTGGTATCTAGCATCTGAAAGCAAAGGTTATCTATCAGGATCTTACCAACAACATGATTTCTGTCTTTCCCTGTTAAAAATTTTGCAATGAGCTTGTTGTTCTAAAATAAATATGAAGAGTGCCTAATCAGCATCAGAAACAATTCACTTTTTAAAGACACATCTGAAGTGTTCAGCCAAGTCACATGAGACTATTTTTTTTCTTGCATTTTCTGCTCTGTTGCTACATTGAAAATTGATCACTCTTCACATAATCATCTTGAATTTGGATTTCAGGCTCAATGTCATATGTGAACATGAGTACCTATGAAAGAACCAAGATAGACACTTATAGGCACTATGTAATTAGTGAAGCCGCTCCTCAAGCTGTAATACAAGATGCTAGAAGTCTCATTTTCAATATTGAATTTTGCATCTTAATCTAGTCAAATAATATTTCCTTGCTGCTAACCAATGACAGCAGGACAATCTAAAACTGTCAGTGCAAAAGAGTCAGGGTACTAGAACAACAGAAACCTTATTCAAAACATGCTTTTATGTAAAACCATGAAAAACACAATATGCCCTTTAAAAATATAAGTAATTAATCTTCACACTTTGATAATCACTCTTTTTAATTACAATTGTAGATGATCTGCTAAATATGCCAATGATTTCCCATTTTCCTTTGATCTCTATATAGCTTTAGAAGGGTGGATTAATCTGAGACTTAAGTATTAGGTCTTAGATTTCCAACTGCTCGTATGGAAAACAAATTATACATACACACACTTTATATACAAATACAGAGAGAGAGAGAGAGAGAGAATAATGTATCATGGTGTGATGAGTTTTTAAAGTTTTATCAATATTAGTTTGGACACACTATTCATTATGGGTGAATCCCAAGGAAGTACTGATAAAACCTTTCTACCTCACCACGTATATTTTATGTATATGTCACATATGTTATAGAAAAAAATATTTTGAAAATGTTTTAAAAATATTTTGGGCATTATTTTCTTTCTGTTTATGAAGCTATGGCTCCATCTCTATGGGACTGATTCATCAGAGGGTACTTGGAGGTCTTACTGCATGCTTCTTGTTAAAAGAACCATTTTTACAGATCTATAAAGGGCAACCTCAGCTTTCATCACACACACACACACACACACACTCTTACTTTTCTCTGGTCTGTTGCTTTGTGGAGATGAAATTGAAACCATAAGCCAAAGTCAACCAATTATAAAGTTGGAAAGGGACATGCAACTAGGTTCCACTTTTGTACCAGGTGGCTTGTTGGGGAGGGGAAACCTCAAGATTTTCCCCACAACAGACTTGTATATAAAATGAGCCAGTTACATGTGGCATGTTAAATTTCAGGTGAAATTCCAAAGAATACTCTCACTGAACCTGCCCACAGTCATTAGGCTGTCACTGTGCATAGTGGCCTGATAATCTAGCCAAAAAATGGTTTCATTTGATAGTAGCAGCAGGATCTCTAATATGCATGGGGAGATGCACCACATAGTCTTGATAATGAATCCCCCATTATTCCATTGCTTACCATTCCAGCAACACTGGAGAAGGATAAAAGGCAAAGCCAAGATGTTGCTGCACTAAGTGGGTGTCCTGCAGCCACTGCAGCTCACCACTCTCTTCCCACCAGAATCTGTCTGCTTAGCCTTCAGAGTCAGAAGAACCTTTATTAGGAGGGAGGCCGTAGTGTTGTTCTCTCAGGTTCCAGCCAGGGCAAAGTCCCAGACACTAGCCAATGGAGATCCACTCCTCCATCATCCACAGCTGCTAACAGATGGATGGAAAATGTAGGAGGGAGATCCTCATTAAAGTATTGAAAGAACAAATTGCTATATGGGACTCAGAGGGAGCCATAAAACACTCTGAAATATAAAATAACATAGATGTGTGTGTGCACATGTGTTCATATATGCACACACATATAGATAGAAAAAAAGTCAGTAATATTTTAATGAAAATATTCATTATTTATTTTATTTTAATGATGGGCAAGGAATGTATTCTGAGATTTGGCCATCACACTCTTTTGTGGTCTTAATGTCTTGGTATGCCAGATATTATGCAGCCAATCATGAACATCATAAGCTCTTGATTGCATTCATTTCTCAAATTAATCAGACCAAGGTTGAGTTTTAACTTTATTATCCTGGTTGTCAGATAAAATTTGGCAGCAAAATCTATTGCTTCTAGAGTCCTAAGCAGCTGAAAGAGATTTTAAATGATCAAACTTGTGCTTTGGGTGGCATGCCCAATATCACTCAATGTGTGCCACAATGTGTGCTATATTTCACTAGGAGGGTGGTGAAGCACTGGAATGGGTTACCTAGGGAGGTGGTGGAATCTCCATCTTTAAAAACATCTAAGGTCAGGCTTGACAAAGCCCTGGATGGGATGATTTAGTTGGTGTCAGTCCTGCTTTGAGCAGGGGGTTGGACTAGATGACCTTCTGCGGTCTCTTCCAACCCTAATCTTCTATGATTCTATGAAAACAGGAACTTGTTGGTGCTGCTTCCACTGATCTTTTGAAGATATGCAAGTACCTTAGGGATGGTTTAACATTTAATATTGATTTGTGGATATAATCATTGTATTCTAATTAAAATATAGGTCACTGAAAATATTGTCCCCTAATCCTCAGTTTCAGCCTAGCTGCAGCTGGTGCAGGTGGCTGTTCCATCTTCACCTTCCCCTGATTCCTGGGCCTGGTGGGGTTATTGCTTTTCCTTATGCTGGCTGGTAAGTGGGAAGCTCTGAAACCCTCCTTCCTTCAGATACTCCTCTGACATTCTCCCTCTACTGCAGGGGCTGAAAAGAGAGGGGCCTAGAACTGGCTATGCTGGATTTTCGCTAATTGAAGACTTTTTTCAGACTGATGGAAATCTTAACTATCCAGTTAGGACAGCTGTACAGCCCCTTTGTGTCATTCTGGCAGTTCAAAGGGACTACAGCATAGGTATCGGCTAGCACATTTTATTTAGTTGGTATTATTGACTAGATTGCCTTCCTACTGGATAGCTGTAACTGCCAAAACTTTCTCTTGAGTGGAGAAAGTCACTCTCTGTTTCTATTGCCTAATGGATGTTTCTCTTAGTATTTCTGATTCGGGGGTGGGAGGGTGTGGATGTGTTTTTACTTTGTATATTTAATGACTTGCTATTGTTGCACTGGTAAATCAAAAAATAATAAAAATAAAGTTAATATTAAATACATTTTTCTAGTACTGGAGATATCTATGTGTCTAGCTATGATACATATGTAGTCCCCATTATCATAGCATCTGAGCACCTCACAATATTGAATGCATTTATCCTCATAATACCCCTGTTGGGCAGGGAAATGCTACTATCTCCATTTTACAGATGGGGAACTGAGGCACAGATAGATTGCATGAGTCATGCAAAGTCACACAGGAAATGAATCTGCCGCCCAAGATTAAGCCTAGCACCTGAGCCACTGGACCATCCATCATCTCTGTGTAGTCTCTTGCACGATCCTTTTTCATTTCTTATACTGTTCTTACAGTAGTTTTATTTCCTGGGTATATATTTATTGAAGTAGGGTGGGAGTTTAGAAAGTCACTTAGGTACTTCTGAAAATCCCACCTGTTAATTTCCGTTGTGAAGGGAAACGTATCTATAAGGAATTATATATTTTCATTCTTTGGTGTCTGATCTTCCCCCGACAGTAGATTGGATCTTCCAAATAACATCAAATGTCTTGTCTGTAACTCTATTTTTGTTAAGCCTCTGTCATTCATATCAGGATTATAGTGTTCTTAATAGTGAATAAGAAATAAATTGCCAATCAATTCTTACATATTGTACATAGGATAAATTAAAGTTTGAGTACAAGGCTCATGTTGGTTCAACACCCTTAATAAACTATTCAGTAGGCTTGCCACAAACAGACTATCTTTTGGTTGATGAGGCTTAAAGAACCCTATTTACTAAAATAAAATGAACTCTGTTAGCATTTGACTAATTCTGGTGTGACTTTTGTAAAATGAGGCCATTTGCTAAATCATCATAATACACTAACATATGTTTACACATAATGCATTTTGGCTGTCCACACAGAATTATATGACAAAATTTCTCACCTGTTTTGTCCATGTACAGTATTATATGGGTGTACATTCTTATGTGGAATTTGTGTACTCCTTCATTCACAACCAGTGTAACATAGTTATTGAACTGACTAATGTGGTCATCCAGTACTACAATGCAATGAAGGAAGAATCATTTTCAAAAGATTGCTTAGCATTTTTGACACACAATTCCTGTCAGAGACTATCTGATCTATTTATAAATGATCTAATTCTTTTTATTAATAAATCCTGACACTTCCTTTAAACTAATATGCAACCTCTGCAGCATGTTCAGCTTGTCATTAAACTACCTCAGACCTGAAAGTTTATTGAACATCTTTGTTAAACTTTGGAAGTAAAAACTGTAAAAAATGAAATAAAAGTTCAATGGAAAACACGATATTCATATGAAACAGAACCGGGGGGCATCAGCCTGAAAAGTGATAAAACTTAAAATTATGCTGTCAAGTAAATTGGGGGAAAATGTCTCACCTTAAAATGTATGGCAGAAATTATCATAATTGCATGCAAGCAATTGCATGCGCAATTAATATAATTTCTCACACAACTGTGGCAAATGCATATTCAAATAATAGGTCAGGCCTCCAGTTAGGCCCAGGTTTTCAGAAGACTACAACATTTTTTTATTTTTTATTTTATTTTTTGGCAAATGCAGTCCTGAATATTTGGAATTCTTTCACTATTCTCTGGCTTCAAAATATCTTTGTTTTAAATCTGACATCCTATTGCTGAAAAATTTAAACATAAATAATTACTATTAATTAATTTCTTTACAAAATATTATCATTGTTCTGAATGAGATAGCATAGGGTATGCAACTTAACTGACAAACCTGATTTCCAGAGCCAAGCTGATATCAATAATAATATTATCTACATTCAAATAAAATGTGGAAGTCAGAAGCCAAATCTTGCTAGCTTATTCTTCATAAGTAGCAAAGGGATGGGGTGAAAGAGACGTCTTTCTACTAAATGGAAGATGACAGAATTTCTTATGGGGGTTATTACAAATTACTGAGAAAAAACAAAAATCAGAAATTATTTCTTTTTAAAAATGGCCTGACAGTATCTGTTTAAGGGAAATGTCATTTGATGAGCTGACCAATGGGTAACAGCAGAAGGGGTCTCTGAGAGGGAGGAGGATTGGTATGATTAACCTAAGCAAGATTACAAAATTATATCATTGCTATGGTGAATCCAGGATTATAAGAGAAAAGGGTTCTCTCAGTTTCTGGAGATAACTCTGATAACTCTTGTTATGCTGATGTATTCATAAAAATGACAGCTATCCAGTAAAACTGAACTTCCTGTTTGCAGTCTTCATTTTGAACAAGCTCCTCTACTATCTATAGCATTTTCACTCTCTCTAACAAAATAAAATATGGTACCAATCCCGAAACTGAATCTGTGCAGGTGCTTATTTGTGTCTGTGTAGAGCTGCTTTGACATCAGCAAGCTCTATAGTGAGACATCAAACCACCCTACGTTGATTTGTTTGCAGGATTGATGAAGATAGGATTTTATAAATGATTGTTGCACAGTGAAAGTCTATTATGAATATGAATGGTTGTTCATGTTGGTATGATACTCCATGTCCATAGAATCATTGACCTCTCTGTTGAGACAGCCAACAGGGATACCCATTAGTGGCAATTGTGCCAATGTTTTTTTGTGAAGTGGACATCTGTCCATTAAGAATTGGACTAAAACTATGAAAACATTTCACTTATGGCCATTAATCACTACTGACCTACATCGAGTTTAAACTTGTGACCTAGATGTGACAAGCCCTGTTCTGTTAACAAACTTACTGTCTGAACAGACACACTCTGGTCTATTAACAATTCTTTTGGTTGTCAAACAACAAGTGTTTTTTGATTGCATAGAAAGGTCTTGTCTAGTGCTTTAGGGCAACTTACGTAACATATACAATTACTCTAGCTGACTGATTATTCTAAATACTGTGTGTCCATATAGGCCGTTGACAAGGGAGATGGATGGGAACAGTCTCCCTGCCTGGATTGGTGAGTTGACCAGGGTTGCCAGGGTTGTGAGTTCAATCTTTGAGGGGGCCGTTTAGGGATCTGTCTGGGGATTGGTCCTGCTTTGAGCAGGGGGTTGGACTAGATGACCTCCTGAGGTCCCTTCCAACCCTGATATTCTATGATTCTAAAGCATTGAACTAGTTCAGGATTGGGAGACAGGCTTATGTATCATGATCATTAGGGCATGAGAAAACAAAGCAAGAAAAGACTAACATGCAGAAATAGGTCAGGTAGTCACTACAGCTCAAATATGAACTATAGAGCACTGTGTTGAATACTCACAGTGACCTGTTTGTGAACAAAGCAGAGAATAAAAAAGATATTTGAGTAAATTCAAACAGCAAATAAATCTGAGGAAATTGCACCTGCTTATAAACATTTTGTAAGCTGAAAAAGAAGGTAAATTCTAGGGCTAGTTAAAATTTTCCATTGAAAAATGGGGTTTCAATTAAACAAAAAATTTTGTGTTGTGTGTGTGTTCTGCATTTTTTTTCAAGTTTTTTGTGGACAAAATTTCAGCCAAAAATCAAAAACATTTAGGTTTTTCGTAGAATACTTTCTCAATTAAAAATAAAAATTTTCCATGAAGAACCAAATATTTCTGAGTAGCCCTAGTACATTTATCAGGTAAAATATTTGTTGTGAATTATTCACAAACCTCTCTAGGAAACATTTGTTTTATGTCCTGCTGGCTTCATTTGAGACCACATTGCAAGACTCAGACCCTATTATGAGTTACACACCTTCAATTCTTTCTGTATAATTAAAGCTAAGATGTAATCACAAGTATTTTTAGTAAAAGTCATGGACAGGTCAGGGGCAAGAAACAAAAAATCACGGGCCTGTGACCTATCCATGACTTGTACCATAAATACCCCTGATTGAATCTTGTGGGGGGGGCGCTGTAATGGGGGACACTGGGTGGGGGGACGGAGCCCCTGGCACCAGCTGCAGAGGGAGCGCCGCCGTTGGGGGAGGTGCCTGGGGGGGCCACTCTCGCCTCCACTGAGGGGGAACCCCAGGGGGGGGCCATTGCTGCTCCCACCGCCGCCTGGGGGGGGAGCCCCAGGAGGGCCACTGCTGCTCCCGCTGCTGCTGGGGGGAGGCCTGGGGGGGCCGTACCCACATCTGGGGTGGCCCGCTGATGCTCCCACCGCTGCCCAGGGGCCGGGGGAGTCCAGGACCAGGCATTGCTCCGGGATTACTGCTTGGAGCTGCTGAGCTCCCACCGCCCTCCCCCCAGGGCTGCTGCTCAGGTGATCCCTGGGGACCAGTCACATCAACCACTGCAGAAGTCACAGATGTCATGGAAGTCACAGATTCTGTGACTTCCGCAGCCTCCGTGACAAACACGGAGCCGTATGTATAATATATGGTCTGTAAGACCATATCCATCTTATCATAGAGGAATACTTAGTAAGAAATTCAGCAAAATGTTTTTGCAAGATTTCCAAAATCTTCTGTTTTCACTTGGGCAGGAATAACTATAAGAACATGCTTCCACATGCTACAGTTTCTGATCTCAGCGAGAGCCAGGATAGGCCAGGGCACATGATAATGAAACAAAGTTGTGTTCAAATCATTCTGAGCTTGCAGAAAAAATTGGTTTGGGTTTATATTGAGTTTTATTCAGAGACTCAGATTGTAGGATTAGGTCCTTGTTTTATGTGATCTGACTTGCCCATCTCTCTTATTAGTTATTTTTCAATGTTTACTGTAGGTGAATGCACGATAAATGAGAAAAATACTGGATTTTACATATTAAATTTATACATCAGCTTGCAATACTGCAAAGGATTGTGGGTGATGCAAAAGAGAGTCCCCGATTTCTTCTGGTAATACGACTGCTTCTTTAGCTCAGCTAAATAGAACAATCTTTCATTGACTGAATGATCTAATGAGCCTTTTTCCATCTCTAGTTTTTATGAACTGGCAGGGCACTGAATCGGGGAAGGGTGGAGACTCAGGTGCTCTACCCCACCTCTGGCTTCTCTGTGCAGTCTGAAATATGAATTGATATACACTAATCCATACTCTTTTAATAAGGTGTGTCAGCATCTGTTGGCACAGATGTGTACACAAAAATGTCATTACTGGACTTCATCCAGAAGTTATGAATCAAAGCTCTCAAGTGATGTTAAACTGATGGCCTTCAAAAAAATACAGCTTCATAATTTACTGGTTGAGAATACAATATTATATTACTGTAACAGTGTCAGATGAAATAATGTATGTTTTCCTTTCTAGAAATTCCAATGTGAATACAAAAAATAACCCCAAACTCTAACCCTTTAATTTTATTTGGTGTGATTGGATGGAAGGAAATAGGGTTTAAAATACTCTGGGTACTAAAAGCATAGTTTAAGAAAAAGGATTAGAGCTGGGAGAACAAAATATATCTATTCAGCTCCCTTACAGGGGGTGCTTGTTTTTCAGAGATCAGTCCTGGTGTTTGAGCTAAAAGAGTGGATGAAATTGTACATTCAAGATAGATTAAATGAACTGGCACATTTTATAAACGTTTGCTACAGGATAAGGGTGTCACTGTAGAATATATATGTGCAATGCAGCAGCACAGAATTGTGTTTCTTATTTTATTTAGTTTTAAGACAAACCCTCATGACCACAAGACAAGTGAGTGATCTGGTAAAATAAAGTAAAGGAGGTGATGATATATTTGTTATCATAAAATGTAAAAACAATACAATAATAGAGTAAATTCAGCACTAGTATACCCCCTGGGTAACCCCAATGACATCGGTGGAGTTGCATAGTATTTGCTCTATGTTTTTTATTTTATACAAACATCTTGGACAGAGGCAAAAACAATGGGAGTCTATTGAGGTTCATGGTTTTTGTTTTGTTTTTTTCAAAAAGTTACAGTGGGCTCGATCTTGCTAAGCAGTCTGGCCATGATCCAACAAAGAACTTAAGCATGTCATCAGCTTTATGCTTACGAGTAATTCCGTTGCTTGAGTGCATAGCATCTTGAAGTTTCAAGTCCTAAATATGTACTGGGAAAAATTCTCAGCGAGTATAAATCAGCATAATGTCATTGACGTCAGGGGAGCTAAATGGTTTATACCAGCTGAGGATCTGTCCCAGCAGATATTTAGGAGACATTCCCCCAAACCTTCACAACAGCCAAGTGATAGTTATTCAAAATATTAACGAATAGCTGCAAGAAAATGCATTGTATTACTAGACATCATTAAAGAACGCCCTTGACTTGAGACTGGTTTAAGAAAATATAAGAAATTAAATCAGTGGAATGAATCACAACTAAGTTTGAAATTCTCAAGAACATATTTAATGTTTGTGGACTACTAGGTTCTAGTCAATACTCTATTTACAACATATAAATTACAAGGACAATTAGCAATAGACCAGAATTTAAAATCACATTATACTGAACCCAATGAGCATGTCATCTTGTTATCCGTGTATTGATACCTACCCATATAATTGTACAACACTGAACACACACTCTCTCACTCATATGCCCTACAAAAGTCATGCTTTTCTACTGATCTATCACATTACAACAAGCAATTTTTTCTATGCATCTACCTGTAAGTGTCTGTTAAAATACAAATAATTATTTTTAAATATAAAGGTTACTAAATGAAATTTTAATAAAGAAATATGGATCCTTAGGTAGGCGGGAATGGGGACTTACTGGCATTTCACTACTGTCATACACAAGATTTATAAGGTTGTATACACATATAAACTTATATAAAGAGCCATTTGAAGTATTAACATGCCAAATAATGTGTTTGACCAGAGCTTTTACTCAGTGACTTCAAAACTGAAATGCCTCTTTCAGATGACAAGAACTTCACTGAAGCAAGGTCACAGGCCAGAGCATTTTTACTGTTTGTAAATGCCTGAAATATAGGGGGTTCTATGCTAAGCCTTGTGAGACCCAGAGCCACAAAAAGAGTCAGAGCATTTCAAATTCCTTGTAATGGTTCATCTACAGAGTGAACTTCAAATCGTTCCAAGGTTCAGATCACATGAATGGATTTAAACCATGTGCATATAAAAACTGGAAATAAAACAAAAACTCTGTTATATAAGAAAAAATGATGAGGTGATATCTTTTATTGGACCAACTTCTGTTGGTGAGAGAGACACAGTTTCAAGGTCTTTTTCTCTATTAAAGTGAGTGAGTGTGTGTGTGTGAGTTTATTATCAGTTTACTGGCTATTAAAAAACATTAAGAAGCATATAAAGTAAAGCATGCTTAATTTCTTCTTCTTTGTTTTAAGTAAACAGATTTACTAGATTGTTACTTTAGGAACAGTGCTGAAAAAGCTGCACTAACCCAGGAATACAGCTCTTGGGAGCATTGTGCCTCAGACATCCATCTGAGTTACAGTTCTTCCTCTTGTTGCTCATGGGAGTTAGTAATTTACTGCTAGCCTATTCTAACAGCAGATCACTGCCCCATCCATGCTGCCTCGGATGTTGTAGCCAGAAAGTAAAGGTGCAGCTAAGTCTCCATCCATTCTAGCACCTCCCACTTCTTGCCTTCATGCTCTAGAGAAGGAGCACACAGGTAAGCATCCCAACTTCCTCTTAAATTGAGGTCCGGTTCATACGGATAGGGGCGTAAAGATGGGTTGTTAGTTCCTGGCATGAGCATCTGTTCCAAGTCACAGTCTAGTTTTTATTAGTCTGAAATAGTAATAGCATATCATCTGGGCTCCTCTTACACTTTGTCCATGAGAGGTATCAACTTGTGAGTAGTATGGGTGAAAGAGTCAGCTCTGAACAGATCTATGATATCAGGACCATGAACACAACGATAATGATCACTGAAGTGCTTCAGAATGATTTACAATGCAATCATCCCCAGCAGATTCCATTCCATTAATTACCATATCTTCAATATTGCTCTAATCTTCAAAAAACAAATTTTACTGACTTTAAGAAGCTAGTTTATATGATGAATAGAATTCCTGAGTACTTTATTTTTGTTTTCCCCTCTTCAGCTGGTCCTTCTCTTAGTAGTCTACTCTGAACAGCAGGTTCCTTGCTTCAGCTGCCTAAGTGGGACTAGTCCATTCAGAAGGAGAGGAGGAAAAACAAATACATAAAACCTAAAACCAGTATATTTCGGGCCAAATTCATCCCTGTGGCAAAGAAGTGCAGAGGAATATTATATAAGAACCTAGACATATAGATCAGTTTACAAAGGTGGGAAAGTATCATTACTTTACTTTCACTGATGAGAAACTGAGCCAAGAGGTTCACGTAATTCACCCCAAATCACAGCCTACAAGTGGCAGAGCTGGGAATGTAATTCAGGTCTCTGGACTCTCCGTCCCATCCACTTGATCATGATGCAGCATGTCTTCTTCCTTCTGAAAGCCTTATGTAGGACAGAACCAAAGCTTCCCATCTAGCATAACACTGGCTCAAAGGATTGTTCACTTCAGACTTGATCCAAAACCCATTCAAGTCAATGGGAGTCTTCCATTGACTTCAGTGGATTTTGATTCAGGCCATTTATCATTACGCATACAGTGTGCCTTTACTTTATTTCCAAGTTATCCAGTGTAATCATAGATATGTTGCTGCTGTCACAATGTTTTAAATGAAGATGATTACTTTAAAGTATAGGATTAACCCCTTTGGTAGACATGTGGGTAGTAATCCTGCCACCTACAATTTTTTTTTTTTTTTTTTTTTTAAGATTAAGGCATTTAAGTTCAGCCATTTCATGTGAACACTAGCATGATAATTATGCAAAAAGTATCATTACTGGCTCTGTATTCCTAATGTAGCCAATTGTTCTCTTGACTCTATTGGACTTTCAAAACTAGAAGTGATTAGAGTGCTGAAGTTTGACTTCACTGATCACAGCTGGTATTAATCTTGCAAAAATAAGCACAATCTCAAAAGGCTTTATTTGAATTATGTATAAAGATCTAATTCACATTTCTTGGCAAACCATGAACAATATTTAATCCTATGTAGTTAAGTACGTTCAAAAGCAGCAAAGGCCAAACATCACCTTTTTGTCGTGATTAGACTTCTGAGTGCCAAGGGAAATTACTCCAATAGCCCATGTAGAGCAGCACCAAAAGCTTTTCAGTGTACCTGAGCCACAGAACAACTTCAAGGCTAAGTAGTATTGGCATCTGTTTCATTCAGTGTAACCTATGAACTGGGAGTTTAAAGATTTAGGGCATGAATTCAACAAAAATCTAAGTCTATGATAAGCACAAAAAATGCCAAGAGAGGGAAAGGTTTTGTTTTGTAACCTTGGGACCAGCACAGTTCTGATTCAGCCATATTATTACACAATGTGTTCCTCATGTGGGGAAAATATTTACTCTGGCTAGGTCCTCTCACAAGGGCTTATAGCAAAGGAAACAGTGCTTGGCAGGAAAATATTTCTTACTGTTTTGCTCCATTAAAACAGTTCTCTTTTTTTGGCTTCTCTTTTTAGCACACAGTGCGGTCAATTAGTGTGTCAGTTAATTGCTTAAACATACTACAATAAAATTTTACTATGATTGATTCATAAAAATGATACAATCCCCTGTTTATATTAGTATTTTCAGGAAGTAATAAATTAAACCGCATAGATCAAATCAAAGAATGCTAACATTTTCACATTTAGAATGATCACATAGGGGTGATAAACGTCTTTGTTTTATTTTAGCCAATAATACCTCAGTAGTAGTCTTTATTTGAAGATTTTTGATTTTTATGTATGTAAGCAGTTTCTTTGGGATTTTATACCCTATGTGGAAAGAATTCTATTAACTTTTATTCCATGAAAAAGAACACCTATATGATTACAGCTGACAGTATGAAAGTCTGTTCTAGTTCACTGCAGGGCATTGAGCCTATACATGATACTACTGACTGAGTTATAAAGGAAATTTGGCTAGTAAGTGACAAGTAACAGGTTCCTGGGAAGCAGAAACCTCTGTGCACATTAATGTAAAAAGCAGCTATAGGCAGCTTGGCACTCTAATGGCGAGTGGAACATGCAAGAAACTTTATCTATGAATGTACCTGTTGCTATACAATTCCCCTTTTCACCAGAGAGATGAATGAAAATATGGTAAGAAAGAGCATTTTTAGCATTAACAAACAGTACAATAGATAAAGTAGCAATGAAACTTACATATTAAATTACTAAGCATTTTTTCATCTTGTTATATCATAAGTTCCTGGAGGATAGGTCTATCAATGGCTATTAGCCATGATGGTCAGAGATTCAACCCTGTCTTCTGGGTGACCCTAGCCTCTGACTGCCAGAAGCTAGAGGTGGATGACAGGGAATAGATTACTTGATAACTGCCCTGTTCTGTTTATTCCCTCTAAAGCACTTGGCATTGGCCACTGTTGGAAGACTGGATACTGAGCTAGATGGATCATGGTCTGACCCCGTATGACTGTTCTTATGTTATTTTCAGTATATGTGCTTTTTCACAATTTTACTGTATATCCTGTAGGATGACAGAACATTATGGCTCTGATCCAAACCCCATTCAAGTCAATGATGGTTTTGATGGTCTTTGGTTTCAGTAAATTGTTTTGGCAAATATATATATATATATATATATATATAATTAGGGCTGTAGCTGCCATAGTTGACCAAATGGATGAAATATCCAAACATCTAGGGGGAAATATAGGCAAATAGTATAACTGGTCAGAAATTTTTTGTTGCAATGACTTCCTGGCAAAAAATGTTCATTTCACAAAAACAACATTCTCTGCAGGAAGGGATTGCTAATTTCTAGCTTGTTCTAGAAAAATAGTCATGGGGATATCACAGGTATTGCATCTCCATGAGAAGCAACATTAATGGAGCACTGTCACAGCTACCAACTTTCATTGGGATTTTTGTTTGAGTAAAAAATGCATAATTAATGAATACTATTCTGTACTGCACTATGGAGTATTAATAAATTACTATGGCAAGCTGTGATGCGATAGAAAATCAGTGGAGTATGTTTCTTCCTTCATTTGAAGAAATAGGTACATTGAATACCTTTTATTCTTTAGAACTAACTGAAACCCTAATGACAAAGTTAAGTGTGACTTTGAAGACCTATCAGCTTTGAATTCTCATGCTGCTGCTCCAATTAAAGATGGTAATTTACTAAATAAGTCTTACTCTCCAATTCCAAAATCACAAGTTTTTGACCTACAACTTTTTCATCTTCATTTGCACACATGCACATTTTAAAATGGAGATGGGGCTGAATACCATCAATTCATTGAGAGCATCACAGAGTGCTACACCTCTTCACAAAAAGGGAGAAAAACCAATAAAACTAGAAAAGTAAATTTATAATCCTGTTAACTATACTATGATTAATTCAGGTGGCAGTTTAGTGGTTTTGAAAAGTTAATGTTACAATCCATGCATTTAGAGCATTGGAAAACATTTAAGAGAACACATTTCACCATTGTTGCTTATAAGCACAAATGTCACTTTTTTCATCTGGAATTATTTTTAGAGGTTTCCCCATAACAGAAAAAATATTGGTCTTTTTTTGTTCAAAATCTTGGTGCTCATGTATCACAGTGGTTGTGAAGTTGAAATACAACTTGCTGTGTATAGATTAATACAAATAGAAAGAGTGTTTACATCATGGCATCAAACTCAGCTTGAACTATTATCAAAGGATACCTGTATGCTTAATTTTGACCAAACTTAAATTAGAATCACTGAGCTATCTATTTGCCAAAATAGATTCCTTAATTATGATTAAATGAAATGGGTAGATTATTTTGTTTTTAGTAAAATCTTTAGTGGTGTACCTATAGAATCATTAGAAAGTTTGAGGTTTCTAAACTATGGATTTTTTCTTTTACTTTTGCAAAGAGTATCATCTGTTTTTTCATACTTCAAAAATGTATTATGATACTGATTCAGTAAGATGCTTAAACTTATGCCTAACATTATGGCTTTTATCCAAACCGGCTCACTATCTCTAAAACATATTGAGTACAGCGGAGTGAAAATCAGATTTGTGTCCCATTGGAAATTCCAACATTTCAAAATTTGTTTTTCCCCGAGTCAAGACAAAAACCTCAAAGTATCTACATTTTTCACAGATCAAAATGTTCCAAAAATTTTGATTTGGCAATGTGGGGACATTTTATTTCAATGTTTTTAAATTAAAACAAAATGTTCTAACATTCATGATTTTGATTTAGCTAGTTGAATGGAATCAAAATGTTTAATTTTGAGTCAGTTTGACATTAAATTACATCTGCCTAAGGATGCCATGGGTGTTGTAGTTCTGGTGCCTCATGTCACTATTCTTCCTTATGGACCAGGCCATATCCCCCACAATGAACTCAGTGTCTAGAGACATGATACACCACATCTCAATTTTCTGGCTGGGAAGTGCAAAAATATTGGCAAAAGAAAAAATTTCCTGTGGAAAATTTTGATTTGTCACCAACTGTGTTTTTTGTCAAAAATTATTTTGATGGAAAATTCCAAACCTGTTTTAATATTGATATACAAACAATGGCCAGTACCAGTGACACCAACAGGGTAGAAAGAAGCAACAGGTATTTTTGTACCTGAACTTCAACAAAATCCACCATCAGAAAAGGGAAGTGAAACATGGAAATTGTCTCAGAGCTAATCTACACTACCATGCTACATTGGTACAGCTGCACTGATGCTTCTGCGCCGCTGTAGCATGTTTGGTGAAGACATCCTGTGCCAATGGGAGAGCACTCTCCTGTTGGCATAATTACTCCACCTCAACGAGAAGTGAAAGCTATGTTGGTAGGAGAGCATCTCCTGCCAACTCAGTGCTGGTGTGGACAGTGCTTAGGTCAATGTAACTTGTGTTGCTCAGAGGCATGGCTTGTTCACACCCCAGAGCGACATAAGTTACATCGACTTAAGCAGTAGTATAGACAAGCCCTCAGGTATGGGATCAACAAGGGCCCTGAGAAAGAATGATGAGCATGATTTAATTCATCTCCTGTTTGCTGTGGACCCTTCAGCCACTCTAGTGCATACACACTACAGAAAACATCAGAGACTGAATATGTCCACTAATACACAGGAGGAGTATCAAGGAGTAAAGGGCAGCTTGGATACAATGAAACTTTGCTTTATATGATGATATTTGGAACCATCATTGCTTTTAGCATATTCAAGCATGAGTGTAAACACAAGAAGGATAGAGAGCAGGTAATGACACTCATACCCAGCCTGAATATTGAAAGAATTATTTTGAGTCAGTTTGACATTAAACTCTATCTGACTCAGGATGCCATTGAACCCCGTGGGAGTTGTAGTTCTGGTGCCTCATGTCACTGTTCTTCACTCTGGGCCAGATCATGTCTCCCATGATGAACTCAGTTTCTTGAGACTCACATGATATACCACATTTTTCATTTTGATGGAAGATTCCCAACCTGTTCTAATATTGATATACAAACAACAGCCAGTACCAGTGATACCAACAGGGTAGAAACAAGTAACAGGTATTTTTGTCCCGTTCCTTGGTGCAAGTTCTTCATGGTAGCCTGACCTGCGTTAGCAAATCACTACACTCGCCACCCTCAGGTCACTGGCAAAATTAGGAGCAGAACAAAAACATCTGGATTAACACTAGAGGCTGGGAACAAAAGTAGGGGAAAAACAAGCAAAGAGGGAAGGGAAAGCTGAAGAAAGGGATAAAGAAGGGAGAGATATGGTGAAGAAAGGCAGGGGAGGGGAATACTGTGGAGTCGGGAAGACCACTTTTCATAGTGTCAAGGTTCATTTCTCTAACTACTAACCATACATTGGCTACATTCTTAGACTACTCTCCTCCCTCAGCTGGTCCCTCACACATTCCATTCTTTCTCAACAGAACACATTTTACATGTTCTCTCAAAAATATATGTGTTATAGGTCTGACTCAAAGCCCAAGTGAAATAAATGGGGTCTTTCCATTGACTTCAATAAATGTTGGATCTGGGGTTTTGGGAGGGAACGGGGGAGGAAAGACAAAGAAGAAATTGATGACAGTTTAGAAATTGAAAATGAAGCATACATTAAAAGGTAGAGTAGATTAAAATATGTGTTTTTTGGAGAGTAAGCAGAGGGTCATGGTTATGTGAGCGAGTGCATAGGGAGTGATCTGCTAAGGCTCTGTTTCAAAAACAAGAGAGAGTGTGCCAGTTGTTTTTTTTCTGTTAACACTCCAGGAAGAATGATCCAAGACTGCATGAAAGTGGCTACAGGGGATTGTTTTGTGTATTTGGAAATTGCTTGGGAAATGTTTGGAAAATCTTACTGTTTTCACAGTAAGACTGACTTTTCAGCTTGTCACTTTGAGAGGTTTTTCCTTCTGCCTCTTCCTGGATTATATATTAACAAATAGTACTCAAGAAATGTTGCTAGGTGAGGGACTTGTTATTTTCCTATTAGGGTGGGACGAGAAAGGGGATCAAAGCCAAGTCATAGGGGCTCCTCTGCCTCTATACACTCCCAAAGCATTGTACAAAGTTAGGAGTCCAGAGGATCCATTTGGATTCAATCCTCAGTCCCATTCACAGCTCTGGAAAGTATAAAAATAGCATTGTGCCAACAACTGAAAGGTATGAAAATTAGAGTGGCTGCCATGAAGCAGTAGGTAATATACAATGTAGATCCTGCACTATCAGCTTTAACTAACAGTGATAGGGAGGGGAGTGTTGATCAAAGAGAGCAATGTTTTAGCTTGATGGAGTTTTCAAAGAACACAGCCTGACAGTGACAGAGTGGTTACCTACATAGTGGTGATTCCCCACTCAGGTGAAAGAAAGAGATAAAAAGAAGGAGGAAAAGATACAATACGGGAATGAATCAGAGCTTTTGTGTGAAATGTTGGGAACTCGTGCTTCAGTGTTCAAAATGGAAATGGTGTTTTGTTTATCACCTTGGCCCCAGGCTCCCTTTTGCACGCAGACTGCTGTCAGCTGAAAAGCAGAGTGAACTCAAGCAAATTCATAATGGATCTGTTCCAAAGCCCATTAAAGACAATGACCTCACCACACCTTAAGCGGTGGGAGCCATTGTCTAGCTTGCTGGAAAAAGTATGTGCGAGAACCAGGGAATGGCTTTCTGCTGCAGCTGAAGACCAGGTGAGCATGGGGACGCTGACCTATCCTTTCCCCAGGTAACCAGAAGACGGGCAGGAGGGTAGGGGGAGGACTATGTAGGTCCATGCTGGTGCAGAAAAAGCCTTCTTTTACCTTGATCAGACAGAGCAGCACCCACCCTCCCAACCAGGGAAGTGGTGAAATACAGGAACTGCTGTGGGCAGTGTGCTAGTTATTCCTTTCATGAGGGACTGGGAAGGCATTTTCCCTCACCATCAGACTGGCCAAGGCAAAGTGATTTTTGTTTGTTTTTTTACTTCCCCACAGTGGATCCAGGGGGACTTAACTGAGGCGAACTTGAAATGGGAGTTAGGGTAGGATGTAGCAACTCATTATGTAAATGTAGGGTGGATGTCCAATGCAGGTACTCCGTAGGGAGGGGATACAGTGATCAGATAAAATGGATTGGTAAAAGATTTAAAGGAGGTATTCTTTAAAGGAATGGAAATAGGGGGATTGGGGCTCGTATGACAGCGAGCCAACCCCCCTTATTTACACACACCCCTTCACTCTCATTTGAGGTGGGGGTGAGGTCCCAGCAATGGGTTGGCTGGGGACCAGGATGGGTAAGGTGGAGGGCTGATAAAAGCCCCCTGGGTATATATGGAAATGATTTTGAAATTACCTGCACTGTACACTTTTATCTGCCAAGTACTCCCAGACATTTAAGAATAAAGTTGTGACCTAATGAAACCACATAGTTTCTCCTGTCCTTCCAGCATAGCAGACAATGACAGTTCTTCCACTGATGTCACTAGGTTTCAGATCAGACCCAATGTTCACCCAGAAATAGCAAACTATAAAGGTTCTGACTGCAATTCTTTATCTTAAAAAAAAAAAATCCCAACATATAATAGCCCATAACAAATGTGCAGTATTGTATCTCATAGGACTTTATAAATGCTTAATAATCACAAACAGTGATCCAAATTTTGTAACTGTTAGTACTTTGTGACCCATTCCCCATCCATGCATCATGTCTTACTAAAGTTTCCTAACAGATCAGACCCGACCCATAACCAAGGGGAAACTTTGGCTGATTATTTCCTTTCTTCTGTACTGTACGATTGTGAAAGCAACTTGAAAGCAATAGATAGAACCAAAGAATAAAAAAAATGTTTTTTCCAGACTTGGCATGGGCAACTCAGCCAAGACGCTGTGGATTTAACACCCTTACATTGGAATTTATTAGAATCAAAACAGATGTGGCATTGTTATATCTCGCTAAACTCTGCATAATTTACTAGAATTGCAAAGTGGTTTTTTTATGAGTATGACAATGCCAAATGCTTTGCAGATGCTCAGATAGCTGCACTGGAGAAACGGAAAACAATATTTATTTGGAGAATTTGATGAAAATATGGAGAATAATCTTTTATCTGTTTCTTAAAGTCAAGAAGAGTGTAAGGGAGGATTTTATATATGTATATGCAGAGAGAGAGTTCAAACTGACTTAAGAGAAAAGACAAGGTGAATAAGACAAATGAAAAAGATAAAGACTTTGAAAAGTAATTTCTATAGGTGCAGCTTCAGCAGTCAGATTAATATATTTTTCCCTTTTCCTGCCCCCCATTTTTTCCAGGTGTTCCTCCACATCCCCTTCAGGGCTCTGAAGGTTCTTTTTCTCTTCCCCTCTTCCCCCTCCACCTTTATTTAGACCACACTTCATCCCATATTCAGTGGCTCACATCAAAGCCATCACCTTTCTGGCTGAGAAAGTACAGACAGGGCCCCTTTTGAAGTCTCTCAACTTCATTTCTCAATCCGTTGTAAATCTTGTTACTAAGCTGTTCCTTCACCACAGTGAGTGAATGTCCTACTACAGCACTTACAAGTACAGGTGGGTGAAATGTTTCTGCTGAAACTTTTCTCTAACAAACAATGCAGATTCGGTGACCATACATTTCTTTTTTGTGAGATTATTTCAGTCAAAAATAAACCAAAAAAAAAAAAATCTCCAAACCAGAACAACCCCCCACAAAACAATCCCTCCCCCCAAATCTGAACATTTGGACTTTTTTAAATGAAATGTTTCAATATTTCCATTCAAAATTATTTTTCTTTCCAAAATTTCCTTTAACTTTATTGAAAAAAAAACCCCTACCAAAACAGTTTAAAATGGTCAAAAGTAAAATGTTGCATTTAGAAAATATTGAAACTGAATGTTTTATTTGACTCAAAAATGATTTCCCCGATTTTTCCGAATTGCCAGCAAACTGAAAAACCTGTTATTCACACAGCTCTACTAATAAGCCATTAACATCCTATGGAATGAGCTGTTTAAGTTACTATTATTCTATTTTAGACAGAGAACAAGTTGCTAGGGATGAGAAATGGGAAACTTTGGAAAGAGGAATGAGAGGGTCTATAGAAGAAAAAATGTATAACTGGAGGAGTAAGATGTTTTGTTGGGATGGTAGTGGTAGATTATGTTTTCATTTTTGCAAATTCAGTTGGTTTACAATCATGAACAGCAGGAACAAATAAACACTTTTATAGGCTCATTGGGACCATGATCCTTTATGTCATGCAAGTCGCAGAAACAGATACTGTAATTTTACCAGTAAGTATCATTCTGAATAAAGGAGGAGTTATTATTAAGTACCAACCTAATATAAAACTCTTCTTTAAACGCTGTTCTTCTTGGAAGTATTTTGGAGTCTCCCACTAAAGACTGTTACACATATTGCTGATTTTAAAAAATGGACCCGATCCTTTGCACTGATTGAGTTCTGTTTAAAGCCACCTTTGCACTCCCCTCAGTCCTGGGAGCAGCTGGAGACTGATTCAGCTCCTCAGTGTAAGTTAGTACAACCACCAGGCTTCTTTAACATACTCCAATTGCAATGGCCCCATAGAAGCCATTCTTCCAATGCAGGATCACTAGAATGCAAGGGATTCCACTGATGTCACCTTTCAAAGCTGACATTCCCAACCCACTGACATACATACTGCTGGAGGCTAGGTGAGGATTCTCTTAAGCAAGGAGAATCCTCAGCTAGCCTGTTAGGCAGCTCCCATGGTGCCAAGGACTTTGACCAGGGACTGAGGATCTGGCCCAATACATTGAAATTTTCTCTCTCCTGAAAATTATCAAACATTTACAGAACATTCATTCAAATAGTTTTTTCTGAGGTTTATTTCTTCGCCAGTTGCCCCTCTAAGAACTAAATGTAGGTTTTTGTTACTTTCTAAATTCTTCTCTTCATACAGACAATCTCATTCTACAAGAAAAGGAAATTAAGAACACTAAACCCTAAGGGTCTCTCTAATTGTATTTTGTATTGAAAGTAGTTTGACCTTGTGCTTTGGCACTGTGTGTATCAAGCAGCTGATAAATATTCTTACCCATTTCAATCCGCCTTCCTGGAAGAGTAATCTAAAATAGGGGGAGGTTTGGGGGGAGAAGGCTTGAATTTAATTAAAGGATCATAGCAGCTGACATTAAATTCAAAATCATCTCTCTTCCAAAGGGAATTGGAAAAGTCATGGTGTAACTATTTGTTTCCAAAACAAAGTGTATCTGTATGTATGTACTAGCCAGGATCAAACCCACTGAATTCTACAGATTCACATGAGTGTTAAATTAGAATGCAATCAGACGTGGGGTCTCATTCTTACATTGACACAAGTCTCATTTATGTGAATGGAGTTTATGCAAACGTGTTGGAGGGAGGAAATATTCTGACCCCGTTTTCAGTGGTTTAAATTAGGAGTAACTCCAATGAACTTAGAGAGATGTAAGAGAGATCAGGCCGCTTGAGTTTAGAATAAAACATGTTATAAAATATAGTAGGTGTCTGGTTCTTGGCTATGTAACACAAAGATTGACCAGACACCACAGCCAGATCCTCAGCTAATGTAAATTGTCACAGCTCCATTGAAATCAATAGAGTTCATGAAAATTTACACTGGCTGATTATCTGGTCCCAGATATTTCTTCTTTGGAAAAAAAATAGAAAGAGTTTTAACCTTTGTTTTGACTGAGAAATACAGTTTACTCATTATAGCTCTCCAAAGACAATGATAATGGCTAGCTTCAAGGTTTGGGGAGAGGATAGCAACAGGAAAACAAAGCCAGATGTTCAACCTTACACTCCCTTTCAGTTTGGGATAAAAATTAAAAAGGGAGTGAACAGAGAAGAACTTTTGATTTCACTGGTAGGAGAAAGATTCATCTTATTTGATGTCACAGGGCAAGTGCACCCCGTCCCCTCTTGGGGCAGGGTAATTACTTCCCTGTGATCGCCTCCTTACAACCATCCCTTGTCTTGGGGTAGTGTGGACTAGCAGTAAAAGTCAATATGGCTGCTCTCTCTCTCTCTCAAGATTGTGTGGTCCAATGGCCAGAGTCAGGGTGATGGCCCCTTCTCACAGGGCTGTGGGACCCAATGGCCCGAATCAGTATGGCTTCCTGGTTCAGCCGGGATGTATCGCCTAGTGGTCAGACTCAGTGTGGCCACGTGGCTCAGCAAGGTGAGTAGTAGTGCCGCCCTCTCTTAAGGCTTCTCTCAGAGCTGCATGGCCCAATGTCCAGAGTCAGTAAGGTTGCCCTCTCATGATTCTATGACAGAAGGGAAATCAACAAAGAAAGGAAAATATTGTTGGCTGCATTATGTGGTGAGAATAACAACTGTGAAAATAATACACTTTTAGATTTAAAAAATCTGCTGTGTGCACCCTATATGTTGGGGGAAAAGATAAAATGGTTTCATAGAAAAAACAGACCGAAAGGTAGGAAATAAGTTGAAGTGAAACATGTGGATATATTTTGTAAAAAAAATAGAACAAAGTACTATTCTGTAATAAGGATTTAAATCTAGAAGAAATACCTTCCCTTTTCCCCATACCACTCTAAACTCCTCCAAAAATAACCCCTTTTTCGTTAATGTTTTGTCAATAATACATAATCAATGTTCAGGACTCTTGCTTGAAAACTAAGAGATCCTATGTTGAGATACAGAACTATGCATCATCTCATATCTTGTAAGATCAGTTGCTGAGCAGGACACATAGCATTCACTTAAAAAATATTGACTAAAATTTACATTTTATTCCCCACTTTTTTTTATCTTATGCCCTTTCATTCCTTATGGATGTATTTGGCCAGGGTAAAAACGAGTCCTAACTGCTTGTATTTTGCAAGGCCATCACCATTTTCATGTGATTTCTCTTTGTGATTGAGTGAATGCACTAGCTCCATGCTATTCACCCAAAAGGGAACCTGAAACACATCTGTATACAGTGTGAGAGTGTGGACAGGAATGATTGGCTCTGTCATCAAATGAAAAGGATTCAAGTATGGGCAGAAGGGAATCCCTTCCTTTTCACTGAAAATTGATTGTACACTAGATATTGTCCCAGAGATGGTCCAAACCCAACACTTCGAATCTCCACAAAATTTGGGGGCAAAGAGGAGTTTGGAATTCAGCCCATGGATTTTCATTCCACACTGTATCCAAAAGTAGAAGGGCCTATTTTCTTGTTTGGATGCAGCTGAAACCTTGCAATAAGTCTAAAATGGCAGAAATATCACAAAAGCAGTTATTCTCACAAGATTCCTAACATTCTGTATGATAAACTCATGGAATTTCTTCAAGTGAGGCCCAAAATCCCACAAAAACTTCTCAGGAGGTTTCAGCACTTGTGAATCCCAAACCCTAACCCTAACTGTGGTTCAGTCTTGCACCTGAACCATAGTCTAGCTCTAGTCCTGATAAGGATCCAGTCACCATCTCTGCTGTACACTTTACACTTGACTTGAGTTAGCTTCCTGCATATTGTAGTGAACAGATAGATTTAATAGCAAAGAGTAGAACAATAATAACTCAACACTTATTGAAGTGAAGAAAGTTTTTACTTAATACAGTGCTGAAGAATAAATTTACTACATTGGTTTATATTTAAAAGGACATACTTACCTTAATGTAATATTTTAATTTGTGTTATCTTCCTGCTCCTAGAATGTTATCATGAGCTGATAGCCATGTGACAAAATAAATTTTTCCTTTTAAACATAAACCACTGCACAGTATGTAAAGATTAGTCTTGTAATGTTGTACAGTTCATTGTCTGCAGCAGTAAGGATTATCTATCTCCTAAGAGCTAGTTGTATGAGTTAGAACTTCAATTTTTCTATGCCTTTTTTTTTTGGCCTTGCACCTACTCAAAGCTACACACAAGTCTAGTGCCCATCAGCTTGTATTGATAAATACCTATTTTTGGTTCAGATCAGTGAATTGTCTTGGAAAACATGAAAACTAATCCAAATTTCAGTATTTTATTCCATATTAAGATGAGTTTATTTAAGATTTAAATTAATTGGAACAAACATGTGACTTACTCCACTAACTTCAAATTCCATCCTCCTCAAAAGGCTCAGACTAATTGTCCCTCCTATCCATCCAGCCCTTACTGGTATTCCTCTGCAACATCCTAATACACTCAAATGAAAGATAAAGGGTTTAATCAGGACCAGAGTCTCTAGCCAGCTGTTGGTAAAATATCATGTACTCTGCAGTTTCAATGCGTTGAAGAGGGGGTGTTTCTAACCAGGGTATCCCAGTTTGAAGAGAACAGGTGTCTAGACCAAGAAGAGAGAGACTGCAGATCTGAGACTTCCTCACACTATTAGAATTACCAGGAAAGATAGGGGGGCTGTGGAGCTTCAGAAAGGATGGAAGAACCCAGAGAATCACTGAAATTTGTGGAAATAGTTGGGTTTGATAATGGAAGAAAGAGGACAGGAGAGAGAAAAAGATCTTGTTATACTGGATGCAGTGCAATTGTAGCTGTGTCGGTCCCAGGATATTAGAGAGACAAGGTGGATGAGGTAATACCTTTTATTAGATTGACTTCTGTTGGTGAGAGGGACAAGCTTTCCAGCCACACAGAGCTCTTCTTCAGTTCTGGGAAAGGAACTCCCAGCATCAGAGCTAAATGCAAGGTGGAACAGATTGTTTAGCATAAATAGTTAGCACATATTGTAAGGGACCATTCAAGATATTGTGGCCTGTTAACACCTCTGTAGTCATAGGACAAAATTAGTGCATTGTGTTTAGCTGCCTCTTTCCAATTAAGTGTTGCAAAATATTGGCTGGTTAAGCCAGACTGTTGTTAGACAGAAGGAAAAAAAAGTAGAGGGATAGGAAAGAAAAGACATAGGTAGGAAAGGAAAAGAAAAAACACAAGGATGACTGTGTGACAAAGTTTCTGGCTAAATCCCAAGTGGTGGCTAGGATTTAGCTGGAGCTGGTATTGGTGGCAATGTCATCTGGGTCCCTCCCTCTAGCCAGGTCTGGTCAGGACATCTCTCAGGGTCAGGATGTTGAAGGCCTGGGGCCCCAGGAGATGGTAGGAGTGTCAGCCATGATGGTGAAGCTTGCTCCAGTAAACAATTTTTCTCCTTAAGTTTTTTTTCTTTAAGGATCCCCTTAGGAGTGATGGGTGGAATAGCCTGCCCTCTCATTATTTTGTCCACCAATTAGGCCTGGTTTCTGACAGACCAGTTTTGGTTCACTGATTTCCAGTTCCACACTTCTTATTTACCAACCAGGATCTTAACATAGTCCTTAAGTTATATCAGTAGGACTTTTTGTTTGGACTATTTCAGTCTTTCTGTCTTGCTTTTGCACTTTTTACCATCAACATTTGTTGTTAGAGTTATTGTGACCTTTGATGAACTTACATTCACTTTTCACAGTTGAGGTCACAATTAGGGTACATTTGTAGGTCCAGTTATCAGATCCTCAGGATGAAGATATTATGGCAGTGCAAAGTATTTTCTGTTCTTAAATAAGGTGACTTTCACTAGGTGCTTTGTTCCCTTGGGTACAGTTTATGTAGTACATACTGTCTTCTCATCCTAGGACATGTCTGCACCTACAGTACTGCAGCAGCGCAACTGCACTGACTCAGCTGTGCCGCTGTAGCGCTTAGTGAAGACACTACCTACGCTGATGGGAGAGCTTCTCCCGGTGGCATAGGTACTCCACCTCCCCAAGAGGCGGTAGCTATGCCAATGGGAGTGCTTCTCCCATTGGCCATGTGCTGTCTACACTGGGAGTTAGGTCCATTTAACTACCTCGCTCGGGGGTATGGATTTTCCACACCCCTGAGCGATATAGTAATACTGACATTAAGTTTGTAGTATAGACTAAGCCTTAGTTTCACAGAATAACACACCAGCACCTTGTGTGTCTTCCTCAGCACAGCTTCAGAGTGGGCTTAGGGCATTAGGCAATCTCAGGAATATCTCCCAGAGCTCTTTCTGGGTCAATATGCTGTAGCCCTTTTGTATTTAACATGTATTATCTCTTTAGATTCTCTTCTATCAGACCCATCATTCACCACTGTCTGATTGATTGACATTTCCCATCTATTTCTAGGCCAGACACTGAAGAGATATCAATCCTTTTTCAACTGACTATGTCTATGCTGTGTGCATTTTTTTTAAAGCTCTGCTTCCTGATGGTTATGTCTTGAATTTGTCCACTTGCATAATGTATGCTGTATTACTGCTTATATGAAAAAAGAGACCTCTATTGAAATGAAATGACATAGTTCATAGAGTGAGTGACCCATTAGGTCAGTTGAATGCAGGGACTTTCACTGCCAGGCAATAATGATCACTTGTGTGTATGTGTATGCGTGTTTGTGTGCATCAACTTGTGACAGCTGTGTCTGAAGGTTTAAAGCCTCAGAGCTTTCTCACAGAGATTGTGCCTTACGCAGGGCTGAGCTGTCTGGTTGATAGACAAGAATTGTATTCTTTTCAGGAGGAAAAATAAATAAAAATAGCAAGCTCTCCCCCTCAGTCCCTTCTCCCCCGTCTTTCTATCTCTCCCCTCTTCTTTCCTCTTTTGAACTCTGATGTTACTTAAGTCTGTTTTGGTAGAAATGAAAGACCATTGTAATTGTAATGTCTCAAAACATAGGCCGGAGAACCCTGGAAATGAATACCTTGAATAGGAAAGCTACCTTTTAACTAATTCCTCTTCACACTAAATGGCTGGTAGAATCAGTGACTAATTGATAGTGGCTCACATCAGCAAGGAATATAATTCCCAAAACAATTACATAACTATATTATAGTGCTGCTTTATATTCCTTTTAAATTATACAGTATGTATAGTTGTTTGTTCAGCCATGTTCCAACAGCAGGTATTTTGTCAGAAGGTTTGTATCCAAATTATATAAATTTTTTCTTTCCCTATGTCTATTTGTTTACTATAGAAATAAAGGAGAAAGAGAAGACTGTATAAAACACTATGTTTTCAAGAGACAGACACTGTTCAACTGATTGCGATCATCCTGACTGGAAGTGTGTGGACTTCAGAAAGTTAATTTTCATACATACTCATTGGCATAATTTCATAGGAGAAGCTTTCCAGTGATTTTAATCAATGTGGGTTCACAACCACTGGGTTTCACTTTGCATATTGAGTTGAACAAATCTAAACCTTTAAAAAAAACACACACTTGATCAAACTCCAAAATTCACTCATGGGTCTATAAAACCACTGTACTTTAAATATTGCAGTTACTGTAGACATACCCCAGCTATCTTTAATCTAGCTACCAGCTTGGGTACCAAAGCAGTAAAGCTGCAGCAGTATGGGTGGTACAAGTTCACCCAGAACCCTGGGAAATTACGCACATGACTAGCTTGTGGTGAAGCACATATTGCCATCGCTTCACTGCTACAGTAAACAAGCTAGCTGAATTCAAGCTTGGTCTGGTATGTCTACACAAGCTGCAATCACACCCCATGACTCCACGGTACACATACTCTAAATCAGAGTTGCATTCCAAAGGAAAATTCCGAAGTAGTATAACTGATATTTTATTCACCAGGGCCAATTAAAAAGAGCAGTAAATCAGTACAAAATTCAATGTTTTAATTATAACAAAAATAATTAATCAAGGAGATGTGACCAATTTGCTAATCTGATTATGCAAATTAGGAATGAAAGAATAAGAAGACATAGGATAACATAATGGAATAGAACTGAGGCCAGACAGTTTCAAAGTGATTTAAAGGTATGTTTTATCTTTTCCATAAACTTGTTCATAGCGTAGTGGATGACAGAACTCCCATAGAAATCAATCACCTGAAAGTCTTAGGCCTTGGCTACACTTGCAAGTTAGAGTGCATTAAATCAGCCCCGGACTCCCTAACTCCTGAGGTGTCCACACTGGCAAGGCACTTAGAGTGCCTGGACTCTGCAGCTGAAGCGCTCCTGGTAATCCACCTCCACTAGAAGCATAGAGCTTGCTGCACCCTGGCTGAAATGCCGGGGTGTCAGTGTGGACAATGTGTTGCATTACTGCGCTGTGATTGGCCTCTGGAAACGTCCCATAATCCCTTGACAAATGGCCACTCTGGTAATTGTTTTGAACTCGGCTGCAGGCATGCGGATATCCCCTTTCAAAGCACCGTTTCTGACAGCCAGCATGCTTATCTGCTCCGGGACAAAGCAAACCATTACTGTGGAATGCTCCTGCTGCAGAGGCAGGCATTTGTGTGTGTGTGTGAGAGAGAGAGAGGTGGGAGTGGGGGCTGATGTCGGGCTTTCCCTCTTCCCCCTGCCACTGTCTGAATTTACAAGACAGCATGCTGACACACTCTGCCCCACAAAACACACTGTCTCTCCCTCCACATACACACAACACACTCCCAGTCACACTCCATCCCCCCATTTGAAAAGCATGCTGCAGTCACTTGCACACTGGGATAGCTACCACAATGCACTGTTCTGTGTGGCATCGCAAGAGCTGCTAATGCGCTTGCAGCTGACAGTGTAAACATATGGCAGTGTTTTCCCTGCTGCGGTCTCCAAGGGCTGGTTTAACTCCCGGCGCTCTACATCTGCAAGTGTAGCCATGCCCTTAGAGAGTTACTGGAGTCCTTGGCTAACTGAGGAGACCTTTTCTTCTCTCACATTTCTCCTCACTCTCCTCACTCCCTATTTCCCTTTTCTTCTCTTTCAAGGCTTTTTTTGCATGCTGCCCCAATGGGTGGAAAGTCCTCCCAATTTCTGTTTGCCAAGTCACCACTCTCTCTCCTTATTGAAATTCCCCCTAAAACACTTTGTCACCAACACATGTTGAGTTATCCAATTACAAATAAATGTAATAGAATATTTGAGATGTGCACATCCAAACCAATCTATCTACGTGATTTTATAACTGATAAAGGAGACTTATTATTAAGAGCCATTTTAAAAATGTGTGTCCTTATATAGCAAATATTTATTCAGGTATCTATCTAATCACTACAGTTTTCCTTTAAGAATGTTCCTTTTGTTCCTTTTCCCATTCTTCTCACAATCTTTGTTATGAAAGATAGATATGTGAAATGCAATGCTCAGTGTAATCTGTAAAAGGCAACAGTTCAGCATGCTGCAAAGTAAACATTCTTGTCAGGGTTCCTTCCCCACTCTGAACTCTAGGGTACAGACATGGGGACCCGCATGAAAGACCCCCTAAGCTTATTTTTACCAGCTTAGGTTAAAAACTCCCCAAGGCACAATTTCTCTCTTATACCTTGGATTAAGTAACGCTGCTACCACCAAGTGATTTAAACAAACATTTAGGGAGGGCCACTTGGAGCCCTACCTTCCCCAAGTCCCTACACCCCTTTTCCTGGGCAGGCTTGAGAATAATCCCCCAAGCCCCTACACCCCCTTTCCTGGGAGGCTTGAGAATAATATACTCACCAATTGGTACAGGTGAACACAGACCCAAACCCTTGGATCTTAAAACAATGAAGAATCAATCAGGTTCTTAAAAGAAGAATTTTAATTAAAGAAAAGGTAAAAGAATTACCTCTGTAAAATCGGGATGGTAAGTACTTTACAGAATAACAAAAGACTCAAGAACACAGAGGATCTCCCCTCTAGGCAAAACCTTAGTTACAAAACCAGGCATAAACCTCCCTCTTACACAAAGGAAAATACAAGCCAAAATAACAAGGAGTCTGGTGGCACCTTAAAGACTAACAGATTTATTTGGGCATAAGCTTTCGTGAGTAAAAACCTCACTTCTTCATACTTGAAGCCAAAATAAAAGTAAACTAACACATTTCCTTGCTAAATACTTATTAACTTTATAGGAGCTGGATTGCTTGCTTCCTTGATCTGTGTCCGGCAGAAGCCCACCAAACAGACAGACAAAGCCTACCCCCCCACCCTCCCTAGATTTGAAAGTATCTTGTTCCCTCATTGCTCCTTTTGGTCAGGTGTCAGCTAGGTTACCTGAGCTTCTTAACCCTTTACAGGTAAAAGGGTTAACCCCTTGCAGGATAAAGAGGGATTTTATGCTACCCTTAGCTGTATGTTTATGATCATTCTAAATTTTGATTGGCTGAAACAAGTGGTAAACAAGTGGTAAACATTTAAGAAATGTTTGCCTTCCATTCTGTCTTCTTCTAACATTACACATTTAGAGCCAAACCTTCAGCTGAAATAGGTGTAGATCCAGGGAAGCCAATGGAACTACACTGATTTACACCAGCTCAGGATCTATCCTAATATATTAAACAGTCCATTTCAATATGGGAAACTATTCCCCCCCCCCCACACACACACACATCCTGTAGTCTTCCTGTTTTCTTCAGTTCAAGTCCTACCTGACTCTTTCACCCTGGCCCATAGATTTAGAAGACAAAGTCAGAAAAATAAAGTTCCTTAAATCAATCTGTAGAACTGAACATATAAGCATCACTGTATGATGTATTCAGGCTTACTGACACCTTGACAATGAAAGGTACTGTTACCACAACAGTTTTATTTTATTCTCATTTCAGTCTTTAAATAGCAAACTTGTGGTCCTTGATGGATGTTTTCTTATACATCCATTCTGCCAGTTCATATGTACAGTAATTGCTAAAAACAATTTTCTACATTGTATCTTCAATTTGTAAACCTTAAACATTCAGGGACAGATCCTCAGCTGCTATAAACCACAGCTCCTTGGCCCAAAATATTATTTTTTTCAGCACAAACGTGGCCATTACTTAGGGGGGGAAATCCACTTTTCACCTATAAGAAGGGAAATATATTTAATTTGCACCCTATGCTGGTCATTCTTTAAGTGATACGGCAGGAGAAGTTTCCATGTTCCTACTTTGTTTTATTTATGCCTTTGCAGGAGGCAACAAATAATGTTTGTGCCACACTGTATCCATTCTACTATGAACAGGTTACTATCATAGATTAATAAAGGTGCTGAATTTTGTTTTTTAGTAGTTTAATCAGCTTCTAGGGCCTCAATTTATGACTGAGTTTAAATGTTGATGATAAATGCTGAACCCCAAAATAATATACGTAAAATATAAATTAATGGTTCAGGCCCTTCTGTTCTATGCCTCTGCAGGGGCAGTGAATTACCTTGTTATCATTTTGAATTAATTAAAGTTAGCATTGAGGAAGCAGCCCTGAAGATCTGAATGTAGCCAGATTAATGTACCAGGAAAATGTAAACTCTGCTGCAACATGAACATACATAAAAATGCAGACATTTTAAGAGAACACTGATCCCAATGGCATTATTTTTATATCTTGCCACAAAGGACTATTTTCCTTTCTACCCCTCTCTGGAAAGTACTGTCATATTCTGAATTAAGAATAACTCATTTTATGAATAAATTGTAAAAGGTTATTTTAAAATTATTATTTATTATTATTATTATTATTGTGGTTTTGGCAATGAAATTTTTCTTAGGCATGCAAGGTTGTTTCCTTGAGGTCTAATTGAGGCTGGCATCACATTCCTTAATTCTAAGCAGTAACCGTTCCCTCTTTTCTTCTCTTGGCAGTGGTTTGGGTCCCAATTCAGCAAGTGCTTAACTGTGCATGTAACTTTAAAGCACATAAGTAGACCAAAAGAAGTCAACTTCAGCACATACATAGTCCCAACTGAAATCTCATTGATTTTAACTAGGGCTACTCATTTGCTTAAAGTTATGAACATCCTTCAGTAATTTGCTGAATCAGGGCCTTTTTGTTCTTCCTCTTCCTGAGATGATAGTCAAGTAACCTTTTCTAAGACTTCCATGCCAATCCGTGGATTGGGTAGCATAAGGAATTAAAGATAATGATGTGAACAGCAAGAGAGATATCAGTAAACTAACCCTGCAGGTGAGCAGAACCTAAGGCTGGTGAGCTAGCTGAGGCTATGTTGGACCCTCTCCCATCTCCCACTTATGCATGTCCTTAGCCAGGCACTTCAGACCTTTCGGAGCATAATTTTGCATTATGTTCAAGATATGGGTGGGGCTGAATTTTCCTCTTTTTTTCTTGAGCTAGTTCAAAGATTCTTTCATACAACCTGCCCCCTCCCTCTATCTTTTGATTTGATATCTTAGAGCTTACTGTTTGTTGACACAGTCAACCAACCAAATAATTCCAACTGGGTAACTTTTTTCACATTGAGAAGTTATTCTCCCTATTCAACATTTTGGTCTATGATTTTAAGTCTCTTGTTTACTACATACAGGGGCTAATTACAGTGGTGTCTTTCAACAAGAATGTGTAAAAATTGAGAAAAATCTCCCCCTTAATAGCATAGTGCAATGCTTGCTACCACGAATTGCTGTTCAGGATTTTGCTATACCAACTAGCAGAAACTCAGCAGTCCTGGAATGGCAATTTGCAGCTATTCATCAGCATGGTACTGCACACCCACATTTGGCATGGAAAATGTGGTGTGAAACAACAGCAGATGATGGATTATGATGATGGTAAATAACAATGATAATGGCTATTGATTTTTTTTTTTCTGAGGGACCCTTTTCCACATATTTTATGTGTAAACAGTGACACAACCAGCTGGCATTACTAGATATTGTGAATTAGTACAAAGAAAAAAGGCCCCTTGCTGACATTTATATCACTCTAATCTTTTTGTCCAGGGTAATGGATGTCAAAAAATTGACCTTGTTTCTCAAACGAAGACTATCCAAATTGAGTTCTTTTCTTAGAAGGAAACAGAAATGCTATAAAATAAACTTTAGTGAGAAATAGGCAGATGGACTGAAGCTTTCAATCAAGAAAATGTAACCATGTTTTACGCATATATAGTGTGATGGTAGCTGAATCAGTCTGTCATATAATCACTGCCTAGTACACAAATGGGAGGAAGTCTGCCTAGATTATGGGAAAGCAGATGTTCAGAGAGAAGTAACTGAACTTTCCAATCAGTTTAGAGTTCTCTATTTACATACATTTATGTATCACACACAACATTTGGATCCAAATTCCGATCTTGTATATATACACATGTGATGATGATGTCTAAGGCTGTATTATTTTCACAGTCATCATGGATTGCAGAGGAAATTTTAAATTGACTATTTGCTGTAAAAGATGTGAAATTCAAAATTTCTATCATATTTCTTGCTTACTGTACACGTGCAGGGAAAAGCCTGAGAGATGTGGATGCCATTGAGCAAGTGATCTCAGTGCAGGAAACAGGTATGGAGGATGCCTTGTCTGCTGCCTGCTGGCTGGGTTTTATGCTCTCTCATACTGAGCTTCCAGCCCAATGGTAGACAGAGAGAAAAGGAAATAGAAGCTTAGGAGAAAGAAGACCTAACTTTCCAAAACAAATAACCTGTACCGTCTTCTTGGGGGGAAGGGGACCCCTGGACCTCTTTCTCTTAAATTATTGTGTTTTCTTTTCCTGTGCATCTCTGTAGTCTCATGTGTGCAGCTGCCTGCTTTTCTTTTAGCTGCATGATGAAGACTAAACCATTCAGAATTGGTGCAGCCAAAAACAAGTAAGAACCTAAGAGAAAGTGGACTCATCCCTTTCACATTCCACAGTCCCCTAGAGACAATGACTCCACTAACACTATAAATCCCCAACAAGTTTAAAAAAAAACAACAGATGAAATTGTTTGCCTTTTTCTATAGGGATATACTGAAACATTTCTAGCATTCAAAAAGCATTCTTTAATGATAATGGCCACATAGACGCAGATTCAGCAAAGAACTTAAATATGTGCTTAACTTGAAACGTGTTCAATCCTATTAAAGTCAGTGGGACTTAGGTATGTGCTTAAATACTCTGCTGAATCAGGGTCTAAAATGTATATGTGGGAAATGTAACACTGGCCCTTGCGAGTTGCCTTTTTGCTCCATGAAAAAGGGCACATTTTTCCATGAAAAAATACAGTTTAACTCCCAATCCCATAAAAACTTCAATTTAATGTGACTACTGGATTTCAGGGAGATTACTGAAAGTTAAGTGTGTGCATAAGCCTTTGTAGGATTGGGTCTCAGTGACATCCATATGATAAACTGCATTTTTCTTATACTTTTGACTACCCCACCTGCACTCTGTCCACTAATCCATTTGCCTTCTAATATTCAAAACTTGAGCATCTCCAAACAGTTGCCACTTTATTTGTAATCTACAGAACCTAATTCTTCCTGAAATGTGGAATTTCCTTCCCTAATGTCACTGACCTCTAGTTCGATATGGTTCGATATGCCCAATTCTTGGGCAAGATTTGAAGAAGGGTAGGAGGCTGTGATGGCTATAGAGGTGTCTGCTTGCACCTCCTTATGCATGGCTATCAGAGATGGACCTTATTGCGTTTGTTGGAACCACTGGGCAGTTTTGAAATCCCATTAAGAGCACCCAACCTCTTGTCCCTGTTTTAAAGGAATGCCAGAACTGCACTGAAAATGCCTTGAACACCCTATGGGCAAAAAGCAACCAACAACAACAAAAAATGCTCTAGCTACCCAAGCTGCAAAATTCAGCGACATAAGCTTTTGAAAATTGTAGCCTTTACAACTACAGCCTGATTTTCTTTGTTAAATAGACAAAGAAATATATTGATACAAATGCCATCTTTTTTTCCACCTCCATGGGCGAACAAAGATTTTTGTTTGAAGCTCTTCTGGCTGTTTTTAAATATATAAATGGATATGTCAAAGTGTTTGAAATCTTTGATGTACAAGAATTTCCTTTGAGGTCTTTGGAAAATTGCAAGAGAAATGTATGACTAATTTCCAGCTATTACTTACACAGCATTGTTTAAATGAAGAAAACTGGCATACTTTGGGAAAGAGCGTAGACATTTATTTAAATGATTGTTATGTGGGATACAATAGCAAGATGATTTTCTTACTAAATTATTGATTTATGTCTTGTGATAGGAAATAATTAAAAGTTAAAAAGTACCTGTGAATGTATATGTTCCTGAGCTTTGGCTGGAAACCTGACAATTCTCCCCCCATCTCCCCCTTAAATCTTGGAGAAAAAAGTCAGAAAGCAGAGCCTAAGCATTGAGAGGAGCTGCCTGACATCAGAACTGGTTATTGCTTGGCAGCTCAGAAGGAAACATACATGAGAGGGGGTGGTCATGGTTGTGAAGAGATGGAAAAGAAAAAACATACACTGCAGAAATATAAAACCATAGGAGAAAACAATTGTCCAGCTTCCTGTTCAGGCCCTAGAGCATCTCACAGGCTTCAGATCTGGGAAATACATAGAGATGTAAATTTGATTTTTTTCCATGTAATTATTTTGTCCCATCATGAGACATAAAGCAGATGTTCAGTAAGAAAAATCATCTTTTATTGTATCCCATATAAAGTCATCATTATATAAAGTGTTCATGAAACATACACATGTGTGTGCAAGTTAAATGTGTGTGTGAGAGATATATAAAGATTTTCAAGAATGGGTGCCTAAACTACGCTCTTAAATCAGACCCTAGTCCAGCAAGCTTAACACTATGTACATGAGTAGTCCCTTTAAAATCAATGGAACTACATATGTAAATAGCTGTAGGATCAGGGCCTAAGTTACCAGATTTTTAGATGTGCTGAGACCCCAGGGGTTCCCACTGAAGCCAAAACGATCTCCTAGCATTCAGTACTTTTGAAAATCAGGCACATATTTAGGAATCTAATTGTAGGTTCCCATATTTTAAATCTTGGCTACATATATTAGAGGTGCTACATGTAGCACGTCTATAGATAAGGTTGCCAATACTTTCTATTGTAAAACCTTGTTTCCGGATCCTTATGGCTTTGCCAGATTTTACTGAGTGTTGGTTACAGGCTGATACTTTTATTTATTTATTTATTCATTTTTGACAGTTTAAGACAAAAGAGTTCAGGCATTTCTCAGAAGCAGACTATAGGGAAAATATGTTGCTTTGCCCATGTTGAAAAATGTATACAAAAATGTCATTGTAAAGCTGTAGTGCTTCCATACTGTGGATCAAGGACTTGAAATGTGCTAGGGGTAAGGTTCCTTGGTGACTGGGATCTCTCTCTTTTTTTTTCCCCCTTTCCCTGTGGAAAATCCACCCAAATTTAGCCAAATTATGAGCTTTTGTAAACCTCAGTTCACACATGCTCAATAGACACTTGTTAGAGTTTGGCAGATAATTTTTCCAAAGACACCATTTGCACTGAGGATGCTCCAGCCAGGGGCTGAAGAGGACTTTCTCCTGGAAACTGAAAAGGTTTCTCCTCGAAGCCAGGTGGTGCTGGGCTGAGGAACCGAGAGGAGAAAGACTATTCTCACTAATCCTTCTGCTGGTGCCAAGGCAGTGGAGAAGAGAAGGCAAAAACAGCCTGTCTGAAATGCAGAGGGATTAGGAGCAGGGCCTGGGAGAGTTTTGGTGTAGGATTGGAAAAGGGTTTTGGTGTAGGAGGGAGACGAGGACAAGGGATTGAGAGTGGGAGTAAGAGATGAGGACTGGTATAAAGGGATCTGGGGCAATGTGGGACTGGGATAAGGAGCCAGGGGGTCCAGTGACAGAGTGATCTGTAACCATTAGAGAACACTTCCCGCAGAACCTCGAATGAAATCCCAAATTCCTGAGTCTCACCATCCCTTTATTATCAGCAACTAGCTGTGAAATCCACTGGCAAAGTATGTGCCTCATCTTCCTCTAGTGACTGGCCACACAGAGGATGGCAACCTACCATTGCTAACAATTGCTCTGTTAGCTCAAGTAGCAGAGCTCTGTGTTTGGCTCTAGATTCAAACCTTACTAATTAATCATGTACGAGTCAAGGAGTTTTTATGTGATAGAATTTTTCTTTTTTGTTTGCTTTATTAAAAATCTAGGATATTACACAAAAAACTGAATGAGGCAGGGTTGCTTTAGAGAAAAAATAGCATATGATCATGTAATTAAAGACTGTGTCGTAATGCATATGCACAACAGGGGCAAATTATGGTTGCACAAGCAACCTTAATTCTGGCATTTCCTAACTTTCAGGGGCTTGACTTTACAGCTTTATCATGCTCTCTGCTCAATTTTTATGCCCAGTTATATACATATATTTGTAACCTTCAAACCCAACATATTACTATTAAACATATACTTTCCTTATCCCTTTTATTCCCACAGGGTCAAATGAATGGGAATGTCTACTTTTCTACATTATGCCTTGGGGAAACAACATATAATGAATGAACAGATTTTGTTTTCAGAGTTCAATCATTCACAAAATTAAAAGCAGAGTATTGCCTTATGCTTTGAGGTATTTCAGTTGTTTCACATTGCTTCAAGTTGGAACTTTTTTCTTTTTTGTTATTTTTACAAATCTGCCTGCTGCTAAAACTTTGAAGCAATTCCCAGCTTGTGGTAGAGGAACTGAGATCTGACCATATGCTATAAAAGAGAAATTCTTTCACATTTGCATTTTCAGGAGGGTTTGTAGCTCCTTGAGCCCCATAACCTCACAAATGAATACCTTTTGGCTGCAGTGACATCTGTTGGTGAGGGGAGAGCTGATTAACTGCAGGCTTGGCTTCAGTGATGGAAATTAGCCCACAAGCTGCTTCTACATACAGCAGATGTTTCTTTTCTCTCCCCACCATTATATTTCTGTACTAGTGGAAACATTGGGATGAGTTAATATAGTCCTTGTTCACACACATAAGTTAAATGCTTTAATCTGGAAATCTACCATTGCCATCCATTAAACTGCCTAACTGACCACAGAGCCAGGTCCATTAATCACGAATATCCATAAGCATGGTGAAACTTCCTTCTGATATAACACAAACAATCATCTGTACAATAAAAACGTCCCCCCTCCACCGAAACAAATATCTTCCTTGTCATCTTTCCTGGCTGTAGATCTCTGTAATGTGTCAATGGTGACGATTCATGAAAAAAAGATGCTTTCTTCTAACACTGGAGCCTTATTACAATAAGGAAAATAATATCCTTAAAGCTATACACATTGTCTCTGTTCCTTGCTGAGTGTCTTCCATAGATTCCTCTTGCCTGGCTTCCAGTCACAGAGTTAAAGAAATAGAACACCTATCATCACTCCCTCCAGTCCATATGTATCTACTAGAGATGGTTAATATATATATATATATAGAGAGAGAGAGAGAGAGAGAGAGAGAGAGAGAGAGAGAGTCCCACAAGAAATTTTAAACTAATATAGCTTCATTTAAAATTTCAGTTTTCCACTGGAAGTTTTAATGTGAAAAAATGCAAATATTTTTGTTTAGCTGTAAAATGACATTTTGTTTCAGTTTTGAAACCAGAAATTATTGATTTTCTACTTTTAAATTTTTGAGTCTCTCTTTTTATTGGGGTGTCAGGGTGGGGGAAAAATTAGAAAAGGAGCAAAAGGGGGCTGCAACTCTGAAAATCCACAAACTGAAAATAGAGAGGAATTTTTAAAAAAGTGGTATGCCATAACCCCACCTTTAGAAAGATAGGCTCTGATCTGCAAAGATTTAAGCATATGTTTAACTTTAAGTAGGTAATAATTCTCACACGGGACATTGAAAGGAAGGGCTAAGGTGCATAACATATCACTAGATAAGTCAAGGTGTAAGCAGAAGTTCTCAGTGGAACTACTCATATGGTTAAAGTTTGCATGTGTATGAGTCTCTAGCATTAGGGATTTACTTATTTTTCATTTGAAGCAACACTGAGCTCCTTATAGTTATGCATTCTAAACACCAACATTGATAAAATATTTTTCTACTTATTGCTTATTTTTTTAGGCAGAGTGCATTAAATATGTCAGTACACAGAAAAAAATCTTCATAATTGTACTTTTGTTTCTAATAAGTGCCATCTTACATGTAAAGTTCTCCATAATTCCAATTAATAGTCTTGAGTAAAACTCTGCAACCTATTATTTGTTTAGAAACATCTTGTCAATTCAAATCCCCTTTATGAAAGAGAAATGCATTTTTCATCACTGATCTGTGTTCAGCATGAATGAGGAAGGGGAATGTTGTATGTGAAAGTATATTATGGAAAGATATTATAGGGGGTTATCTATTTTTATGTAAACAAATTCCAGTAGCACATTGTCCTATATAATCAAACTAGTAAAGTCCTGTCACCATCATCAACAAAATCAGGTAGTAGCAGGAAAAAATCAGGAATATGTTACAAGTCTGGTTAAAATTTCACCTTTGTACCTCATTCTTTAACATATCTGGGTCAAAATTCAGTAAGGACAAAGGAATGTAGCTCTACTGATTTCTGTGGAGTTATGTGTCCATTTGCACTGGGTTAGGATCTGATCATACACTTTATATTCTTTTTCCTAACATTTTAGTTAACATGAGGGAGAATTTCTTGGTTCTGTAATGACACAATAAAATGGAGGAATTCATACAATATTTCAGGGAGATAGTTAATATGTTTGTGTTCTTCTGCCCTCTTCTGAATAGAATCACAATAGCTGTTCTGTTTGCCATAGTCCACATAGTTACTAGTCCCTTTTTTACTATAGTAACTCCTCACTTAACGTTGTAGTTATGTTCCTGAAAAATGCAACTTTAAGTGAAACGATGTTAAACTAATCCAATTTTCCCATAAGATTTAATGTAAATGCAGGGGGTTAGGTTCCAAGGAAATTTTTGGGGGGCAGACAAAAGGCATTATATACTGTACAGTACTGTACTGTGGTGGGGAGGTGCCCCAGCTTACCCGTGGGGCTCAGGGCTGGGGGTGCAGGGTCTGGGAGGGAGTTAGGGTGTGGGAGGGCGCTCAGGGTAGACTTGCGGGAGGAGGTTCAGGGCTGGGGCAGGCAGGAGGTGCAGAGCACTTACCTGGGGCAGTTCCTGTTTGGTGCAGGGGGTGTTCAGGTGGCTCTGCGCAGCGCAGCACCGCACTGCCCCCATGGCCGCAATTCTGGGAGCCACAATTCTGGGAGCTGCAGGGCCACGGGCTAAGGGGTCCTGGGGCCCTGGCCTGCAGCTCTAAAGCCCCTTTCAGAATATGGCCCTGCGAGCATGGGCTGGAGGACTCAGGAGGAGCAGGGGCAGCTGCGCAGCCAGCGGCCGGAGAGAACCTGCACTTTCCCCTTCAAAGCGCCACTTCTCTCCGGACGACTTTGAAGGGGAAAGCACTGCTTCTTTCTGGCCGGCCCCTGGGGCCCTGCAGCCCCTAAAGCCCCTGTGTTCTGGGTGGCCCTGCCTGCCGGGGGGAGCGGCAGCTTCCCCGCTCGCTCACGCACTCGCTCCCTCCCTCCCTTCCTCCCTCCCAGAAAGTCCTAAGCGCCGCCAAACAGGCGGGGGAAGCGCTGGGAGGGAAGGAGGGAGGGAGGAAGGGAGGTGGAGGAGGTGGAGAAGAGGAACTTGTGCAATGCTCTCTTGTAAAGTCAGCCAAACGACATTATAAGGGAGCATTGCACAACTTTAAACGAGTATGTTCCCTAATGGAGCAGCGACGTAACTTCGAAACAACGTTAAGCGGGAGGTCGTTAAGTGAGGAGTTACTGTACTAGCTAACTTTAGATCAAGTAGTGAGGATCTAGTTGCTAGCTCCTAGTATCTCTAATGAGCTGCCCATAATATAAGTGAGGCACTGCATTCTCCACTAGCTTCAGTTTCTGAGTGGTCTCATGTGTAGACCCACACAGAGCAGATTACACTAGTCTAGTCTTGCATCAACAAAGGCATAAATAACTGCAGCAAAGGCCATATCAGACAGAAATGGTCGTTTTTCTTTTGCCATATGCTTATGATCATCTCATAGCCACAGATGCTACCTGCGCATCTAGGATCAGCAGAGGTATTTATAAGACTCCTAAATTATGAAACTTCATTACAAATGGTAGCCATACTTCCTCAATCAGGAGTCTAGATAAAACCTTCACCAAGTCATCCAGATTATTCCCTCCCAACCTATCATCATACTTCCTCCTTGTCTGGTTTGAGCCTCAGCCAGCTGGCCCTTATTCAAGTCAGTTTCATGTAAGCACTTGCAGCAGCAGCAATGATGATGGCATAGAACTAAGTATCATCAGTATACTGAAGACATCACAGCCCAGGTTGCCTTCCAGCACATCTCCTTAAGACCTTCACATACATGTTGAACAGAAGCGGTAGCAAGATGCAACAATGTAGGAACCCACATAAGAGAGATTCTGTGAAGAGTAAGAATTGCCCAAATATACCCCGTGGAATCCTCTCCATTAAAATGAGCCGTGTTATTCAGAAATGACTCCCTCCATCCACCTCAGCTGAGATGTACAGATGTCTCAACAACACCTTATGGTCAAAAATATTAAATGTAGACAATGCATGTACATAAACTGAGCATACATAATTGTAAAAATAATCAAGTGTTTTAAGTGCCTATTTTAACGGGGATACTGGCATCATTCAATTTCTTTCAGCAGCCATATTTTCAAGGTAAATTGCATAAACGTGTGAACACAGTGAAATAAAAAAAGATAGAAGACTCCCTAGAAATTCTACCATCAATATATATCATTATGCAATGCCCTCAGCCACAACCTTTTTGAACATATATTTGCATCATGATACTACAAATTATTCTTCATTTTTTAAATTTGATTAACGTACACAGGAAAGCAAAGCACAGATGCAACTTTTGATTTTAAGGAAAACACTTTTTAAAAAAACAAATAAAAAGCCTCAGTTTAAAAAGCATATTGACTGTGCCAAAAGGGGTTCAAGAGACTTTTTTCTTAAATTCAGCCAGAATTAGAACCCAAGATTCTTGTGGCTCCCAAACCATTTTTCTGAAAAATAAGGTAAAAATTTCTAAAGTGTCTAAATGATTTAGGAGCTGATGTCCAATTTTTGAAATGACACAGCCAAATTTTCAAACATATTCAGGTGTGTGAAGATGTAGCTAGTGCTGAGTGGGGTTTTCAAAAGGACCTAAGCAGGTTAGGTACCTAACTCTCATTGAAATCGTTGCCTCTCTCCCCATGTCTCCTGCCACATCTGCTGATAGCCAGGGCACTTGGCACAGATCCCTCTCATTATAAAAGAGTGGGAGCGGGTGGCGGGGGTTTCTCTGTGAGGGCTCTGAGACTCTGGAACTTGCATTCCCCTTTCACTCCACAGTCAGGAATAGCCCAAATTTGGTGACCTTCTGGGCATTCTGCAAAAGGCACCTTTTGACTGGATTTTGAAGAAGATATGAAATATGTACATAAGAATTTAATTAAGGTTAAAATGTTTAATTAATTAACTTTTTAAAATAACTGTGTGTATTTACAGTTATTTAAAAATACAGTATAGCATTGTATATAACGTTGTATTGATAGATCTCCTTCTAAGAATAGATAAGGACACAGTGCCTATGCTGAGTCTTTAAGATCTGTCACCAGCATTTCATACCATTGACTGTAGTGTCCCTACAGGGATGGATGGAGGTTCTTTGAAACGACTCAATTATTTTTAATATGATAGAACCTAGAGGATAATTATAGGTAGTTGCACATCTATCCCCAAGGCAGCTCTTGAGCTCAGTATAATGGAGTTCTATGCTCGTGAGCAATGAGTCCATTTAGGGTGATGGTTAAAAAGAGATTTGGGATGTGCTGTTTTTGGTATGCAGTTGATACCTAACTTTATGCTTCCATTTCACCTGACTTGGCCAATACAGTGGGGTAGGATTACCCAGTGCATGCTGGCAACCTAGATTTAGGTGAGGGATAGCCGGAAACTGACATAATATTGGTAGGTTAGGAATGAAGCCAGGAGAGGTGGCAAGAATTGTCAGCATCTTTGTTTGAGGAAGTGCCTCTACCAATTGTGACACAGGTTTGAAGGGGTCTTATTGCACCCAAAGCTGCTACTGGATGCTTAGATTACCAGTGGTAGTTAAAAGTAGGGCTGTCAAGCGATTAAAAAAAATAATTGCGATTAATTGTGCGATTAAAAAAAAATTATCGCAATTAATCACACTGTTAAACAATAATAGAATATCCTTTATTTAAATATTTTTGGATGTTTTCTACATTTTCAAATATATTGATTTCAATTACAACACAGAATACAAAGCATACAGTGCTCACTTCATATTTATTTTTTATTACAAATATTTGCATTGTAAATAACAAAAGAAATAGTATATTTCAATTCACCTAATACAAGTATTGTAGTGCAATCTCTTTATAATGAAAGTTGAACTTACAAATGTATAATTATGTACAAAAATAACATTCAAAAATAAAACAATGTAAAACTTTAGAACCTACAAGTCCGCTCAGTCCTACTTCAGCCAGTCACTCAGAAAAACAAGTTTGGTTACAATTTGCAGGAGATAATGCTGCCCACGTCTTGTTTACAATGTCACCTGAAAGTGAGAACAGGCATTCGCATGGCACTGTTGTAGCCAGCATCACAAGATATTTACGTGCCAGATGAGCTAAAAATTCATATGTCCCTTCATACTTCAATCACCATTCCAGAATGCATGCGTCCATTCTGATGATGGGTTCTGCTTGATAACAATCCAAAGCAGAGTGGACCAAATGCATGTTCATTTTCATCATCTGAATGATGAACCAGCGGAAGGTTGATTTTCTTTTTTGGTGGTTTGGGCTCTGTAGTTTCCGCATCTGAGTGTTGCTCTTTTAAGACATCTGAAAGCATTCTCCACCCCTCATCCTATTCAGATTTTGGAAGGCACTTCAGATTCTTAAACCTTGGATTGAGTGCTGTAGCTATCCTTAGAAATCTCACATTGGTACCTTCTTTGCATTTTGTCAAATCTGCTGTGAAAGTGTTCTTAAAACGAACATGTGCTGGGTCATCATCCGAGACTGCTATAACATTAAATATATGGCAGAATGCGGGTAAAACAGAACAGGAGACATACAATTCTCCCCCAAGGAGTTGTCACAAATTTAATTAATGCATTATTTTTTTAACGAGCATCGTTAGCATGGAAACATGTCCTCTAGAATGGTGGCCGAAGCATGAAGGGGCATCTGAATGTTTAGCATATCTGGCATGTAAATATCTTGCAATGCTGGCTACAAAAGTGCCATGCAAACACCTATTCTCACTTTCAGGTGACATTGTAAATAAGCAGTCAGCAGTATCTCCCATAAATGTGAACAAACTTGTTTGTCTTAGCAATTGGTTGAACAAGAAGTAGGACTCAGTAGCCTTGCTGGCTCTAAAGTTGTACATAGTTTTGTTTTTGAGTGTAGTTATGTAACAAAAAAAATCTACATTTGTAAGTTACACTTTCACAATAAAGAGATTGCACTGTATGAGGTGAATTGAAAAATACTATTTATTTTATCATTTGTACAGTGCAAATATTTGTAATCAAAAATAATAATATAAAGTGAGCACTGTTCACTTTGTATTCTGTGTTGTAATAGAAATCAATATATATGAAAATGTAGAAAACCATCCAAAAATATTAAATACATTCAATTGGTATTCTATTGTTTAACAGTTTGATTTATCGAGACTAATTTTTTTTAATCTCAGTTAAATTTTTTGAGTTAACTGCGATTAATTGACAGCCCTAGTTAAAAGTCTATTTACATCTATATTAGGC